>NW_016107733.1:1742806-1745006 GCF_001604975.1 Cebus imitator | reverse complement strand
TTGCTTGTTTTTGTCAGGTTTGTCAGAGATCAGATGGTTGTAGATGTGTGGCGTTGCCTCCGAGGCCTCTGTTCTGTTCCATTGGTCTATATCTCTGTTTTGGTACCAGTACCATGCTGTTTTGATTACTGTAGCCTTGTAGTATAGTTAAGTCTGGTAGTGTGATGCCTACCGTTTTGTTCTTTTTGCTTAGAATTGACTTGGCTATGCGGGCTCTCTTTTGGTTCCATATGAACTTTAAGGTCTTTTTTTTCCAATTCTGTGAAGAAGGTCATTGGTAGCTTGATGGGGATAGCATTGAATCTGTAAATTACTTTGGGCAGTATGGCCATTTTCACGATATTCATTATTCCTAACCATGAACATGGAATGTTTCTCCATCTGTTTGTGTCCTCTCTTATTGCGTTGAGCAGTGGCTTGTAGTTCTCCTTGAAGAGGTACTTTACGTTCCTTGTTAGTTGTATTCCTAGGTATTTTATTCTCTTGTGGCAATTGTGAATGGCAGTTCGTTCTCGATTTGGCTCTCTTTAACTCTGTTATTGGTGTATAGGAATGCTTGTGACTTTTGCACATTGATTTTGTATCCTGAGACTTTGCTGAAGTTGCTTATCAGTTTCAGGAGATTTGGGGCTGAGACAATGGGGTCTTCTAGATATACAATCATGTCGTCTGCAAATAGAGGCAATTTGACTTCCTCCTTTCCTATTTGAATACTCTTTATTTCTTTTTCTTGCCTGATTGTTCTGGCTAGAAGTTACAGTACTATATTGAATAGGAGTGGTGAGAGGGCATCCTTGTCTAGTGCAAGATTTCAAAGGGAATGCTTCCAGTTTTTGCCCATTCAGTATGATATTGGCTGTTGGTTTGTCATAAATAGCTTTTATTATTTTGAGATATGTTCCGTCAATACCTAGCTTATTGAGGGTTTTTAGCATAAAGGGCTGTTGAATTTTGTCAAAGGCCTTCTCTTCATTAATTGAGATAATCATGTGGTTTTTGTCTTTGATTCTGTTTATGTGGTGAATTATGTTTATAGACTTGCGTATGTTGAACCAACCTTGCATCCCCGGGATGAAGCCTACTTGATCATGGTGGATAAGCTTTTTGATGTGCTGTTGCAATCGGCTTGCCAGTATTTTACTGAAGATTTTTGCATCTATGTTCATCATGGATATTGGCCTGAAGTTTTCTTTTCTTGTTGAGTCTCTGCCGGGTTTTGGAATCAGGATGATGTTGGTGTCATAAAATGATTTGGGAAGAATTCCCTCTTTTTGGATTATTTGGAATAGTTTCAGAAGGAATGGTACCAACTCCTCTTTGTATGTCTGGTAGAATTCCGCTCTGAACCCATCTGAACCTGGGCTTTTTTTGGGTGGTAGGCTCTTAATTGCTGCCTCAACTTCAGACCTTGTTATGGGTCTTTTCATGGTTTCGGCTTCTTCCTGGCTTAGGCTTGGAAGGAGACAAATGTCCAGGAATTTATCCATTTCTTCCAGGTTTACTAGTTTATGTCCATAGAGTTGTTTGTAATAATCTCTGATGATGGTTTGAATTTCTGTGGAATCTGTGGTGATATCCCCTTTATTGTTTTTTATTGCATCAATTTGGTTATTATCTCTTTTCTATTAATCTGGCTAGTGGTCTATTTTGTTGATCTTTTCAAAAAACCAGCTCCTGGATTTATAGATGTTTTGAAGTGTTTTTTGTGACTCTACCTCCTTCATTTCTGCTCTGATCTTAGCTATTTCTTGTCTTCTGCTAGGTTTTGAGTTTTTTTGATCTTGCTCCTCCAGCTCTTTCAATTTAGACTATAGGGTGTCAATTTTCGAGCTCTCCTTGCTTCTCATATGGGCACTTATTACTATATATTTTCCTCTAGAGACTGCTTTAAATGTGTCCCAGATATTTTGGTAAGTTGTGTCTTCATTCCCGTTGGTTTTGAAGAACATCTTTATTTCTGCCTTCATTTCATTGTTTATCCAGTCAACATTCAAGAGCCAGTGTTCAGTTTCCATGAAGCTGTGTTGTTCTGAGTTAGTTTTTGAATTCTGAGTTCTAACTTGATTGCACTGTGGTCTGAGACTGTTTGTTATGATTTCCATTCTTTTGCATTTGCTGAGGAGTGATTTACTCCCAATTATGTGGTCAATTTTAGAGTAGGTGTGATGTGGTGCTGAGAAGAATGTGTATTCTCTGGATT
>NW_016107733.1:1737661-1741876 GCF_001604975.1 Cebus imitator | reverse complement strand
GCTGCCCTTAGCATTTTCTCCTTCATTTCAACCCTGGTGAATCTGACGATTATGTGCCTTGGGGTTGCTCTTCTTGAGGAATATCTTTGTGGTGTTCTCTGTATTTCCTGGACTTGAATATTTGCCTGCCTTGCTAGGTTGGGGAAGTTTTCCTGGATGATATCCTGAAGAGTATTTTCCAGTTGGATTCATTCTCTTCGTCTCATTCAGGTACACCTATCAAATGTAGATTAGGTCTTTTCACATAGTCCCACATTTCTTGGAGACTTTGTTCATTCCTTTTTACCCTTTTTTCTCTAATCATGCCTTCTTATTTCATTGATGTACATTCTTTACGTAGGATAAAGAAGTACACAGGATGCCCAGAATAGTGAAAGATACTCCCAAATAAGGAGATATGCCCAGCATAGGTCGTTAGAACCCCTTTTCTCCATATAAAAATATGTTTCAGAACTGAGAGATACTTCATGCAGTCATGCAAGGGTCAACAGCCTGTGCAGAACTGTCTTTCCCAACAGTCCAACTCCTAATCCATACTTGGATGCTGACATTAGCAGGTAACGCATATCAAATTTGGTAGGACCAAAACCTAACCAGGATTTGGAGGTGAAGTTGGTTCTTGTGGGGCCCCTGAACAACCCATTATGGATGTAGTTTTCTCTCAGAGACTCTCTGTTATTTTGAGACAGCATTCCATCTGGGTTACTGGAGAAACAGGCACTTGGGCTTAACCAGGAACTTAACCAGGAACCCCAAGTGCCTGGATCCAGCCAAATAAAGAGATTAATATGAGTCCAAGGAAGCATGAGTGTGTAGATGTTAACTGTCTCCCTGAATGCAGATCTTCTCCAACTCAGTTTTTACCCTCCCTGAATTATTGGCATATACACAGCAAGAGGTATTGGCAATAACACAAAACCACCCTATTCTGCCAGCAAATAATCAAGCACTATTCAGTTGTCCATCAACACCTTGGCTAGTGAGTTCAGTGAGTTTTGTTGGTCTTGGATGGCTTGGAAAAGTTCGAGTCATTGTGCACTGGCCAAGCCACTATAATGGGAGTGTGGGATGAAAGAGATTTTATTGTGGGGTGGCAAATCCTGCATACATTTGAGCTTGCCACTTCTCACCACAAGTGTGCTGATTCTCATCAATGTTGTCATGCCAGGCAAAGCAGGAATGAGAAGAGGAAAGATTAATATTCCCAACCCATCCCCTCTGAATATACTCCTGAGGCCAAAGACGCTGTTTTTCCATGACCTGGGATGATGCTTACTCAAATGTAGCTACCCAGGCTCTTTGTCTGTGTCCTAAGGCTACAATTTTCATGAGGATCCATTGTCCCATTGCTTAACCCTAACCTTTCAGCCCTAATCATCCAACTCAGGGAAGGAGCTCACATCCTGAACAAATTTGACATATCCTAAAATATTGCCCACCTATATGGAGGAATTGGGAGTTCCAGACACAACCAGGGGAATCCTAGTGTCTCAATATTCTATCACTCCTTCTGTCATCCCCACCGAGTACACAAGAGGGAGGCACTTGAAGGTGGCATTCCCTTCAGGTCTGAATCAGAGAACCTACTGCTGGTGCCACTGCAACATAGATCACAAACCATCCCTGGGGAGTGTGTTCCAGTGGGAAAAAATAAAAAGAATGGTTGGGTATACTGATACTAGGATTTCAGAGGCACAGTCTAATCAGGCATCTGCCTAGTTCTCCACCCACCCGCAAACTCAGTGTTTTTCTTCTCTGTTTGAAACAGGGTCTCATTCTGCCACCAATGCTGGAGTGTGGTGGCATGATCATGGCTCACTGCAGCCTCCACCTCCCAGGTTCAAGTGATCCTCCCCCATCAGCCTCCCTAACAGTTAGGACCACAGTTGTGAGCAACTGTGCCTGGTCTTAGTATTTTCTAATATGCATTGAAGTGCCATGTTTCATAGGTATTGAACCGACCACTTTATCGCTTTATTATCCTACATTTTGCTTGGGAGTAACAGTGAACAAGCAAGGTCCATCTCTCCTTTCTATGCAAGGTATTACCACAATTTTTGTTTCACATAGGGAAACCTTTCATGGTCTAATTATTAATCCATTAGGCACTGGACTACATGATTAGCCCATTTGTAAGGCCCATGAGTCTGCAAATATGTAGGAGGGATTTGCTGTTGGAATGGCCTGTATAGACATGATTATTGTACGGAGTTCTGCCCATTGACAGAGTGTTCTTATCTGGTCTCAAAAGATGGTCATCCTTGGGGCAGATAGCCACAGTGTCCCGTCGGACTTCAGTTTCAAGGATCTATCTGTGAACCAAGCCATACCATCTGCAGGAACATCTCTGAACTGTGAGACCCAGTTAGTAAAGATTGGGAAGGAAGTATCCCCATTGGGTCATTAGTTCCCTCCAGCAAAATAGACACTTGTTTGTGGAGTCAATTAACCCCTCAGGCCCCCAATCAGGCTCCCTCTTAGATACATCATTTTTATTTAATGACAGAGCTTTGCTGAACTTGTTTTATTAACAGAATTAGTGAGTACCCACATAAGGATGGGCAGCTTAGGTTTTAAGGTCACATATAGCACTTCAGCAGTCAGGTTTTCTGTTTTCATCAGGTCCCAAAAGCAGGCCAAGAGCTGCCATTTAAAGGGAGTGAAACTGTCTGCCTCAGGTTGAACCCAAGGGATCAACACATCCAAGTAACAACACCTTATTATCACAGATTCAATCTATATAGGTAGGAGTAACTGAGATCTGTAGTTCTGGTAGGCTTCCTTGGCCCCAATGGCAGGACCCATATCACTGCATGTTGTATGACCTTTAGAGCCTGTTGTTATTGGGGGCCCCATTTAAAAGTGGCCATTTTTTGAGTAATCTTGATTAAATGGACCAAAAGAATACCCAGACATGGTACATGCTATCTCTAATATCCAAACAGGCCATTAGCTGTCCAAGGACAGTAATTTTTATTTATTTATTTATTTATTTATTTATTACTTTATAAAGAATACTTCTCTGATTGCTGGCCAGGCAGCTCCTAGGAACTGCAACTGTTGAGCCCTGGACTTGAGAGCTCAGTTTACATGCCATGGTGTCTATGAACTTAGGTAGGGCCTGGTCAACTTGTTTGTTTCTGTCATGCCATCAATGAAGATGTCATTATTGCAGTGAATAACAAATATATCTGAGGGTAACTAGGCTTGTTACAGATCTAACCCTACCTGTTGGTGGTATTTTGCAGGAAAATTGATGTTATCCCTGTGGTACTACAGTGAAAGTGTATTGTAGCTTATTTATGTGAACACAAACCGGTCTCGATATTTATCCTACAAAGGAATCCAGAAGATGGCCTTGGACAGATCAGTGTTGGTCTCTGTGTGGGCCACCATTGCCTGAGTGATGGTAATGATGTCACGTAACACAGGAGCCAAGGGTAACACCTAAGCATATAATCTTTGGTAGCCTACTGTCAGCCTCCAGGATCCCTGAGGCCTTTTGTACAGTCCAGACAGGACTGTTAAACTGAAACAAAGTGATACGTAACACTTCTGCCTGCAGCAAGTTCTATGTCAACAGGATCATGTCCCTTTATTCACTTGTTATGTAGTACTGCTTTTGTAGAATAACCTGCTGGGGCTTGGATAACTTTGGTGGAAGGTGGAAGTGGACATATCTCACTATTAAAGCTTACATCCTTTGTTGTGAGGGAACATATCCCTGAGGTGGCAGTGATGCTGTTGCAAGTAGCCAAAATGTCAATAACTACAACACATTCAGTGCCCAAAATGGCCCAAAGGGCCCTACCCAAAAGCATGTATGATTTTAATCTGTCTGCTATCAGTTTACCCTTATTAATTCGGAGTCCCGGGATTATTGCCATTTGGACACCAGTATTCAAGAGCCCCACAAACTTTGGATTTGCAGCCGTGCACAGTGGCTCATGCCTGTAAACCCAGAACTTTGGGAGGCTGAGGCAGGTGGACCTCCTGAGGTCAAGAGTTCAAGACCAGCCTGATCAATATGGTGAAGCCCTGTTTCTACTAAAAATACAAAAATTAGCTAGGGCATGGTGGCAGGCACCTGTAGTCCCAGCTACTCAGAACGCTGAGACAGGAGAATTGCTTGAACTGGGAGGCAGAGGTTGCAGTAAGCAGAGATCACACCACTGCACTCCAGCCTGGGCGACAGATCGAGACTCCATCTCAAAA
>NW_016107733.1:1708047-1736281 GCF_001604975.1 Cebus imitator | reverse complement strand
CGATCTCGGCTCACCACAACCTCTGCCTCCTGGGTTCAGGCAATTCTCCTGCCTCAGCCTCCTGAGTAGCTGGGATTACAGGCACACGCCACCATGCCCAGCTGAATTTTTGTATTTTTAGTAGAGACGGGGTTTCACCATGTTGACCAGGATGGTCTCGATCTCTTGACCTCGTGATCCGATGGTCTCGATCTCTTGACCTCGTGATCCACCTGCCTCGGCCTCCCAAAGTGCTGGGATTACAGGCGTGAGCCACCGCGCCCGGCCTTAAATCTTTTCAATCTTATGAGCACACTTTTTTGTTTTCATGGCTAAGATTAGGATCCTAACCTCTAATTTAGTGACACTTCTCTCTGCCTGACAGAATTGGCCTAGATCTTCTATAGGGATCCCATCAATCTCCCTTTTGTCTGTCCCGTTTTTTGTTTTGTTTTGTTTTGTTTTTGAGACAGAGTTTCACTCTTGTTGCCCAGGCTGGAGTGCAATGGTGCAATATCGGCTTACTGCAACCTCTGCCTCCCAGGTTTAAGCAATTCTCCCGCCTTTAGTTACTGGGATTATAGGCACGTACCACCACATCCAGCTAATTTTGTATTTTTAGTAGAGACGAGGTTTCTCCATGTTGGTCAGGCTGGTCTCAAACTCCTGACCTCAGGTGATCCGCCCATCTCGGCCTCCCAAAGTGCTGGGATTACAGGCATGAGCCACTGCACCCAGCCTTGTCTATCTCGTTTTAACAATGAATGCCATATTATTCTGTGGGTCAACCCTATTCTTTTTTCCCTTTGTCATCCCTTGGATTCCTCTTTTGGCCCTATGGACATTGCTTCCTATTGTTAAGAACTACATTCAGCTCAAGTTGTTGGAAACCATTGAAACCATTTTGTTTTTATCCAAAACCAGGACACTCAGTGGAGTTTTTCCATTGCTTCCCCATGATGATTTCAGAAAACAACAGTAGGGATAATGGGGTCTTCTCTTTGGGGAGACCTCTGTCTCATGAAGGCTTCCACTGTATCATCCATATCCTGGGAGCAGGGTCACACTGTTACGTATGACTTTCCTGAAGAGTGGTTACAGCTTTATGAACAGTTCTAAAGTGGGTCTTAGTCTTAGGAAATCCCCCATAGTTGGGAAGACCGTTATCAAGCTCTTTTCAACCTAAATCAAGAGCAGCTAGGACTCATTTCTATCTCTGTCCTATTGGTTGCAATGTAAGCAAAATCATGTTGCAGCAGGGGGTCAATGGTTAGCTTACCTAGACTGAATCACTCAGTCTGACACACTAAGGTCCACAACACCTCGTCATCAAACGAGTAACTAGCAAAGCCACATATGACTCCCCTGGCCTCCGTCCATGTCTTTTTTTTCAGTATTTGTATTTCATTATCAAGGAAGATACTCATTTTAACAGTTTCATTTTCAGCCACACCATCAATGGTTTTGTGATACTGAAAACAGGTCTTACTTGGGTCTTGTAAATGAGCAGACCAGGAGGAGTTTCCTGTATGGGGACCTTTGATTCCCCTCAGCCATTGTCTGCAACCCCTGGGACACAGTGAGAGTTGGCAGATGGTTTGGGAGTATAAAATTAGCTGGCCAGAGCTAAGGTATAGTATTACTATATTTTTCCTAGGGCCCACCTCTTGCATTTCCACCCTCATCCATTGCACCAGTTTATTCTTGTTAACAGGGAGACTGTCGACATCCCATGTACCCCTCTATACAACCAGAGGGAGGTCAACAGCTCAGTCATCCCATCATCCCCTCAGGGAGCTAGCACCATCCTGTGATGGCTGGACTGGCAGACCCTGCTTGCTGTGCCAAACTGTCGAGCAAGTTAACACCTGTTGCCTACCATGAGGAGCAGCAGTCTGAGGATGTTATCCCACTACATGGTTTGCAGTTGACAGGGTCACCAGGAAAGACACATTTCACAGAGGTACTGGATAGAACAGCACTTTTTTCACATAGAGAAGAGACAGAGGAAGATTCACTTGGATTTGCGTATCGTCACCGGCAGTGGGTCTTGCCATGCAGCTGACACAGCATAATGGTCTGCATGCATCCCATTGGGCTGTGGGCAAAGGAACCCCTTCCTTCCCAACTAAGAATATATAATAGTACTGGAATTGCCCAGGTGCTATATGCTGCACATACTTTAAGCAGAACAAAGAAGTACACATCAAGCCTGGAACAGGGAAAGATACTACCAAATAAGGTGAGGTATCTAGCTCAGGATGTAAGGGCTCCTTATCTCCATGAAAAAAAAAATGTTCCAGGCCCATGTCACAAGGTACACTCTTATGCAGCTATGCAGGGTGGACAGGCTGCACATGATGGCCTTTCCCAATACCTGCTTTCTCTTTTAACAGATGAAATAGATGAAGTGTCCCTATTCCAATCAAAGATCTCCATTTGTATCCTGGAAAGGAATCTCCTCTTATCTTCTCAAGGGTTTGGCTCCTATAACTTTTACCTCTTTGCCCTGCATCATAAATCTTCTCCCTCTATTAAATAATTCCCATGGATATATAAATATACTCTAGTATTTCCTATTTACAAAGATGTCCCTTGTCTTTACATCCCTCTACCTACTGACCCATTTGTGCCTTCTCAACTACATCTCTTCAAGTAGGCTTTCATCAGCATGATTCCACTGAAACTTGTTTACAAGATCACCAGTAATCTTCATGTTGCCAAATCCAATGGTCATTTCTGTTCTTACTTGATCTTTCAGAAACATTGAACCCAATTCACCTATCTCTTCCTAAATTTTTTCTTCATTTCTGAGGTATCACATTCTCAGTTTCCCAAGGGGTCTCCTTTGCTGGCTCTTTCTTTCCTACCAGAATTCTGCAGTGTTCCAGGGTCCCATCCTGGGCTTTTTCCTCTTCTCTATTTATAGTTTTTCCCTGATGATCTCACTCATGTCATGCTTTAAATTCCTTATTCATGCCAATGACACTCAAGCCCTGACCTCTCCTCTGAACTTCAGACTCAAGAATCAAACTGCCTCCTTAATGTTTCCACATACACAAGATATTTTTCCTAATTTAACTCTTTAAGCTTACTATTTCTTGGAGTATTCATAAGATTTTCCATTTGCTATCCTGCCATGGAACCTAGACTTTACTGGCCAGAACAGACATTGGGAAAAATTTAAAAATATTAGACCAAGAGGTAGAATTCCTTTGCGTTTGTTTTGTTTCCTTAGATCCACCTCATCTGTCATAGAATTATTTCTTTTTTTAAGACTATTTTTCTGCTTTGGAATAAGGTAATTATGCCTCTAATACTTAACTTTTGCTTTTTGTTTTGTTTTGTTTGTTTGAGAACAGTCTTGCACTGTCACCCAGGCTGTAGTGCAGTGGCACAATCTCAGCTCACTGCAACCTCTGCCTCCTGGGTTCAAGTGATTCTCCTGCCTCAGCCTCCAGAGTAGCTGTGGTGCCCGCCACCACACCCAGTTAATTTTTTGTATTTTTAGTAGAGACAGCGTGTCACTATGTTGGCCAGGGTGGTCTCAAACTCCCGACATCGTGATTTGCCCGCCTCAGCCTCCCAAAGTGCTAGGATTACTGATGTGAGCCACCGCACCCGGCCTTAACTTCTTATACATGTTTCTCCCATGATTTCACCAAAATCTTTGTGTACTTTTTTCTTATACATTAATTTTGTAACCAGATCCTTATGTCGACTATTTTTAAGGTTGTCTACTATAAGCTATCTGTACACACTATAGTACTAATTCTAATTCTAGGCCACCACTATTGGCTTTTTTTTTTTTCTTTTCTCTCCACACTCATTTGTTCATATGGCTTCAATCATCCCTTCTACATTAGTGTTTGCCAAATGGTCCTCTAGTGCTGATTTTTCTCTGGCTTCAGGTCCACGTTTCTGATGGACGACAGGACAACTATAACCAACCAAATGTTCCACCCAAAATTTAACACAACCAAAATGGAATGATCTTCTTTTCTTTGCTCCCAAACCAGTAACTAGCTACCATTCTCTAGGCTGCCTGGGCTACACTCCACTTTCTCTCTTCTCCCACAGCTCATCATCACATCCTTCATTTCTTTCTTTGGCACAGCTACATAATGCCCTGGTGACACGATTATGAATTTAAGGTCAGAAAGACTTGGGAACATTAGTTAACTGAGATCTCCATGCCTCATTTTGCTCATTTCTAACATAAAGTTAAAAATACACACCAGAACTGTCTTGAAGAGTACATGATCTAATGCATATAAGAACCTAACAGCATATAACAAGTTCTCACCAAATATCGTTGTCTTCCCTACCTTCCATTTCCATGGTCAAAATTATAATGGTGTCCCTCACAATATCTCATATCTAAACTCTGTAAAATGTTGAGTGGACACTTTTTACTAAACTATAAATTCCTTCAAGTTTGACATTTGTTATTCACATTAGAGTTCTCTGAAGTACACTGCATACACCAGGGGCTCAGTGAACATTTCTTTTTAAAAAATGACTAAAGTGATTATCTTATCAGGAATTTTGTTACAGAATATGAGAATTTATTTTCAATATAATAAATTCTTCAAATATAAAAGACACTTTTTTTTTTTTTTTTTTTTTTTTTTTTTTTTTTTTTTTTTTTTTTTTTTTTTTTTTTTTTTTGAGACGGAGTTTCGCTCATGTTACCCAGGCTGGAGTGCAATGGCGCGATCTCGGCTCACCGCAACCTCCGCCTCCTGGGTTCAGGCAATTCTCCTGCCTCAGTCTCCTGAGTCGCTGGGATTACAGGCACACGCCACCATGCCCAGCTAATGTTTTTGTATTTTTAGTAGAGACAGGGTTTCACCATGTTGACCTGGATGGTCTCTATCTCTTGACCTCGTAATCCACCCGCCTCGGCCTCCCAAAGTGCTGGGATTACAGGCTTGAGCCACCGCGCCCGGCAAAAGACACTTTTAATTTCAGTATTGATCTTTACTAAGTCACTTCAAATATTTGGTAGTAATCTGTTTGACTTTAGGTGTGAGAGCTCTCACACCTAAAACTGATGGCTTTATCCCTCAGTTCATCTTTGTTTCTTGAAGAGATAAACATCTTAAAAGAGTTGTGTACTGACTTTACAGTCATTGTACATGTTCACAGGAGGGCATTGTTGTCAATTATCAGGCTCTGGACTAATTTAATTTTTACATTGCCTTTGTTAGAATTATTAGTTTTTGAGTCAAAAGTAATACAAGGCCCAGCACAGTGGCCCATGTCTGTAACCTCAACACTTTGGGAGGTCCAGGTGGAAGGATTACTTGAGGCCAGGAGTTTAAGACCAGCCTGGTCAACATAGCAAGACCCTGTGTCAACCAAAAAAAAAAAAAATTGGCAGGATGTGGTGGCACACACCTGTAGTCCCAGCTACTTGGGAGGCTGAGGCAGAAGGATCACTTGAGCTGAGGAGTTCCAGGCTGCAGTGAGCTGTGATCACACTATTATACTCCAGCCTGGGTGACAGAGCAAGACCCTGTCTGCATAAAAAATAATAACATGGAAAGGTAAAAAAAAAAAAAAAAAGACTGGAATAGGCCGGGCACAGCGGTTTATGCCTTTGTAATCTCAGCACTTTGGGAGTCAACACGGGTGGATCACAAGGTCAAGAGACAGAAACCATCCTGGCCAACATGGTGAAACCCCATGTCTACTAAAAATACAAAAATTAGCTGGGCGTGTGTGGTGGCATACGCCTGTAGTCCCAGCTACTTGGTAGGCTGAAGCAGGAGTATTGCTTGAACCCGGGAGGCAGAGATTGCAGTAAGCCAAGATTGTGCCACTATACTCCAGCCTGGCAACAGAGTGAGACCGTCTCAAAAAAAAAGAAAAAAAGAAAAGACTGGAATACATATCATATATGTAGTACCTCTTTTATTTTTACCCTAAAACAGTGGTTCTCAAACTTCTATATGAATCACCCTACACTTGTGCTGTCCAATGCAGTGATCAGCCACAGAAGGCAACAGAGCACTTGAAAAGTACAGACCACATGTGCACATAAATGTTCACTGCAGCACTATTCACAATAGCAAAGATATAGAATCAACCTAAATGCCCATCAATGACAGATTGGATAAAGAAAATGTGGTACATATATACCATGGAATACTAAGCAGACATAAAAAGAATGAGATAATGTCTTTTGCAGGAACATGGATGGAGCTGGAGCCATTATCCTTAGCAAACTAATGCAGGAACAGAAAACCAAATACTGCATGTTCTCACTTATAAGTGGGTACTAAATGAAGGGAACTCATGAACACAAAGAAGGGAACTACAGACACTGAGGTCTCCTTGAAAATAGAGGGTTGGAGGAAAAGGAGAGCAGAAAAAATAACTACTGGGTTCTAGGCTTAATTCCTGGGTGACGAAATAATCTGTACAAAAAATCCCTGTGATATGAGTTCACCTATATATGTCAAACCTGCACATGTATCCACAAACCTAAAAGTTAAAAAACAATGATAAATGTACAGAACAAACTGAGATGTGATGTAAGAAAAAAAATACACACCTGATTTCATTTACCGCATACAAAAAACAAATGGAAAAATATTTCAATAATTTTACAGTGTTCATATGTCAAAATAAAAAACTTTGATTATATTTGGGTTAAATAAAATAGATTAGAACTTCATTTTTTCTTTTTGAGACAGGGTCTGGCTCTTGTCACCAAGGCTGGAACGCAGTGGCACAATCTCAGCTCACTGTAACCTCTGCCTCCTAGGCTCAAGCCATGCTCTCACCTCAGCCACCACATTCAGCTAATTTTTTGGTTTTTGTTTGGTTGGTTTTTTTTTTTTTGCATTTTTTATAGAGACAGAGTTTTGCCATGTTGCCTAAGCTGGTCTCAAACTCCTGAGCTCAAACAATCCACCCGTTTTGACTTCCCACAGTGCTGGGGATCACTGTTTCGCATGGCTTTTGACCAGGTGATGTTTATGGTCTTCAACATGGCAGAAATCCCACATCTATGAAAAATACAAAAAATTAGCCAGGCATGGTGGTGCCTGCCTATTGTACCACATAGTTGATGGGCTGAGGCAGGAGGATCACTTGATCCCAAGAGGTTGCAGTGAGCCAAGATAGAGCCACTGTACTCCAGCCTGGGTGACAAAGTGAGACCTTGTATGGGGGGAAAAAAAGATATCTATATGTACTGATATGGAAAGATATTTATGACAGTTAAAAGAAGGAAAAACAAGTTGCAGAAGAGTATATAGATTCCACTTGTATGTGAAAAACGAAGTACATATATTTGCATTTGCATAGAAAGTCTCAAAAACTGTTAATAATAGTATTGCTGAAGAGTACAACTAGGGAGATTTCCAGGCATATGGAAAAATACTTTCACTACGCCTTTTTTTGTTTTTTTAAATTTTTTTTAATATAGAGACAGGGTCTTGGGCTCAAGCAATGTTCCCACCTCGGCCTCCCCAAGTGCTGAATTACAGGCATGAACCACTATATCCGGGCCTACTTTGCTTGTTATATCTTTTCGTACTGTATTAGTTTTGTTTGTTTTACTATTTACTGTGAACAATAACTCAAATTTATAATAAACATTACAAAGTAATATAAAAACTGACATAATGCCCGGCCCAGGCAATACTTCATCATTTACGTTCCTGTTAGAGACACGGTCTTTTCACTACTACCTTTTAATGTGAAGTTTGATCTTCATTCTAATTTTCTAAAAAGCCACCTAATGTATTCATTAATTCACTCATTCATTTAACCATTACTGACAACCTACTTAATGCTAGCCTCTGTTCTAAGAAAAAATAAACAGCAGAGCACAAAATCAGATGTATTCCTCCCACACTCTAGCAGAACCAAATGCACAAATAAACAACGTTAATAAGTCGTGCTCTGAAATACAAAAGGACGACCTGAATTTTCAAATACGGGAATGTTCAAATGTCGTGTGTGTGTGTGTGTGACAGTGTACACACAAACATGCTTATAATGAAAGCACTGCTTTTGAATTTTGTAAGTTTGTCTTCTGGATAAAGTATTCAGGGATACTTCTCAAATTAATCTTTCTCTCCTTTCAGTATAACTAATTTAGTACAAAAAAAGTTAAAATTAGCAAAGCATTTCAGCTGTGTGACCTTACCCAAATTACGTCTCTGCTTTAAGCCTCAGTTTTCTCTTCCGCAAAATGGAGCACTGAATCTCACGTGCGCTGTTTGAGCGAGACTTGTATGGTCAGGTTTAAAGTGTAACCGGATGCCTGACAGGAGGAAGCGTGAGAAGGAAAGAGCCCCCACGATGCCTTCATGCCCGCCCTGAGGCCAGGTGGGGCCGCGTGCCGGGGCGGCTCTCACGCGGCGCTTGCCGCTTTTTCACCCGAGCGTTTCTGCCAGCCAACTGCCCTCTCCCTGGAGTGCAGCAGCCAGGGCTCGCGCGCTCGTCCCGCGGCCTCCGCTGGGGGCCCACTCCAGCCAAGCTCCAGCTAGCCAGCCCGGCTTCTCGAGTCGGTTCTAAGCTGAGGCCGCCCTGCTCTGCAAAACTTGTGTCCACTCTCGGACCCTATCTGTCCTGCGCGGACTTGGCTCAGGGCAGGTGGTAGCGTCGTTTCTAACTACGACTGTTTGAATTCTGGCGCCACTCCCGCGCCACGTAGGGCCGGGTGGCAGCCAGACTCAGAGGCGACGCTTTGCAACGTGCCTGCGGGCGCGCGCTGGGAAAAGGACGGGCGCGCGACCGGACTGCGGCGCGCGCGCGACAGAGCAGAACCTCCCTCGGAAGAAAGGAGCCGCCGCGCGTGCTCCCGCTAATTCGCGGCCACGCCCCCGTCTATTTCCATGTCCAATAGGTGCGAGAGGGCGGGGCGGCCTCGTCCTGACTCTGGAAGGCTATATAGGGAGCTGCTGGCTAAGCGCTTCGGTCTTTTACGTCGGCCTTGTGATCCTTCTGGCCGTTTGGTGGGTGAGTCTGTGTTGCGGGCGAGTACGGGAGCAAAAGATGGTGGCGCAGGCAGAAATAGGAGCTTTAGTACTGTGAAGCCATCTTAGAGATGAGCTTAGAGAGCCTGAGGGTTGAAAGCTTGTACGTGGGAAAACACGCGGCCGGACTGCCACCTTACTGAGGTTGAGTCCTGGCGGCCACAGGCTCTGAATTTTGGCGTGAAGAGGCAGATGATCAGCAGCGGGCGCCGCGCGCTTTCAGGCCTCCAGCACGAGCCTGAACGGCGTGGGAAAAACCACAGTTACGGGATTGGGGCAGAGGGTTAGTTTTAAGAGCCAGGGGCCTTTAAAATGGCGAAGACCTTCCGTCGGCGTTATTTTAAAATGGATAGTCTCCACCCTGTGCTGAGATTGAGCTGTTTGAAGGCGGCATTGTGTGCAATTTGGATTAACGAAAGGTAAGGGTTTCATGTGGAAAAACGCCTTGGAGTGTGACATTTCTGCGAGAATGCTCATACATCGATTCCCCGGAGAAACAATGGCGCTATCTTTCAGTGACACAGCGGAGCCTCTCGGTGAAGATGCAAAGGTAAGAGCTGTTAAGCTTAATTTACAAACTAAAGGAGTAACCCTGTTGATAATACAGGAATAGCAACTGTTGCATCCTTTGAAATTTTATTTTTGTTAGGTACGTGAAAAAATTACAACACATCTGGGAGAATATTTAATAGAAAATCACTTGGTTAAAACCTAACACTTTTAACAGGTATGAGTTATTTTAGTACTTTATGATCGTAGCGTTTAATCTACACTTAGACTAAATTAATATTTTTGTCATTAAACAGCGTTCTGGCTGCTGACAAGTAGCTAATGAAGATATGAATGTCAGATGTCACTGACTAGCAGCTTCATTTTGAAGTAAGTTATGTGGCTTAAAAGTTCTGTAGTATTTGTACTGTAATACTTGCCTTTTAGATTTACCTTGGTTTATGGTCAGTGTCATAGAAGTGCAGTTTAATGTATTATGTGTACATGTGTAAGGCATGATTGGTCTAATCCATGATGAAACCTATCCCTAAG
The DNA here is from genome assembly GCF_001604975.1 of Cebus imitator. Taxonomy (NCBI): domain Eukaryota; kingdom Metazoa; phylum Chordata; class Mammalia; order Primates; family Cebidae; genus Cebus; species Cebus imitator. Next base: position 1,726,262 of record NW_016107733.1, on the reverse strand, counting down.
CTGATGACCTGAAGAAAAATATGTACGGATTCGGCTTCTGAGGTTTAAGACCAATGTTCAGAGGTGGAGTAAATTTTTTGCCATGATTTTGTATCAGCTCTGTTCACAACAGCTCAAAATCTTGGGGTTTTTTTGTTTTTTCTGCCAACAGTGAGGGTCGCTGTCTGCCCATTGATAGAGGCCAGATTGTCTTGGAAGTTCCAAAGTTGCAACGATTTCTGTAAGTGGAGTTTTTCTATTTTTTTGCTTAGCAATTAGTGAATATTGTGACCTTGGTCTTATCTGTGATGATCTTATCCCGAACCTGAACTTCTGTTGAAAAAAACTACGGATCTGGCTTCTGAGATGGACCATTATAAGGACAATACTTTTTTCAAAATGCTTTTACATAAGCTGTTGTAATGTTGACAGTCTTGTAAGAATCTCATGTTTTTCCTTTTCTAGGGCTAGTACCACGAGGTTTACTTGACTGTGGTATGAAAAGCTGATAAGAAAACCATCCAGAAAAAAGCTCTTCATTTTACAAACATGAAAATAAAACATGTAATTTTGGATTATGTTGTTTTTGTATTATTTTTAAATAGGTCTGAAATGACATGGGGGACATTAGATGGAAAATCTATTAACCAGCCTTATAATTAAATTATTCTGAATGAATGTTTTGGCTTTATGCAAGGTACAATGTAAGGGTTTTTGGATCAGTGTAAGAGTAGAGGGGCAGGAATTACTGGTGGGAAGTATGTGCAGCATTAAAAAAAGTGCTGCTAAGCAAATCATTGAATATTTTGTTTTGATGTAATTATAGATTTGAAAGCCTGGATGCTTAAGTTGAGAAATTAGGGGATGAGATACAGAAAATAGGAGCCCAATACGATAATGATAGCAGTTTATTAACTAAGTGTGGTGATGAGGGAAAGTCACTGATAAAACAACCTGATAAAGACATTGTGGCTTGCTAAAATCTACGAAGAAAGAGATCATTTGGCAGGATGGGTTACATATAATGCCGAGTATCTGATATTACCAAATAGAGAGAAGCCTTGGCATGTAACATTTGGAGATAGAAAATGCATCTTCACTATCGGGTGTGGTGGCTCACACCTGTTATCACAACAGCTTTGGGAGGCTGAGGCAGGCAGATCAGCTGAGGGAGATCAGTCTGACCAAAACATGGAGAAGCCCTATCTCTACTAAAATACAAAATTAGCCGGATGTAGTGACATATGCCTGTGATCCCAGCTACTCAGGAGGCAGAGGTTGCAGTTAGCCAAAGTAACACCATTGCACTCCAGCCTGGGCAGCAAGAGTAAGACTCCTATCTCAAAATGAAAATGCACCTTCACACTGAAGGTAGTGTGTTTAAGATGGCAGTTAAAGCAGTGTTTGCATTTGCACCCTTGCTCTGATGCCCTTACCTGCTATACTTAAAACTCTATTAATCATTGTCATTCTTTCTCCCTCTCCTAGAACTTTTGCTTAAAATTTTAAAATATGTTTTTCATTAGTTCAAAAGTGCCTAGAACAGGGCCAGGCACTTCAGTAAGTGGTAAAAAGACTATTGAGATCCCATAGTTTTCAGGGAAGATTTCCATTACCCTTTTGTCAAAGCTGGCAAACAGGACAAAATTGTGAAATAGACCATTTGCTTTGGAGCCCTCTGACCTCTTTTTCTGTACCTCGTTCTACCTCCCTTGCCTTCCAACAGATCTTTTAATATGTCACATTTTCTTAGTTGATATCAAAATTAGTATTCCACATTTACTTTATATTCACTGAGCTGTGCTAGTTTCTGCCAAAAAGGCCTGAAATAAGAACCATTTTGTCAATACTGGCACAAGATGTCTAGGAAAAGTCAAGCTATAAAGAATTCTTGAAAATAGAACAAGTGGTTTTGAGTCTTAAACCAGCACAGATGTTGGGAAAATAGGCCTAAGAAATACTGGGCAAAGATAGTATGGTCCAGAGCCTGAGAGAGAAATACTGAGGGTTTGGGTACCAACAGGGTCGATAGATGTGGGACAGAAAGCTAAAATGTTAATACCCTTAAGCTATTAGTCTCTAATAGCCTCCTAAAAACTCAGGCAATATTGGCTAAGATCAGGGACTTTTAGTTGTGTGAGTTAACCCTCGAGTATATCTGCTGCTTGGGACCAGGTACAATGGCTCATGCTTGTAATCCCAGCACTTTGGGAGGATTGTTTGAACCTAGGAAGAGACAAGCCTGGAAACAGCAAGATGTCATCTCCACAAATAAAATTAGCCGAGTGTGGTGACATGCACTTGTTCCAGCTACTCAAGAGACTGAGATGGGAGGATCACTTGAACCTAGAGGTTGAGGCTGCAATCAGCCATGATTGCACCTCTACTCTAGCCTGAGCAGCAGACAAAGGCCCTGACAAAAAAAAAAAAAAGGACCTAAACAGCTTGACTATACTTACTAGACTGGGATATGTATGCTTCTGATTGGTTTCAGAAGTTAAAAGATAATTTACATGTGTCTGACTTTAGCCAACAGGAATTTATCATGTGCCTTATACCAGGCTTCCAGGTAATCTTAAAATATAGTAAGCTCAAACCTACCATTTGGTGCTTTCTAAAATTAGTTCTATTGCCAGAAACCCAATATCCACTGTTGTTGGCTCCCCAGTCAAGTGTCCTGTGAACTGAGGAACACGTCAGTACTCACAGCCCAGTGTGCATGAAAGAGCTTTTAGCTGTTTTCATGATTTTTGTAACAGTTCCCCAGTTGGGATTAGAGCCTTTGTTTGAATCTCAGCCTGCTAGAATAAACTGCTTATCTTTTGCTAGTCCTTCACTGGGAGTGGGCCCCTCATTCCTATCTTCCCAAAAACTTGGTTCTGGATCCAAACAACATAGTACTTAGTTATAAGTATATATTAGTATATATGACCTAGCTGTCTGACTGAATGTTGCCACTGCCTCTGGTCTTACTCCCTCCACCCTGCATGTACACAGAGACCATGTTGGGGCAGAAGAGGATACCTTTTCAGTATGAGAACCAGACTGTTACTCTCATGAGTCCTGGTCTCCTCCCCATATTACTAGTCCACTGCTGAGGTCTCAGCATGCAATGTAGCTGAGTTTATCAGAGTTACAAGGGTTTAATAATTAAAGAATTTCAAATCAATTACAGTTCAATCTAACCTATTTCAGAACTTAATTGTCCTTGTTAGTTACTTCACTTATTATAGTTCTCTTCAAAAGAGCAATGGAATAATGGAAAAGGCATTTAGAATATGCAAAAAGTTTATCATTTAAAGATGATATTTACAAATGTGCATAACTTTATTGAAATCAGGAAACTGTTTTGTCCTTGCCTCCTGTAGTGAATATAATGATGTACAAAAATGTGTACATTTTAAAAGTATACCATTTTAAGTTTTTTTCCATAGGTACACACTCATAAAACCATGAACATCATCAAGATAATGACTATATCCATCACTCCCAAAAATGTTCTCTTGTAGGCTTAATTTTGAACTTGTTTAAGATGGCACATGATACTCAAATAGGGATCTTTAAGTAGGCAGTTAGATATGGAAGTCCACAGTTCAGAGGAGAGGGCTGAGCTAAAGAAATAAAATTGGGAGTCATCAACATATGTAAGGCATATTTTTTTTTTTTTTTGAGACAGAGTTTCACTCTTGTTACCCAGGCTGGAGTGCAATGGCACGATCTCGGCTCACCGCAACCTCCGCCTCCTGGGTTCAGGCAATTCTCCTGCCTCAGCCTCCTGAGTAGCTGGGATTACAGGCACGCGCCACCATGCCCAGCTAATTTTTTGTATTTTTAGTAGAGACGGGGTTTCACCATGTTGACCAGGTTGGTCTCGATCTCTTGACCTCGTGATCCACCCGCCTCGGCCTCCCAAAGTGCTGGGATTACAGGCTTGAGCCACCGCGCCCGGCCATGTAAGGCATATTTAAAGCCATAAGATGAGATGAGATCACCAATAGAGAAAAAAGTCCAAGAGTTGAACACTGTGGCTTTTCAGGATTAGGACATTTCAGGTTTATTCAAATCCTAGAGAATAATTTGTGCCAAGGGACTAAAATCAGCATGTACAAATCTGTTGTCAAGTTCAACAAAGTAGAAAACCATCGATGCCTAGAATTGAAATGAGCCAAGAAAAAGAAGGATGAGAACCAAGCAAATAATTGCTTGGGGCTGGAAAATGCCTTGGATTTAATGCAGTCCATTGGTCAACATGAAAATTGAAGAAGTTAGTGCCTGATGATGACTGCAAAGTAACAGACAAGTGATCTTCAGGAGAGAATAAGATGAGGAATTTAGGAAATATGGTAAGTCTTTTTCATCAGACTCTGCAGAGTTGGAGGAAAATGGAGCTGACCATGGACAAGTTATAAATTTGCCTAGCATTGATAAAGTATCAGCTGAGGCTGAAAATCACCAATTTTAACAAAGATAATCAATATATTTCTTCAGTACTCTGTGGTGCTTATCTCCCTGGGAGCAGAAAGCAGATAGACTAGATTAATCCAAAATCAGGGATAAACTGACCAAGAGGGGCAGAGCAATAATGGGCCAAAAGTATTGAGGATGCAGGTAAAAGTGCTAAAATTACTGTATTGACCTTATAATCCCAAGCTGATCAGGGAAGGGAAAAAAAAAAAACGGAAAGGGCTGGAAAATTGTCACAGGTAATGACAGAGGATCAGATGTGCCATAGAAAGGTGGTGTTGAAAACAAGGTAGAATAAGGCCCTCTCCATTTATACTACAGACTGAGCCGTGTATCATGTTGTGATTATTTGTTTCTCCCTCTCTGGACCTGGAGTGTCAGTTCTTCTAAAGCAGAGACTTCCCTTTAATCTCTCTTTAAACTTGGTGCCTAGGACAATGTAACAGCATCCATAAAATGTCTAATAGAATGGAATTCAATGTGTTTTTTAGTGTGGAACTGGCGGTGTGATTTAAATTCTCCAAAAGAGAGGTGAGAAAAGTTGGAAGCTGTTGTGGCCTTCCAACTTCATATTTTGAATACCCCAAAAAGAAGAATAATGTAAACCCAGAATCACTATCACTGATGAGATTCAAAAGAATTGAGATGTACCCCAAAGAATATACCTTACTAGTGTCCTAGAGAAGTTTAATGTGTTTAATTAATACTTATGTTCTTTTTTTTTTTTTTAAAGACGGGGTTTCACCATGTTGGTCAGGCTGGTCTTGAAATCCCGACCTCAGGTGATCCGCCGACCTTGGATTACAGGTATGAGCCACCACACCCGGCAATACCTATGTTCTTATTGATGCAGTTAAAGTGACCAACTATTAGCAACAAACCCCAAACTGTCCTTTGTACAAAAATAGTTGATTAGGCCAGGTGCAGTGGCTTACACCTGTAATCCCAGTACTTTCAGAGGCCAAAGTGGGAAGATCACTTGAGGCCAGGAATTTGAGACCCGCTGGGCAGCATAGCAAGACTGTCTTTACAAAGTGTTAAAAAATTAGCTGGGCTACTTGGAGGATCTGGCTACCTGGCAGGCTGAGATGAGAGAATTGCTTGAGCCCAGGAGTTCAAGACGGCAGTGACCTATGATTGTGCCATTGCACTCTAGCTGGGCAAGAGTGAGACCCTTTCTCAAAAAAAAAAAAAAATTGAAATTATTTGCACTGTGTCTATATTACTGCTCATATGCATATTTTTAATAACTGGAGGCCATACCATCAATAAAAACACATTGAGTGCATTAAAAATATGGATATATAAGCAGTAATAAAAATACAGGCCAAATAACCTTATTATTATCATTATTTTAGAGACAAGGTCTTATACTGTCACCCAGGCTGGAATACAGTGGCCTGATGATAGCTCACCTTGAACTCTTGGGCTCAAGGGGTCCTCCCACTCAGCCTCCCAAATAGCCAGGAGATCCTCCAGCATATGCCACTAAGCTCAGCTGATTTGTATTACTTTTTGTAGGGACAGGCCGTTACTATGTTGCCACGGCTGCTCTCAAGCTCCTGACTGCAAGTGATCCTTCCACCTTGGCCTGCTAAAGTGCTGAGATTACAAGCGTGAGGGTTTCACTCTTGTTACCCAGGCTGGAGTGCAATGGCGCAATCTCGGCTCACCGCAACCTCCGCCTCCTGGGTTCAGGCAATTCTCCTGCCTCAACCTCACGAGTAGCTGGGATTACAGGCAGGCGCCACCATGCCCAGCTAATGTTTTGTATTTTTAGTAGAGACGGGGTTTCACCATGTTGACCAGGATGGTCTCGATCTCTTGACCTCGTGATCCACCCACCTTGGCCTCCCAAAGTGCTGGGATTACAGGTTTGAGCCACCGTGCCTGGCTATTTTTTTTTTTTTAAAGCAATGAAATGAGAGTTCATTCTGTCACCCAAGCTGGTCTTGAATTCCTGGCTTCAAGTGGTCCTCCTACCTCAGCCTCCTGAGTAGCTGGTATTATTGATGTGAGTGGCCACACTTATACCAAATAATTTTAATCAACTACTTTTACACAAAAGTGTAGTCAGTCTGGTGCCAGGCACAGTAGCTCACGCCTGTAATCCCAGCACTTTACAATGTCAAGGCAGGCAGTTCACTTGAGGTCAGGAGTTTGAGACCAGCCCGGCCAACATGGTAAAACCCCATCTCTACTAAAACTACAAAAATTAGCCAGGCATGGTGGCTAATGCTACTTGGGAGGGTAAGGCAGGAGAATCGCTCATACTCAGGGCTCAGAGTTCGCTGTGAGCCAAGATCACGCCACTGCATTCCATCCAGCCTGGGTTACAGAGTGAGACTCTGTCTCAAAATAAAAAATAAAAATAAAAAAACTAACAAAAGTACAGTTTGGGAATTGTTGCTAATAATTGATTAGTTTAATTGCTTCAATGAAAACAAGCATTAAACTACTCTGGAGCAATAGTAAGGTATACTCTTTGGGATACATCTTAATTCTGACTTGAATTTCATTGCTGATGGAGATTCTGAGTTTATGTTAAATTTCTCTTTGAAAGAGAATGTACATTGACTAGCCCTTAAAAAAAGAAAAAAGTGGCCAGGCGTGGTGGCACACGCCTATAATCCCAGCACTTTGGGTGACTGAGCCAGGCAAATCACCTGAGGTCAGGAGTTCAAGACCAGCTTTGCCAACATGGTGAAACCCTGTGTTTACTAAATATATAAAAATTAGCCATGCATGGTGACAGTCACCTGTAATCCCAGCTACTCAGGAGGCTGAGGCAGGAGAATCGCTTGAACCCAGGAGGTGGAGGTTGCAGTGAGCCAAGATTGCACCACTGAACTCCAGCCTGGGCAGCAGAGAGAGACTCTGTCTCAAAAAAAAAAAAAAGGAAAAGAAAAAAGAATATGCAAACATTGCGGCCAGGTATGGTGGCTTGCCTGTAACCCCCACAGTTTGGTAGGCCAAGGCAGGAGGATCGCTTGAGCCCAGGATTTTAAGTTTAAGACCAGCCTAGGCACAGCAAGGCCCTGTCTTAAAAAAAGATATATATAAGGCCGGGCGCAGTGGCTCAAGCCTGTAATCCCAGCACTTTGGGAGGCCGAGGCGGGTGGATCACGAGGTCAAGAGATCGAGACCATCCTGGTCAACATGGTGAAACCCCGTCTCTACTAAAACTACAAAAAATTAGCTGGGCATGGTGGCGCGTGCCTGTAATCCCAGCTACTCAGGAGGCTGAGGCAGGAGAATTGCTTGAACCCAGGAGGCGGAGGTTGCAGTGAGCCAAGATTGCACCACTGAACTCCAGCCTGGGCAGCAGAGAGAGACTCTGTCTCAAAAAAAAAAAAAAAAAAAAAGATATATATACATACACATATATATATATATATACATACACATATGTGTGTGTATATATATATATATATACATACACATATGTATATATATAGAGAGAGAGAGAGAGATGGAGCTACACATTGTTCAGAGTTTGGTCACATGCCCAGAGATATCAGGACAGTTTTGAAGTTCATGGACTTGTCCCCACATACTGATATACAGTAGCTCACTTTCTTGAAGGATATTGTTTGCTTTCAATTCAATCTGTTCCTCAGCAGATTGAACCATATTGGTAGACTAAGTGTGTGATGATTCAGAAATATTCTAAGGTTTGCATTCATTTGTTCTTTAAACAAATATCCTGAATGCCTACCATGTATACATACTATCCTAGGCACTAAAGATACAGTAATAAACCAAACAAAAATCTCTGCCCTTGTGGAGCTTACATTTTAGGAAGAGGAGAAGGACATTACATAATAAATAAATTATTAACTATGTTAGAAAATGAGAAGTGACAGAAAAAATAGGATATGAGACATTGGGAGTAGGTTTGGAAAGCTGATAAATATTGCAGTTTCAAATGGGGATTCTCTCATCTGAGAGGCAATTAAAGTACCTGGGGTTGACAGAATAGGCTTCAATGAAAAGGTGAGATTAATTAAGCAGAGATTTAGATATCTAAATCCCTCACCCCGTTTGTTAGGTGAGAGATTGAGCTATGCATTTATCTGGGAAAAGGTCATTTCCATAGCAGTGGCCCAGAGGAAGGAGCATGCATAGTGAGAAAGGAAGCAAGGCATACAGCTTATGTAGGGCTTAACGGGTCTTTTTTTTTTTCTTTTTTTTTTTTTTTGAGACGGAGTCTCACTCTGTTGCTAGGCTGGAGTGCAGTGGCACTATCCTGGCTTACTGCAACCTCCAACTTGTGGGTACAAGCGATTCTCCTGCCTCAGCTTCCTGAGTAGCTGGAACTACAGGCATGCGCCACCATGCCCAGCTAATTTTTAGTAGACAGGGTTTCACTGTTTTGCCCAGGATGGTCTTGATCTCTTGGCGTTGTGATCTGCCCACCTTGGCCTCACAGAGTGCTGCAATTATTGGGTCATTGAAAGGATTTCACTCTTAGTCAAATGGGAGCCACTGTGAAAGAAAACACAGAAACTCCCAAGTATGATTCATATGCATCAAAATCTATGAACCCTAGCCCTAGGGCCCAGATTATGTCCTCTAAATACTACTTACCACTAAAAGGAAACAGATCTGGGACAAGAAATGTACAAGATGAGCTTGTTGCACCTTGCTATAGTAGGTAGCAAGACTGCTAGATTTATGTTAAAGGAACTCAGGAGTCAACTTGGAGAGTCTCTCACTTTCCAAAGATGGAAAATTTGTCTATTATTGAACTATAATAGAGAAAAAGACAGAAAATATCTTCAAATCTATGAATTCAGAATGATACTTTTAAAAACTGAATTTGGTAGTGTTAAAGGATGCTAATCATCACTTTCAGAACTGCAGATAAAGGGACTTTCCAATGCCAACTGTACTGACATAGCCAAATAAAAGGTGATAAAATGTTTGTCTTTATTGATATATTCCAGTGAGCAATGAAAAAAGATTGGCACAATTAGAATATCATCATTTTGCAACATTCTAACAAATTAATTTATATAAGCAATAAATATCAATGACTTCTAACATCCAAAAAAGAGAGGCGATAGATATTATATGTCACTGAAGAAAGAATTTGCCACTGCCTATTTCAAACTCTTGTCTGAAAACCACAAGAATGAATATGAATTTGATAAATCCTCTGGATATAATTACCAATTTACAGATGACAGAGATATATGTTAAACTACATTGCAGAGATCCAATCTCCAATCAGCAAAATCCAGACTATGAAAAACTCTACAAATGATTTTTTTTTTTTTTTTTTTGAGATGGAGTCTTGCTCTGTTGCCCAGGCTGGAGTGCAGTGGCACGATCTCAGCTCACTGCAACCTCTACCTCCCAGGTTCAAGCAATTCTCCGGTCTCAGAGTCCTGAGTAGCTGGGATTACAGGCGCCTGCTACCATGCCTGGCTAATTTTTGTATTTTGGGTGGAGACCTGGTTTCACCATGTTAGCCAGGCTGTTCTCAAACTCCTGACCTCAGGTGATCTGCCTGCCTTTATCTCCCAAAGTGCTTAGATTACAGATGTCAGCACTGTGCCCAGCCCACAAATGATTTCTATAACAAATAAATTGCAAGGAAAGAAACCAACCAAACAAGAGATGAACGGGTAACCTATAAATCAAGATCTGAAAAGATATATCAACATTCTCAATGTTTGTATCCCATTTAGATTCTCATTCAATATTGGGGAAAAAAATTATGACATTTATGAGATATATGTTTAAACACAGGGTATTTCATGTATTAAAAAATAATTGGGACTTTGTTAGGTGTGATAATGGCATTTGGCTCTTTGTTGTTAAAGAGGCTGTATCTTTTAGACATACATACTGAATTATTTATGGATAAAATGATTTGATGTCTGAGATTTGCTTCAAAATAATACAGGAAACAAAGGAAGTGGTTGAAGGGTATAGATGAAACAAGATTAGCCTGAAGTTGATAATTGTTAACATTGGATGATGGGCTTAGGAGTTTATTATACTCTTTGTCTATTTTTGTACATGTCTGAAATTTATAAAATAAATTTTTTTTAATCTGTGAGTTTTTTATGTTGATTTAATTTCCAAAACAAGATATTGTGTTTCCTTACAATTTGATTTTATATTCTGGCTAGTTCTGTAACAGAACAATGCAGTTTCCTGCTGCCACAAACATGGCCCACCTGTCCACATTAGATGTGTAATGTCTTCATGATTCTACAGTGCTCTCATATATTCTCTTTGTGATTAAATTCAGGGTATTCCACTCAGAACATATGTTTTAGGGACACTTTACATGCATTAAGTAAAATAATGCAGGCCAGGCACTGTGGCTCACGCCTGTAATCTCAACATTCTGTGAGACCAAGGCAGGCAGATCACAGGAGGTCAGGAGTTCAAGACCAGCCTGGCCAACATGGTGAAAATCTGTCTCTACTAAAAATCTAAAAAGACAAAAAACAGCCAGGCGTGGTGGCACATGCCTGTAATCCCAGCTACTCAGGAGGCTGAGGCAGGAGTAATCGCTTGAACCTGGGAGGTGGACATTGCAGTGAGCCTCTAGATGGCGCCATTGCACTCCAGGTTGGGTGACAAAGTGAGACTCCATCTCAAAAAAAAAAAAAAAAAAAAAAAAAAAAAAAAAAGGCCTGGCGCAGTGGTTTATGTCTGTCATCCCAGCACTTTGGGAAGCTGAGGCAGATGAATCACCTAGAGGTCAGGAGTTGGAGACCAGCCTGACCAATATGAGGTGAAACTTCATCTCTACTAAAAATACAAAAATTAGCTGGGTGTGATAGCGCATGCCTGTAGTCCCAGGTACTTGGGAGGCTGAGACAGGAGAATTGCTTGAACACAGGAGGTGGAGGTTTCAGTGAGCCGAGGTTGTGCCACTGCACTCCAGCCTAGGCAACAGAGCAAGACTCCATCTCAAAAAAAAAAGGAAATGAAAGAAAGAATGCATATAACATGTTTAATATAGTGCTTGTCATCATGCATTAGCTATAACTGTTAATAAAGTTGAGTGTTTCTGTGCATATCAGTAAACACAATATTGTAAGCCACTACGTTCAAATAAGTTAAGTGCATCAGATCCCTTCAGTTAAAAAATATGTGATCTGTAGAAACAGCTAAGTAAAATTCCTTAACAGTTTCTCATGACTTAAAAACACAGCACGGGCCAGGCGCAGTGGTTCACTCCTGTAATCCCAGCACTTTGGGAGGCCGAGGCGGGTGGATCACCTGAGATTGGGAGTTTCAGACTAGCCTGGCCAACATGGTGAAAACCTGTCTCTACTAAAAATGCAAAAATTAGCCAGATGTGGTGGTGCATGCCTGTAATCCCAGCTACTCAGGAGGCTGAGACAGGAAAGTCTCTTGAACCCAGGAGGCAGAGGTTGCAATAAGCCAAGATTGTGTCACTGCACTGCAGCCTGGGCGACAGAGTGAGACTCCATCTAAAAAAAAAAAAAAAAAAAAGCACAGCGAGGAGTGGAGACTTACACCTATAATCTCAGCACTTTGGGAGGGCAAGACACAGGGATGACTTGAGCCCAGGAGTTTGAGACCAGCCTGGGCAACACAGCAAGACCATCTCTTTATAAGAAAATTTAAACATTAGCTGGGTATGGTGTCATATACCTATAGTCACAGCTACTCTGGAGGCTGAGGTTGGGGGGAATCACTTGAACCCCTGGATTCAAGAGTCAGACCCTGTCTCAAAAACTGATTAGAGATCGACAGATAGATAGATAGACAGATAGATAGATGATGATGATGATAGATAGAAAAATAGATATAAAGACAGATATCAATCGATCTTGCTAAAAATTATATGCATATCTCTCACCCCTTCCCTGTGGCTCAGGTAGAACAATTTGACCAACAAGGTATATGTGGGGCATCAGCATATTACACCAAACATCTAATATTCTGAGTTTCTCTCTGTTACCATTTCTGCTCTATGGTATTACTTCATGATCTCCTAATCCAACAACCTATATATCCCCCATCTTTGTTTTATTTATTTATTTATTTATTTTTCAGACGGAGTCTTGATCTGTGGCCAGGCTGGAGCACAATGGCACAATCTCAGCTCACTGCAACCTCTACCTCCTGGGTTCAAGCGATTCTCCTGCCTCAGCCTCCCAAGTAGCTGGGACTATAGGCACCCACCACCACGCCCGGCTAATTTTTGTATTTTTAGTAGAGATGGAGTTTCACCATGTTAGCCAAGATGGTCTCAGTCTCAGCCTCGTGATCCGCCCACCTTAGCCTCCCAAAGTGCTGGGATTACAGGCATGAGCCACTGTGCCTGGCCTATCCCCCATCTTTTCATTATGAACATGTCAAACAGTTAAAAAATTTAAGAACAGAATATTGAGTAACTGAAGCCATAAGTATTTTTCTTCTCCTTTTTCAAATAATGCCTAGTTTCTTAATCCAACTGTATAAAACTCTGCATACTATATTCTCTGATAGCCATATAATTTTTTTTTAATTCATATTAATGAAATATTTCCACTGTTTTTGCCTTGTAGAAAAATGAGAGAACATAATACACTTATATGGCAGCTTAAAAGAGTTCCAGTGTGAATTTAGACATTATCTTCTTGGTAATATTTTTCACAGAACAGATGATTAAACTATTTATTTATTTATTTATTTGAGACAGGGTCTCTCTATATCAACCAGGCTGGAATGCAGTGGTACAATCATAGCTCACTTGCAGCTTCGAATTCCTAGGCTCAAGTGATCCTCCCACCTCAGCCTCCCAAGTAGCTGGAACTAGCAGGTGCATGCCACTACACACAACTGGCTACTTTTTTTTTTTTTTTTTGTAGAGACAGGGTCTCTCTCTGTCACCCAGGCTAGTCTCAAACTCCTGGGCTCAAGTGATGCTCTCAACTCAGCCTCCCAAAGTGCTGGGATTACAGGTGTAAGCCGCTGTACTTGGCAAGGTGAAGAACTGAAAGCTGGAGAATTTAATGCCAGCAGAGGATGGTTCAAGATATATGTGTGTGTGTGAATGTTTAGTATATATATGTCTCTGTGTGTGTGTGTGTGTGTGTGTGTGTCTGTGTGTGTCTGTGTGTGTGTGTATGAGTATATTTTAAGAGACAAAGGTCTCACTCTATTTCCCAGGTTGTGCAGTGGCTTGATCACAGCTCACTGTAGCTTCTAACTCCCGGGCTCAAGCAATCCTGCCTCAGCCTCCTAAATAACTGGGACCACAGTAACATGCCACTATGCCTGATTTCAATGTAAAAATAACTTTCCAAAATATACCTTTTATATGTCAACATTTCTTCCATACATATCTCTTAATAAAACACCATCTCTGTCTTAAGATGCTTTTACCTGAATATAACATCAAACTCCAAATGGCTTAAACTATACCTAAATTTCTTTTCTTTTTTTTTTTTCTTTTTCTGGAGATGAAGTCTTGCTCTCATCACCCAGGCTAGAGTGCAGTGGCATAATCTCATCTCACCACAACCCCTGCCTCCCATGTTTCCAGGTTTAAGCGATTCTCCTGCCTCAGCCTCCTGAGTGGCTGGGATTACAGGCGCCTATCACCACACCCGGCTAATTTTTGTACTTTTGTACTTTTAATTCCGTACTTTTAGTAGAGACGAGGTTTTGCCATGTTGGCCAGGCTGGTCTTGAACCCCTGACCTCAGGTGATCTGCCCACCTCGGCCTCCCAAAGTGCTAGGATTATGGGCATGAGCCACTGCGCCCAGCCAAATTCCTTAGCTCTTATAAAAGGAAGCTCGGAGGTAATGAAAGTAAATTGGTTTAATGGCACAGTTATTACACTAGGAACCCAGATTTGTTTCATTTTCCACTCCACCACCCTAGGTCTATAAGTTTTGCCCTCAGAATGCTTCTCTCATGGTCACAAACTGGCAGCAGCAGTTCCAGACATCGTTTCTAGACACATTAGCCAGAGGAAAAGAGGAATTATCTCTTATTTTATTTCTTCTTGAGAATGAGGAACTCGGTTCTAGAAATTTCTGACAGACCACATTTCACATCTCATTTACTAGTATTAGATCATGTAACCATTACTAAACTACTTACTATGAAGGAGAATGGCATTACTATGATTGATGTGGACCAATCATTTGGGGACAGAATGAATGTTGGGGTTTCAACCACAATAGCTAATATGACATTTTACACGCTTCTACCTGAGTATAAGTGACTAATATTCACATGTCAATGTCCAAACAATTTGGTTTATTAGTTCTTTGACTTCCTCCACTTTCTCCCTCCACTCCAGTCTTTTTTATCTGAGATTCCACTATCCCATATAGAGCCATGGATAAAATTCAAGAAGTCTATGAACTTAGACAGGGGAAAATATGTATACTTTTACTAAACACTAACTGAAGTTTAGCATTTCCTTCAATAACGAATGTAGACTGTACACCACAGTATACTAGCAATATCTATGGGTTTGTCACCAATAGAAAACACAGCTATTTTTTTTCCAAAGAGACATCTGCATCCTTATGTTGTATTGCAGCACTATTCACAATAGCTAAGATATGGAATCAACTTAGGTGTCCAACAACAGATAAATAAAGAAAATGTGTCTTGCATGTTGGGATCAAAGAGATTTTTAAAATTAAAAAAAAAGGAAAAAGAAAATGTGGGCTGGACACAGTGGCTCACACTTGCAATCCCAGCACTTTGGTAAGCTGAAGCAGAATTGCTTGAGCCCAGTTATTCAAAACCAGCCTGGGCAACATAGCAAGATTCCATCTCTACAAAAAAATTTAAAAATTAGCCAAGTACAGTAGTGTGTGCCTGTAGTCCCAGCTACTTGTAAGGCTGAGGTGGGAGGATCATTTGAGCCCAGGAGACTGAGGCTGCAATGAGCCGTGTAGTGAACCATGATAACACCACTGCACCCCAACCTGATCAACAGAGCAAGACCTTGTCTCAAACAAAAAAAAATGGAAAATGTGGTGTATATATATATAATGGGCTACTATTCAGTCATAAAAAAGAATGACATCATGTCATTTACAGCAACATGGATGGAACTGGAAGACACTATGTTAAGTGAAATAAGCCAGGAACAGGAGGTTAAACACCACGTTTTCACTCATGTGGAAGCTAAAAAATGTTGATCTCATAGAAGTAAAATGTAGAACAAAGGAAACTAGAGGTTGGGAATGGTATGGGAGATGGGAAGATAGGGAGAGATTCGTTAAAGGATATAAAATTATAGCTAGATAGGAGGAATAAATTCTAGTGTTCTACACCACTGTGGGATGACTATAGTTAACAATAATATATAGTTCCAGATAACTTGAAGTAGGATATTGAATGTTCCTCACACAAAAAAATGATAAATGTTTGAGATGGTGAATATGTTAATTGCCCTGATATGATGACTATATATGATGTATATTGAAACATCACTATGTACCCCATGAATATGTACAATTATAATATGTGAACTTAAAAACATTTAAAAGTTAATAAAAAAATCTAAAACATACAAGGAATTGAGCCAGCATGAAAAAGAATTAGCCAAATCTTCAAACCTCAAGACCAGACTCTCAGGACTTCAGATACAGAAATTTTAAATAAAAATTATAAAATAAATATGTTAAAATGTTTAAAGAAATACACTGGTATATGATAAAGAAATAAAAGACCATCAAAAATAATTTGGATGACATGAAAACAATAAAATAGACATTCTGGAAATAAAACATGTATAACGGACAGAAGTGAACGTCCTTTGCTTCTGACCTCTCTGCATTTGCAAGTAGCCTGAGCCAGAAAATGCTAGAAGACCTCAGAAGCCAAGCGGAAGCCCCACGGTGAAGCCAGGACAGCCTTCATTTCAGACTCAGCAGCTGTCCGTGGTCGTGGCTGACACATTGCTGGAGCATGTGTGCTGCCTGAACATTGACTTGCCACCCCCCACAGCCCAGAATACTGCCATCATCTGTACTATTGGCCCAGCTTCCTGATTGGTGGAAATGTTGATGATTAAGTCTGGAATTAATATGGCTTGTCTGAACACACGAGTACCACACAGAGGCCATCAAGAACGTGTGCACAACTATAGCTTTGCTTCTGACCCCAGTCTTTAGCGGCCAGTTTCTGTGACTGTGGACACTAAAGGGCCTGATATCTGAACTGGGCTCACGCAGGGCAATGTCCCCATGGAGGTGGAGCTGAAGAAGGGAGCTACCTTCAGATCACACTGGATAATGCCTACATGGAAAACTATGATGAGAACTTCCTGTGGCTGGACTACAAGAACATTTGCAAGGTAGTGGAAGTGGGCAGCAAGATCTACAGATACAATAATTTATTTTTCTGCAGGCGGAGCAGAAAGGAACTGACCTTCTGGTAATAGCAGTGGAAAATGGTGGCTTCTTGGGCAGCAAAAAGGGTGTAGACCTTCCTGGGTGGCTGTGGAGCTGCTTGCCATGTCAGAAAAAGACATCCAGGATCTGAAGCTTGGGGTAGAATGGGATGTGGATATGGTGTTTGCCTCTCACATCCACAAGGCATCTTATGTCCATGAAATTAGAAAGGCAATTATTGCAAATTGGAGCAAGGTTCCCACTTGCCTACCAGAGTTAGGCTCTTACCTTCCCACAGGAACTGAGACCCACAGCTATTTTTATGTATCTTACAGTTCAGATCAGATACAAATGTATAAACCTCTACATTATTTCTACCTAGAAATTATGACACCCTTTAAGCCTGTCACAAATTTTATAATTTAATGCAAAGAAGCACATATATTACTATAGGACACTTTCAGTTTGTTTAAATATTTTGATAATTGTATTTTAATGTAAACAGTTTCATTTATTATCTTATACAGATGGTCTCCAATTTATAATGGTTCAACTTATAATTTTTTATCTTTACAATGGTGTGAAAGCAATACATTTTGAATAGAAACTGTAGATCAAATACCCATTCAACCATTCTGATTTTCATTTCACTGAAGTATTTAATAAAACATATGAGATGTTCAACCTTTTAACTTTGTATTAGATTATATTGCCTAATTAAAAGTAAGTGTTCTGAGTGCATTTAAGATAGACTAGGCAAACTATGTTCAGTAGGTTGGTTATATTAAATGCATTTTCAACTTATAATATTTTCAACTTTACAATATTGTCAATGGGATTTATCTGAACATAACCTCATTGTAAATTGAAGAGCATCTTTTATGCCTTTAAAAATATTTTTTGAGAAGGGGTCAATAGGCTTCACCAGACTGGCAAAGTGGTATACGGCATGAAAAGTTAAGGACCTCTGCATTTCATATCAAATCCTACTTGTTTTTAACTTCACTTCATATCCAGCCTAATTTCAAGGTAACCTCCCTCATGCAATATTCAGTGACCCTCTCATGCAATATTCCCAACTTCTTTGCCCTGTCTTCTTTCCTGGACAACTACTGAAACCACTTTTGCAAAAATTATAACAATGAGAGAAATTTTTTTTTTTCAAAGATGGGGTTTCACCATGATGGCCAGGCTGGTCTTGAACTCCTGACCTCAGGTGATCCACCCACCTCGGCCTCCCAAAGTGCTAGGATTACAGGCGTGAACCACCTCGCCCGGCAACAATGAGAGAAATCTAACCTAACTGACTCTATCTTGCTTCTAACCTCACAAGGTCTACCTACTCTTGCTCATTCCTAGGCATGGTTTAAGCTAATCATGGGAAGAATTTAGTTTATAGTTTTTTTTTTTCTTTTTTTTTTTTTTT
>NW_016107733.1:1700042-1707932 GCF_001604975.1 Cebus imitator | reverse complement strand
ATCTCGGCTCACCGCAACCTCCGCCTCCTGGGTTCAGGCAATTCTCCTGCCTCAGCCTCCTGAGTAGCTGGGATTACAGGCACATGCCACCATGCCCAGCTGAATTTTTGTATTTTTAGTAGAGACGGGGTTTCACCATGCTGACCAGGATGGTCTCGATCTCTTGACCTCGTGATCCACCCGCCTTGGCCTCCCAAAGTGCTGGGATTACAGGCGTGAGCCACCGCGCCCGGCCTAGTTTATAGTTTAAAGCAATGATGAAAGCAGTTCCTTCTTAAAACTAACCCCCTTATTGTTCAGGGACCAAAACTGCAGGTAAAACTAATGAACAAGGTTAGAATTATGGGAATGGCATGAATTCTGTGAAGATGTAGACACAGTTAAACGATAACAAGCCATTGTTCCCTAGCTTGCTTTTTTATATTGCTTATTGTTCAGGAGTTATATAGTTGGAGGCCACAAGATTTGTAACCCTAATTGCTCCTATAAATAACATTACTATTGTAAAATCTAAGACTGGTGTTTGAGATATTTTTCAGACTTCTGTATCCTGCAGATGCTAGCTGTACCTGTGACCCATGTCACAGAATTGACACTATGTGTCCTGTGACTCTCCAACACCCCCATGCAAGAACCGATTCAGTGCACAAGGACAGTTTCAACTTCCTTATGATTTCATCCCTAACCAATCAGCAGCATTCATTCCCTAGATCCAGCCCACCAAATTATCCTTCAAAACCATAACCTCCGAATTCTTGGGGAGGCAGATTTGAGAAATATCTCCCGTCCTTCCATTTAGTTGCCTTGCTATAATCAAACTCTACTGCAACACTGCTATCTCAGTGTATTGGCTTTTCTGTGAGATGGGCAAGAAGAACCCACTGGTCTGTAACACTACCTAGACCCACTGGTCTGTAACACACCCAGCTGTGGATTGATTCAACCAATTGCCTTTCCCAGCAACATGCCAGTATTACTGAGCCTTGCTGCAGAAATCACATGGCAGCTCAGATTTATACCACCATAAATTTATGGTCTCCAACTCAACCATGCTCTAAATGCTACAAGGCAATTCTTATTTCCTTTGTCAGTTTTCTTTCTTCAGACTTCACTCCTTCCTCTCCTATCTCAATTCTTTCCTCACCTAAAATTATGGCCGGGCGCGGTGGCTCAAGCCTGTAATCCCAGCACTTTGGGAGGCCGAGGCGGGTGGATCACGAGGTCAAGAGATCGAGACTATCCTGGTCAACATGGTGAAACCCCGTCTCTACTAAAAATACAAAACATTAGCTGGGCATGGTGGCGCCTGCCTGTAATCCCAGCTACTGAGGAGGTTGAGGCAGGAGAATTGCCTGAACCCAGGAGGCGGAGGTTGCGGTGAGACCGAGATTGCGCCATTGCACTCCAGCCTGGGTAACAAGAGTGAAACTCCGTCTCAAAAAAAAAAAAAAAAAAAATATGATTTTACCTCCCACTTCATGGAGAATTTTGATGTTGACAGATGACACAATTTCCTTACCCCAGCTTTCATATGTATCCACTGTTTTTCATTCCTCTCACTACAATAGAATGGTGTCCTGAGGGATAAGGCAAATTTCTCCCCCAGTGTTCTGAATCACATTTATTTATTCAACAAATACAGAATTTACTTGGTTGAATTATGTCTTCCCAAAAAAGATATGTTGAAGTCTTAATCCCTAGTACCACAGAATGGAAATAGGATCATTGCAGATATAATGAGTTAAAATGAGGTGACGAAGTAGAGTGAGTCTTAATCCAATATGATTGCTGTCTTTATAAGCAGATGGCCATAAAAACAGAGACACAGAGAGAACGTCATGTAATGATAAAGGTAGAGGTTGGAGTTATGCAGCTACAAGCCAAGGAATGTCATAGGTTGCCTGAATACCACTAGAAGCTGAGAAGAGGCAAGAAAGGTTTCAGAGGAAGCATGGCTCTGCCAACTTTGATTTCAGACTTCTAGCCTCCAGGGCTGTGAGACAACAAATTTCTGTTGTTTTGAGCCACCCAGTTTGTGATACTTTGTTATGAAAGCCCTAAAAAACTAATGTGATATTATCAGCACAAAACAGTGAGCAAAACAAAGATCCTTGCCCTTGCTGTAGAGCTTAACTGACCTTCTAAAAGCCTAGGCATGTAGATTACCTCTTCGTTCTCTTTTATTTTCTACCTCACCCTCTCTTCTGGTATCTCCCACTTTTAAATGTCCCAAATCACTTTACATAAAAATTATAATATCCTTTGACTTCAAGTTCCCTTCTATCTACCAAATTATCCCTCATTCTTTTTTTATGGCCACATTTCTTGAAAGAGTTGTCACCAGACATGGTGGCTTATGCCTGTAATCCCAGCACTTTGAGAGGCTGAAGTGGGTGGATCACGAGATCAGGAGGTCAAGACCATCCTGGCTAACACGGTGAAACCCCATCTCTACTAAAAAAAAAAAAAAAAAAAAAAAAAATTAGCTGGGCGTGGTGACATGCACCTGTAGTCCCAGCTGCTCAGGAGGCTGAGGCAGGAGAATCACTCCCACCCAGATGGGAGATGGAGGTTGCAGTGAGCTGAGATCGCACGACTACAATCCAGACTGGGTGACAGAGCAAGAATCCATCTCAAAAAAAAAAAAAAAAAAAAAAGTTGTCTACACCTGCCTTGTATGCTGATCTACTCACATTGTAGCCCACTGCATTCTCACCTTTGCTTCCATCACTCCACTGAATTTGCCCTTGCCAACTTCAACAGATAACAGTCTTAGCCACCATTCTTTTTCACCTTGATTAATATAGTACCCTCTATATTGGTCTTCTTGCCTCTGTTGTGGCTTTCAAAGTGGAATTCATGGGCAAATGACCTGTGCAGTCACAAATGGCTCCATGCTTGGTTTTGAGCTCTACTGTTGCCATCTTGAAATTCCTAATTTTAAGTCTGTATGTTGTAAGTGAAGTCCAATGGGACAATAGAGTATGTGTGTGAGCAGAGGAAATATATGCAATATGTGTGCCTGCCATTTCTTGCTCCTCCATTTCCATATGGTAGCCATGATGCCTCATGAGCACAAGATTCCAGTAGACCCATGATATGTGGGAGTTCAGTAAAGCTCAAAGTGAGTACAAAAGAAGTGTGCAGAGCCTCAGTGAGCACAGAAAGCCCATGCTTCCCACTGGGGAATCAGATCTTGCTTTGAAGGAACAAAGAAGGTAATAATGACATTCTAAGAAACTTCTGGTCTGGGTGCAGTGGCGCATGCCTGTAATCCCAGCATTTTGAGAGGCTGAGGTGGACAGATCTCCTGAGGTCAGGAGTTTAAGACCAGCCTGGCCAACATGGTGAAACCCCATCTCTGCTAAAAATACAAAAATTATCCAGGCGTGGTGGTGGCCACCTGTAATCCCAGCTACTCAGGAGGCTGAGGCAGGAAAATAGCTTGAACCTGGGAGGCGGAGGTTGCAGTGAATGGAGATTGTGCCACTGCACTCCAGCCTGGGCTCTGTCTCAAGAAAAAAAAAAGAGAGAGAGAAAAGAAACTTCCATGACCACAGAGTCCCATGATATCATTTTTTGTTCATGTTTCTTCCTGGTATTAGCCAACAACTTATGCTGAACATAACATAGTAGGAAAGGGAAAGATAGCGAACCTGTAATTCACTTTCCTTTCAGTCCCTCCCTACTCACCTACTCATCAGTAGGCCAAAGATAAAGCATGTTGGTAGACGCCAGGTGTGATGGATAATGCCTGTAATCCAAGCACTTTGGAGGCCAAGGCGGAAGGATCACCTGAGGTTGGGAGTTCAAGGCCAGCCTGACCAACATGATGAAACCCCGTCTTAAAAAATAAAAAAGAAAGAAAGAAGAAAAGCATGTTGGTAGAATGTACACCTATCAAAAAGTGAGAGAAACTGGGCATAGTATTGTGCACCTGTGGTCCCAGATACTCAGAAGGCTGAGACAGGAGTTCGAGGCCACCTTGAGCAATATAGTGAGACTCCATCTCAAAAAAAAAAAAAAAAAGTGGCCGGGAATGGTGGCTCACGCCTGTAATCTCAGCACTTTGGGAGGCCGAGGTGGACAGATCACCTGAGGTCAGGAGTTCAAGACCAGCCTGGCCAACATGGTGAAACCCTGTCTTTAAAAAAAAAAAAAAAGTGAGAGACACACAATGGAGTTGGTTTTGTGCAGCATTTCCAGTGTTCTGAGCAGACAAATTATATATGCACGTATCAGCTATATAAATACAAATTGTGTTATTAGCTGATTCCCCAAAGAATATTAAAAATAAAAATAAAAAGATAAAAGAAATATAAATTGTGCAATTTCAGTGATTCTTTTTATGAGTTAAATGTTCTTATGTTTGCATTTAAAGCTAGCATTGCACAATATAAAGATAAATGTTAAAACTTTTAGTAATAATCAAAAATATTAATTTTCCTTTACTTAGCACAATATTGCATAACAAATAAGAAACACCATCACAAGTGAAGGTAAAGACTGCAGAGGAATAGAAAAAGCTTTATATTGTAGTACCTTTAACATCATATTTTCATGCTTTTTTAACAAGCTCTACATATTTATTTTGTACTATGTCCTGCAAAATGTAGCCAGCTCAGGTTGCTTTTCACCAATTCATTGTATCACAAGAATGAGCTAAATTATAAATATTATCAAGTCATTTTCTTGTTTAAAACATTTCTGATGGCCAAGCATGGTGATGCACACTTGTAATCCCAGCTATTCTGGAGGTTTTACGCTCTACTGTTGCCATCTTGAAATTCTTAATAACATTATCTTTAAACTTGTATTTTGTAAGTGAAGTTCAATGGGACAATAAAGTATGTGTGTGAGCAGAGGAGATATATGCAATATGTGTGCCTGCCATTTCTTGCTGCTCCATTTCCATACAGTAGCCATGATCTTTCATGAGTCCTGGGTAGCTGAACTAGAATGGGGTGTGGGTGTGTGTGTGTGTGTGTGTGTGTGTGTGTGTGTGTTTAAGAAATAGAGATAGAGTATTGCTATATTGCTCAGGCTGGACGCGAACTCCTAGACTCAAGCAATCCCTTCTGCCTCAGCCTCCTGAGTAGCTGGACTATAGGCATGTATCACCATGCCTAGCTGAAAATGGGTTTTCATGTCAAAGTGGCATGACATGAGAAATCCAAGAGTACGGTTGCTTGATCTCTTGAAGTCGGGAAAGAGAGGCTGCAGTGAGCGAAGATGGTGACACTGCACTCCAGCCTGGGCGACAGAACAAGACTCTGTCTCAAAAAAAAAAAAAAAAAAATCAAACGTATATGACACTTACCAGAGCCTTCCCCTACAGTTGCATTTTATATAATGGTACTCAAAAGGAGAAAGTTATCTGAAATCCAGCCTGCACTCTGCCTGTCCTGCTTTGCACCCTGCTATAGGGGTGCAGTAATGACCTTAGGCCAAGGAAAAGAAGCACAACTCTGGGCCCCCCATTTTACAGTAGTGTGTTTAATCTCCAAAGTGCATGCAAATCAATTTAGGATCTGCAGATTCTTATTTAATTGGTCTGAAGAGGTCTGAGGTTCCTCATTTTTGCACACTCCCCAGGGGTGTCCATGCTGCCGGTCAACAGACCACATTTTGAGTAGCAAGGCTTTAGAGGACCCTGCTCTTGGATTTCTCATACCATGCCACCCTGACGTGAAAACCCGCTTTCAGCTAGGCATGGTAGCACATACCTGTAGTCCCATCTACTCTACTCAGGAGGCTGAGGCAGAAGGATTGCTGGAGCCTAGAAGTTCGTGTCCAGCCCCAGCAACATAGCATAGCAATACTCTATCTTTATCTCCCTCTTTTTTTTTTTTTTGTATTAAAAAAAAAGTATTTTATTCAAATTCCCAAAACAAACTTGAGGAGTTATGCTGGGTTTGCATTGAAGAAAAAAGGCCAAGTTAAAATAGGAAAATGAATAGTTTTCATTTAGTGGGAGTTGAAATCAAAGTACAGATGTGTATACATTCTAATCCACCGCCTATCCAATGTGGCATTTTCCAAGGTTTAAGAGTCTACAAAGTCAAACCCTTGGCCACCTTCACTGTTTTTGCTTTTCTTTTCCCCTTTCTTTTCTCTTGCTTTGCCTTCAGCCTTTTTCTTTGCTTTGGGTTCATCCATGTTGGATACTGTCCATGATGATCTAGAAGAGTCTTTGTTTCTCTTAATATCAGTCTCCATTTTCATGTTATCTTTTTCATCTTTTACCTCACATTGCATTTTGTTTTGGCAATGTTTGGGTTTGAGTACCACCACAGTTGCTATCTCTTGAATGTCTTTCATTAAAATACCAGTCTAGTTTGAGAATACTTTTAAGCCTGCTGAGCTCCTTTGGGGCATTCTTTTTTCTCTTTTCAGCACACATCTTTCTTTTCCACTTACTACGTGAGCTTTTCGCCGTGTTCTACCTGAGAAACAAAAACACACACGCCACTTTTCTTTTTTTTTTTTTTTTTGGAGACAGAGTTTCGCTCTATTGCCCAGGCTGGAGCGCAACCGCACGATCTTGGCTCACTGCAACCGCCGCCGCCCGGGTTGAAGCGATTCTTCTGCCTCAGCTTCCTGAATAGCTGGGATTACAGGTGCTCACCACCACACCAGCTAATTTTTTTGTATTTTTAGTAGAGACGGGGTTTCATCATGTTGGCCAGGCTGGTCTTGCACTCCTGAGCTCAGGTGATCTGCCTGCCTCGGCCTCCCAAAGTGCTGGGATCACAGGCGTGAGCCACCGCACCCAGCCAGCGATACTCTATCTCTGAAACAAATACACACACACACACACACCATTCTAGTTCAGCTACCCAGGACTATATATTTTCCTGCTCAAACAGTTTAGGGTTTACTTCTAACTGTTGCTGGGAGGAGAGGGAATGGTGAACAGAACTTGGATTACTAGGCCAGTGTTCAGATGTATATGTACAAGACCGTTTTTGAACAGGGTGGTGTCAGTGATTGCATTTTCCTTCTTTTTTTTTTTTTTTCCTCAGAGTCTTGCTATGTTGTCTAGGTGGGAGTGCAGTGGCTATTCACAGGTGTGATCATAGCACACTGCAGTCTCAAACTCCTGGCTCAAGAGATCCTCCCACATAGCTGGGACTGTAGGCATGCACCACAGCACCCAGCTCAGTGACTACTTTCTTTTCTGCCTACTTCATTTAACTTTTTTATTAGTTATAAATATACACAACTTCATCATCTGTAAATAATGATACATTTATCTTCTCTTTTTCATAGTAATCCTTCTTATTTATTTTACATCTTATTTTAATTGCTAGAATTTACAGAACTTCTTAAATAATGGTAATAAGGGAAGATTCTCTTTTGTAGTCCTTACATTAATGGAAGCCTAGTATTTCAACATTAAGTGCGATATTACCTGGATTTCATAAAAGTATTCTTGATTATTATGTTTCACTCAATTCCTAGTTTATTGTTATTAGTATTTGTATGGACTGAATGTCTATGTTTCTCCACAATTCATATTTTGAAATCCTAAACCCCAATGTGATGATATTTGGTGGTGGAGCCTTTGTGAGGTAATTAGGTTTGATTAGTTCATGATGATAGGAACCTCATGATGAGATTAATGCACTTATCAAAAGAGGAGGAGACATGGGATCTCAATTTCTCTCTGCTTTTCATCATGTGAGGATACAATGAAAAGATAGCCATCAGTCAGGTGGGGTGGCTCATGCCTGTAATCCCAGCACCTCGGGAAGCCAAGGCTGGTGGATCACCTGAGGTCAGGAGTTCGAGATCAGCCTCACCAACATCGTGAAACCCTGTCTCTCTAAAAAAAAGATATGTGTGTGCCGGGCGCGGTGGCTCAAGCCTGTAATCCCAGCACTTTGG
>NW_016107733.1:1697147-1699902 GCF_001604975.1 Cebus imitator | reverse complement strand
TGCCTGTAATCCCAGCTACTCAGGAGGCTGAGGCAGGAGAATTGCCTGAACCCAGGAGGCGGAGGTTGCGGTGAGCCGAGATTGCACCATTGCACCCCAGCCTGGGTAACAAGAGCGAAACTTCGTCTCAAAAAAAAAAAAAAAAAAAAAAAAAAAAAAGATATGTGCGTGTGTGTGTGTGTGTGTGTTTAAGTGTGTGTGTGTAAGTGTGTGTAAAATAAAAGATAGCCATCTACAGACCAAGAAAAAGAATGCTCAATGGATCTGCCGGTATCTTGATTATGTATTTCCCAGTCTCTAGAACTGTGAGAAATAAATGGTGGTTGAACCACCTAGCCCATCCCATAGTAATTTGCTATAGCAGCCCAAACTGACTAAAACAAGACTCAAAGGTGGATATTTGTTTGTATCAAATGCCTTTTCAGCAATGATCTAAATAAATACGTAGATTCCCCTCTTTGACCTATTAAAATGATACACTAGATCAGGTGTTACAAAATAAATTCTTTTTTTTTTTTTTAAGATACAGGGTCTCACTCTCTTGCCCAGGCTGGAGTGCAGTGGTAAGATCATATTTCACTGCAGCCTCAAATTCCTGAACTCAAGCCATCCTCCTGCCTCAGTCACCCAAGTACGAGGTCCCAAACATCACAAACGGCTCTTCTAGTATTTTTTTGAAATCAGTTGCAGAATTTAACTTGCAAATACTTATTTAAGATTAATTTCCCTCCCTCCCTTCCTTTCTTCCTCCCTTCCTTCCTTCCATCCTTCCTTCCTTCCTTCCTTTTTTCTCTTCTCTTCTCTGCCTTTTTCTTTTTTTCTTTTTTCTTTTCTTTTTTTCTTTTCTTTTTGAGACAGAGTTTCACATTGTTGCCTAGACTGGAATGCAGTGGTATGATCTTGGCTCACTGAAACCTCTGCTTCTTGGGTTCAAGCGATTCTCCTGCCTCAGCCTCCAGAGTAGCTGGAATTACAGGCATGAGCCACCATGCCTGGGTAATTTTTATATTCTTAATAGAGACGGGGTTTCACCATGTTGGCCAGGCTGGTCTCTAACTCCTGGCCTCAGGCGATTCGCCTGACTCAGCCCTGCAAAGTGCTGGAACTACAGGTGTGAAGCACTGCACCCAGCCTTTTTTTTTTTTTTTTTTTTTTGTCAGGGTCTCATTCTGTTGCCCAAGCAAAAGTTCAGTAGCTTGAACACAGCTTATTGCAGTCTCCACTCCCTAAGCTCAAGCAATCTTCCCACTGAAGGAGCTGGGACTACAGGTGTATGCCACCATGCCTGGCTAATTTTTTGCACTTTTTTCGTAGAGACAGTGTTTCACCATGTTGCCCAAGCTGGTCTTGAACTTCTGGCCTCAAGTGATCATCCTGCCTCAGCCTTCCAATGTGCTAGGATTACAGGGTTAAGCCTCAGTGGCTGGCCCTTACATTTCTTTCATAATGTCAATTGGTCTGAATTTGTGTGTGTGTGTGTGTGTGTGTGTGTGTGTGTGTGTGTGTGCTCTCTGTTGGGTTTTGATATCAGAACTTATGCTGATTTTATAAAATAAACTAAGAAAATTTCCATCTTTTCTATTCTACATAACAGTTTATGTAACATTGTAATTATATTTTCCATGAAAAAATCCGTTCTTGGCCAGGTGCAGCGGCTCACACCTGTAATCCCAGCACTTTGGGAGGCCAAGGTATGTGGATCACCTGAGGTCAGGCGTTCCAGACCAGTCTGGCCAACATATTTCTGCTTCTACTAAAAATAGAAAAATTAGCCAGGCATAGTGGCACGTGCCTGTAATGCCAGCTACTCAGGAGGCTGAGACAGGAGAATCACTTGAACCTGGAGGCAGAAGTTGCAGTGAGCCAAGATCACTGCACTGCACTCTGAGGACAGAGCAAGACTGTCTAAACAAAAGAAAAACAAACAAATAAAAACATCTATTATTTAAACCATCCAGGCCAAAAACATCTTGGTTTATTGAACATCTTTTTCAATTTCTCCCATAGTTTTTGGTCTCTTTTTATTTCTACTTCGTTTAATTTTGATAATATATTTTTCTTCAAAAATTTTAATTTTATCAATATTTCCAAGTTTATGCCCAGGTGTTATGAAGTAGTGTAAAAATATTCATAATTAAAAAAAAAAAACCAACAATCTTCTACCTGTCAATTTGTTATTGTTCTTAATTCCCTAAATTGTGTTTTTATCTTCTTTTTCCAGTTAGACTACCTGAACTTTGTCTACATTGTTGATTCTTTAAAAGGAAAAAAATAGTTTTGGGGGCATATGGTATGCATTGTATTCTTTTCCTTTCTTTTTTTCTTTTACTTTTTTTTTTTTTGAAACAAAGTCTGATTCTGTCGCCCAGGATGGAGTGCAGTGGCGTGATCTCAGCTCACCACAACCTCTGCCTCCCAGGTTCACATGATTCTCCTGCCTCAGCCTCCCAAGTAGCTGGTACTATAGGTGCGTGCTACCTCGCCCCCCTAGTTTCTTTTGTATTTTTAGTAGAGATGGGGTTTCACCGTGTTAGCCAGGACGGTCTCAATCTCCTGACCTCATGATCTGCCCACCTCAGCCTCCCAAAGTGCTGGGATTACAGGCGTGAGCCTGTAATAAATACGGGGTTTTAGTAGAAACCCCGTCTCTACTAAAAATACAAAAAATCAGCTGGGCATGGTGGTGCGTGCCTGTAATCCCAGCTACTCAGGAGGCTGAGGCAGGAGAATTGCCTGAACCCAGGAGGCGGAGGTT
>NW_016107733.1:1690422-1697137 GCF_001604975.1 Cebus imitator | reverse complement strand
AAAAAAAAAAAAAAAAAAAAATCTGTGGTTATACTATTACAGTTCATTTTTAGTAAGTGGAAGACTGAGTTATCAAATGCTGACTTCAAAAGAATCCCTACCATCTGTAAACCTTGTATGGAACCAATGACTATGTGGTTGTGTAGATAACCACCATCTTTAATCAGAGTAAACCCAACATTAACACAAATAAGTCCTGTTATTTGGATATGTTTTTAATATCTGAATAAAGGAAAAATGGAAGTCATTACAAATATATTATTAATATACTGCATTAGCTTTTTTTTTTTTTGAGACAGGATCCTGCTCTGCTGCCCAGGCTGAGTGCAGTAACGTGCACATGGCTCACTGCAGCCTTGACTTCCTAAGCTCAAGCAATCCTCCCACCTCAGCCTCCAGAGTAGCTGGGACTATAGGCATGTGCCACCATGTCTGAGTAATTTGTGTGTGTGTGTGTGTGTGTGTGTGTGTCTGTGTGTGGGTTTTTTTTTTTTTGTAGAGACAGCTTTTGCCATGTTGTTCAGGCTGTTCACCAACTTTTGAGCTCAAGCAATCTGCCCGCCTTGGCCCCCAAAAGTGCTGGGATTACAAGCATGAGCCACTGTGCCTGGCCTGGAAATTTTTCATGTCCTCTAAGAATGATGTAAAAGCAGAATGTCAAATTTGCCACTACCAAATTTTATTAGGTGGAAAAATTCTATAATTATGTATAAACATTCATGGTAAATGATCTTTAATCTAGATATTATAAAGAGTATAAAGAAAAGGAAAAAATGGTAGAATATTCAGAAAACAGCCTGCCTTAATTGAAAGCAAACATCTGTTTATTATGGCAAATATGAAGCAGAGTACCT
Organism: Cebus imitator; assembly: GCF_001604975.1. Taxonomy (NCBI): domain Eukaryota; kingdom Metazoa; phylum Chordata; class Mammalia; order Primates; family Cebidae; genus Cebus; species Cebus imitator. The sequence goes on along the minus strand of NW_016107733.1, from coordinate 1,696,283 downwards.
GTAGGCGGGCAGAATCTAGCAGCTAACAGTACTGAGAAATTCGTGTTCCTCTATGCTAGTCTTAGACATTTATAATTTGACGATAGAATTGCAATAATAATTACATTGTTTTTAGAGATGGGACTCACTCTTTTGCCCAGGCTGAAGTGCAGTGCCAGATCATAGCTCACTGCAGCCTCGAATTTCTGGAATCCAGAGATCCTCCTAACACAGCCTTTGAGTAGCTGAGATTACAGGTGCTAGCCACTGTTCCTGGCAATAATAAAAGTTAAAAAAAAATAAAATGGGTCGGGGTGGTGGCTCATGCCTATAATCCCAGCACTTTGGGAGGCCGAGGCGGGTGGATCACGAGGTCAAGAGATCGAGACCATCCTGGTCAACAAGGTGAAACCCCATCTCTACTAAAAATACAAAAATTAGCTGGGCATGGTGGTGCGTGCCTGTAGTCCCAGCTACTCAGGAGGCTGAGGCAGGAGAATTGCTTGAACCTAGGAGGCGGAGGTTGCAGTGAGCCGAGATCGTGCCATTGCACTCCAGTCTGGGCAACAAGAGCGAAACTCCGTCTCAAAAATAAATAAATAAATAAAATAAAATGTCAGGTTTATTTTTGTGTTCTAGAAATTATTTTATTATTATGATACTCATATTTGGCTATAGTCTTGGTTGAATATTGATTTTAATGCTCAGCTTTTTGTTATGCAGCCCAAATACATGTTTATTGCCATCTTATTTTGATCTTTAATTTTGTTGAATCCAAAATATACTTAGAAGAATTTATTTTATGGCCAGGCATGGTGGCTTAGGCCTGTAATCCCAGCACTTTGGGAGGCAGAAGCAGGCAGATCATCTGAGGTCAGGAGTTTGAGACCAGCCTGACCAACATGGAGAAACCCCATCTCTACGAAAAATACAAAAAGTATTAGCTGGGTGTGGTGGCACATGCCTGTAATCCCAGCTACTAGGGAGGCTGAGGCAGAAGAATCGCTTGAACCTGGCAGGTGGAGGTTGCAGTGAGCCGAGATTGCGCCATTGCACTCCAGACTGGTCAACAAAAGTGAAATTCCGACTCAAAAAAAAGAAAAAGAGTTTAATTTTTGTTTTAAAATCAAATTAGGCCGGTCGCGGTGGCTCACACCTGTAATCCCAGCACTTTGGAAGGCTGAGGTGGGTGGATCACGAGGTCAAGAGATTGACACCATCCTGGCCAACATGGCCAACATGATGAAACCCGGTATCTACTAAAAAATACAAAAATTAGCTGGGAGTGGTGGTGCATGCCTGTAGTCCCAGCTACTTGGGAGGCTGAGGCAGGAGAATCGCTTGAACCCAGAGGTGGAGATTGCAATGAGCCGAGATAGTGCCACTGCACTCCAGCCTGGCTACAGAGCAAGACGGTCTCAAAATAAATAAATAATTCAGTAAATAGCTCAATACATCAATAAATCAAATTAAATATTCTAACTGGGTACAATTTTTTACTAACCTTTTCTGGTTAATTTGTAGGGGTATGAAACTGAATTCAGAAGATTTAGGCTATTCAAGTTTGCTTGAATATTTTAAAATTTGTTGGCCCAGCGCAGTGGCTTTCACTTGTAATCCTAGCACTTTGGGAGGCTGCGGTGGGTGGATCACCTGAGGCCAGGAGTTCAAGACCAGCCCTACCAACATGGCAAAACCCGTCTCTACTAAAAATACAAAAAATTAGCCCGATGCAGTGGTGCATGCCTGTAATGGGAGCTATTCAGGAGGCTGAGGCAGAAGAATCACCAGAACCCGAGAGGCGAAAGTTGCAGTGAGCAACTCCAGCCTGGGTGACAAGAGCAAAACTCTGTCTCAAAAAAAAAAAATTCATTGCAGGTTTTTCTGTGACCTAATAGCATGATTTTTGTCAGCATCTATAAGTGCTTGAAAAGTTGTATTGTCTGTAAGATACCAAGTTCAACATGCATATAAAATACTACTTTGAACTTACTAATTAAATTAATTAATATTATTGTTCTTGTTTATTTATTATCAGCCTTAACCTAGGAAAGTGCAGTATTAAAATCTCTTATGGTAATCTGTTTCCTTTTCATGGAGTTTTATTTCTTCCCATTCCTATGGCTATATTTTCCTTCTGACCACTAACTGCCCTTTCTGTACTCTAACACTTCTACCTCTTTTCCAGCTATAGAGGGGGTTTTGAGCATTTTTAGACTTTGGGGTTTATATTTGTAGTCTTTTCCCTAACCAACATTTACACAAAGTAAATACACACATGATTGAAGCAGCTTAGCAACTGATTTAATATTGTAAAAGTTCTACATTTATTTATAGGCAAATTTCTCTATATAAAATTTCCAATTTAACAATACATTTAAACAATTGTCAAGGTCATGAAAAAGAGGTAAATCAAAATATACTTACATAACACAAATACTCAAAGATTTTTATTATGGAATTGTTTGTAATGGTTAAAACAAACAACAACAACAAACAAACAAAAACCAACCAAATGCTCATCAGTAATAGGTTGGCTATAGAAATTATGAAACATCTATAAAATGAAATTCTATGCAACTATTTAAAGTTGAAGTATATGAAGTATGAAGTATACTGACATGAAAATGAGCCCAAACATACATACTAGGTGAAAAAGCTGGTTATATTCATAATAAAACGACATGTATGATATGAATCCCTTCTTGTTAAATATGTGAAAATAATATTAGTATCTAGAGAGATAAAAACTGAAAATAATATACACGATTAACATTTTTATACAGTAGCTCTATTTGGCAATGAGGTTATAGGATATTTTTACTTCTATTTTATATGTTTACATAATTGTTGAATATTTTTATTGGAGCATGTATTATATTTTGTAACAAAAAATATTTAAAATAAAAGTAGATCTGCAGATATATAAGTTAGTAGTCTGATAAACTATATCATTATCCTTGTCTTCTTGAAGAATTCTGTGATTCAATTATCTAGGACTTTTATTTCCTCATACTCTTCTTGCTGGCTTTTCATCTCTTCATTAATCTCAATGCAAACATCGGAAGAAAAGAACTAGTCACATTTTATCAGCTGAGTTGAAAAAACAGACATAATAATGTAATTAATTTATATAAATGGTTAAGTCTTAAATGGCTACATTCTAGTTGGGTCCTTTTGTACTAGATTAAAGACCTCAATCTAGCCAAATAAAGGGAGTATTATTTATTTTAAGAAAACATGTTCAATAGAACTTTCTGCAAAGATTGGAAAAGTTCTATATTGATGTGTTCATCTCAAGTCACATGTAGTTACTGAGCCCTTGACATGTGGCTACCGTGGCTGAGGACTTTATTCTATTTTAATTAATTTAAGTAGCCACATGTAGCTAGTTGCTATGGTTTTGGGCAGTTTCATTCTAATTTAAAAGAAGCTGCAGAAACAACAAAATGTAATGTGTGAACTTGGTTAAATGTAGTGAAAAACACATGCAGAAGTGCTGGTAGGTTTTATCTTCATCTTGCCCTCCCCTGGTGTGTAGCCAGTTCTTTTACCCAATTGTGAACCCTGCTAACCAACAGCAACCACAGGTCTGCCACCAGCCACAAAACAGCCTTCTTTTTTTTTTTTCAAGATCTCGTCCTGGAGTGCAGTGGTGCAATCTTGGCTCACTGCAGACATGACCTCCTAGGCTCAAGCGATCCTACCGCAGCTTCCCAAGTAGCTGAGACTACAGGTGTGCACCACTATGCCCTGATAATTTTTGTAGAGATGGGGATTTCACCATATTACCTAGGCTGGTCTTGAACTCCTGGGCTTAAGTGATCTGCTACCCTTAGCTTCCTAAAGTTTTGGGATTACAGGTGTGAGCCACCATGCCTGGCCAAGAATAGCCCTCTATAAAGTTACTTTTCATGGTCTCATTCCAGGAATGAGACATAGCTGGCTTCCAGTTGTCCTGTAAGCCTCCCCTCGTTCACCCAGCCTTGTGGAGGACTGCTTAGTGACATTACTCATTCTCCAAATCTCCCTTTCAGATCATAACTTTCTCAGCTTCTCTCCTTTCATATAAATTCTTATTACCATAATAAAATGTTTATTTCATAATACTCATAGTGGTTTTGCTTCTCTGATTGTTTCCTCACTGATACACACTTGAAATCTGTTACTCTCCCTTTTTTTTCAACTCAGCCAGTGATATAAACCACCACCCAATTGCTCCCTTACTCCCTACTTTCAGTCCATCATTAAGTCCTTGGCAAACTATATTTGAAAATCCACCATGAATATGCCCACTTACTTCCTTCACAACACCTTTAATCCAAGTAATGGCCACCCCTCCTTTGGTTCCACTTCTATCCTCAACCTCCAATAGCTATTCAGTTTCTAAAGTTCTAAACACTAATTTTATTTCATTTTATTTTTATTTATTCATTTATTTATTTATTTTTTGAGACAGAGTCTCACTCTTTTTGCCCAGACTGCAGTGCAGTGGCACAATTTCTGCTCACTGCAACCTTTGCCTCCCAAGTTCAAGTGATTCTCATGCCTCAGCCTCCCCAGTAGCCAGGACTACAGGTGCACACTACTGTAACCAGCTAATTTTTGTAGTTTTAGGAGAGATGAGGTTTCGCCATGGCTGGTCTTGAACTCCTAGCCTCAGTGATCCATCTGCTTTAACCTACCAAACTGCTGGAATTACAGGCCTGAGCCACTACACCCTGCCCTAAACACTAATTTTAAAGATGTGAAATCTTTCAATGATTTCCTGTTGTACTTAATCACATAGTCCAGCATAATCTGGCTTCCTGCTAACTTTGCCAAATTCATCCTAGGCCCTGCTTATTTATAGTTTCTGTTATCTTATAACTTCGTTTGACATGATCTCTCATAGCCCAAGCTCTAACTCCCTCCTCAAAACACTGATTCTACCTTTTTTTTTTTTTCTATAGGAATCATCTGGTGTGAGATGCTGGTCAATTAGCTGTGAAAAAGCAAGGATGGGTGGGTGCTGCAGAGTAGGATAGCCTAGGCTGCTCCCTTAGCAGGAGCTTTGGGTGGAGTCACCCTGGAAAAGAGTTTCTAGATACACCATGATGGACATGTTCAGTGAAAAGACTATCACAATAGTTTTCTTTTTTTGTGCAATGAATCATCTTGAAATCTGAACAAAGATTGCTCTTACACTGGAACTCCATTCAGATTAGGATGGGAATACTTGGATAAAACCATTGTCTGGGTTTATGTTTAAATAATCCCTATTCTTTTTGTAGTTACTGGTATATACTCTGTGGCTTTTTATAATTTAATCCATCACCTTCTATCATAAAAGTTAAAAGCCATTAAGCTAAAATGACACTGGGTTTCTAATCTTAGGGAAAAAAAAAAAGCTAAAATCATTACAAAGAATGTCTAACATTTCTAGTATACTTAAAACATCAGTCTTCCTTTAATGAATAAACTCAATTACTTTAGCTCACTGTTAGATTTACAGAAAAATAAGAAAGTAGGGAATTTCTGTTTACTTTCTCACCAACACCTCCTCCACCCTCCAGTTTCCTCTATTATTAACATGTTGCATTAGTCCCATATATTCCTTCATTTGTTACAGTTGGCAAACCAATACTAAAACATTATTATTAACTAAAGTCTATGGTTTACATTAAGGTTCACTCTTTGTGTTTTACATTTTATGGGTTTTGACAAATACATAATGACATGTATTCATCATTACAGTATCAAATAGAATAATTTCACAGCACTAAAAATCCCATGTTTAATTTCTTCATTTCTCCTTCCCTTCCCCCGAGCCCTTCACAACCACTGATCTTTTTGTTTTTTTTTGTTTTGTTTTTGTTTTTTTTTTTTTTTTTTTTTTTTTT
>NW_016107733.1:1683055-1688113 GCF_001604975.1 Cebus imitator | reverse complement strand
ATCTCGGCTCACCACAACCTCTGCCTCCCAGGTTCAAGAGATTTTCCTGCCTCAGCATGTGCCACCATGCCCAGCTAATTTCGTATTTTCAGTAGAGACAGGGTCTCTCCGTGTTGGTCAGGCTGGTCTCCAACTCCCACTGTCAGGTGATCCGCCAGCCTCGGCCTCCCAAAATGCTAGTATTATAGGCATGAGCCACCTCGCCCAGCCCCGAGATGAACTTTTTAAACTCTCACATATGAATGAGAACATGTGATATTTGTGTTTCTGTGTCTGGCTTATTTCACTTAGTATAATGGTCTCCAGATTCTATTTATCTTGCTGCAAATGACAGAATTTCATTCTTTTTTATGTCTGAATAATATTCCATTGTACATATATATATATAAATAAATATATGCGACATTTTCTGTTTCCATTAATACATTGATGAGCACTTGTGTTAATTTCGTAACTTGGCTATTTTCTCATTGTTTTAATTTGCAATTCCCTGATGACATATTATATTCAACATGATTTCATATGTTTATTTGCCATTTGTACATCCTCTTCAGTGAGCTATCTGTTCAGATTTTTGCCCATTAAAAAAAATTTTTTTTGGCTGGGAGTGGTGGCGCATGCCTGTAATCCCAGCACTTTGGGAGGCCAAGGTGGATGGATCCGCCTCCCAAAGGCCAAGAGTTTGAGACCAGCCTGTTTAAAACGGTGAAACTCTGTGTCTACTAAAAATATAAAAATTAGCTGGACCTGGTAGCAGAAGCCTGTAATCCCAGCATCTTGGGAGGCTGAGGCACGAGAATTGCTTGAACCTGGGAGGTGGAGGTTGCAGTGAGTGGAGATCATGCCACTGCACTCCAGCCTTGGTTACAGAGCAAGACTCCAGCTCAAAACAAACAAATAAAACCCAAAAAACTTTTAGTCTTTTTTGTATTTGCCTAACACTTGGCATCAACATTTTTGCCAATTTTTAAATTAGATAGTGTGTTTTCTTATTGTTTAGTTTTAAGGGTTCTTTGTATATTTTATTGAATAGCAGTCTTTTATCAGATATGCATTTTGCAAAGTTTTTTTTCCTAGTCTGTGGTTTGTCTTTTCATTTTCTAGACTGTTTTTCTTGGAACAAAAGTTTTTAATTTTGACACAGTAGCCTTTTTATTACTATGAAAATAAGATGTCAGATGGGGTGCGGTAGCTCACGCCTTTATTTTTTTATTTTTTATTTTTTATTTTTTTTTTTTTGAGACGGAGTTTCGCTCTTGTTACCCAGGCTGGAGTGCAATGGCGCGATCTCGGCTCACCGCAACCTCCGCCTCCTGGGTTCTGGCAATTCTCCTGCCTCAGCCTCCTGAGTAGCTGGGATTACAGGCACGCGCCACCATGCCCAGCTAATTTTTGTAGTTTTAGTAGAGACGGGGTTTCACCATGTTGACCAGGATGGTCTCGATCTCTTGACCTCGTGATCCACCCGCCTCGGCCTCCCAAAGTGCTGGGATTATAGGCGTGAGCCACCGCGCCCGGCCAGCTCACGCCTTTAATTCTAGCACTTTGGGAGGCTGAAGTGGGTGGATGATGAGGTCGGGAGTTCAAGATCAGCCTGACCAATATGGTGAAACCGCATCTCTACTAAGAATACAAAAATTAGCCTGGTGTGGTGGTGCGTGCCTGTAGTCCCAGCTACTTGGGAGGCTGAGGCAGGAGAATCCCTTGAACCTGTGAGGCGGAGGTTGCAATTAGCCAAGATCATGCCACGGCACTCTAACCTGGGTGACAGAGTGAGACTTTGTCTCAAAAAGAAAGAAAGAAAGAAAGAAAGTAAGATATAATAGTGCAAAAATTTTCTTGATTACTAGAGAGATTAGGTTGAATGGCTTCCATGGTCTCTCTTAACACTAGGTTTTATGGTTCTACGGAAAAAGTAATGGTGTGCTGTGAATTTTTACCATGTAAATTGAAGGGTTCCCTGCCCATTATAAAATTAATATATGTTAATGGCAGAAAGTTTAGAAAATGCAGTAAAGAAGAAAATTATGCTTTTTTTTTTTTTTTTTTTGAAGTATGGCAGTATGGCATTGACTGGATAGAAAAATTTTGGACAAGTAAAAAATCCAAATAGGCCTGCCTGTATGCCTCTTTCATTAGTTGCCAACTCAACAAGTCTGAATCTTCTCACTGTTTCAAAGTGGATATAAAGACAGCAATGAAACTAATGAATAATCCGAAGGGCATGGTGACTCACACCTGTAATCCCAGCACTTTGGGAGGCCAAGCCAGGTAGATCACCTGAGTTCAGGAGTTCAAGACCAGCCAGCAAACATGGTGAAAACTCGTCTCTACTAAAAATACAAAAATTAGCCAGGCATGGTGGTGCAGGCCTGTAATTCCAGCTACTTGGGAGGATGGGGCAGGAGAATCATTAGAACCAGAGAGGTGGAGGTTGCAGTGAGCTGAGACTGTGCCACTACACTCCAGCATGGGCAACAGAGTAAGAGTGTCTCAAAAAAAAAAAAAGAAAAGAAAAAAACTAATGAATAATTAACTTTAAAAACATATCATTGTACATATGTTTATTGTATACATAATACATGTAACATGTATATATTAAACATATATGTACGTCTTATTATTTATTTATTTATTTTTTTAGAGATGGGGTTTCACCACATTGGTCAGGCTTGTCTCAAACTCCTGACCTTAGGTGATCCACCCAACTCGGCCTCCCAAAGTGCTGGGATTACAGGTGTGAGCTACCGCACCTGGCCTTGTATGTCTATTAAACATATACTATACATATTATACATATATAATGAAAAATACTGCAGTAAATATTATATCTGAATTATCTCCCAAAAACAGTTATATTGATTTATCCTCTTGTGAACAATAAACATGAATGTTGATTTCTCCATATACATGCTGGGGTTAACATTTACAATCAGATATTATTGATCTTTGTTGTTGCTATTGCTGTTACTTTTGTTTGGGGCAAGCGTTCATATAAGGGGAAAAGCTATAAAGGGAAGCTGAGATTCAAATGGGAAGATCTTAAATGGCAAAGAGGACATCAGAATGTTTTTAAGCACTGGAAAACTAGAGAAAGAGTTCGAGAAATATTTTAAAAATTATAAAATGTTTGAGCCAGAATAATCTTTAAAATCATGTTCCAATGCCCTTTTTTTTTCTTTTTTGGAGATGGAGTCTCACTCTGTTACCCAGCCTGGAATGCAGTGGTGTGATCTCGGCTCACTGCAGCGTCCGCCTCCCTCGTTCAAGTGATTCTCCTGCCTCAGCCTCCTGAGTAGCTGGGATTACAGGCGTGTGCCACCACGCCCAGCTAATTTTTGTATTTTTCGTAGAGACTGGGTTTCACCATGTTGGTCAGGCTGGTTTTTAACTCCTGACCTTGTGATCTGCCCACCTCAGCCTCTAAAAGTGCGGGGATTACAGGTGTGAGCCACCGTGCCCAGCAATGCACCTCTTTTATAGATCAGAAAATGGAGATTCTGAGACGTGAAATGGTTTGTCCAAGTCCACCCTACTCTAGTAGTGGATCTGGGATTAGAAGGTTGTCTTTGTTTCAGCCTATTGTTCTATTAATTCAGCAAATATTTACTAAGCATCAAATCCTATGCAAGATAACTAAAGAGTATTTGAGATATAAAGAAATATTCATTAATAACTTTGTTAATTTTTAATAGATGAGATCTTGCTATATTACCCAGGCTAGATTTGAACTCCTGGGCACAAGGGATCCTTGTAGCTATGCCTTTCAAAGTGTTGGGATTTCAGGCATGAACCACTGTGTCTGGCCTTTGACACTTTCTTATGCTAGCACTTTCAAATACATTTCATTCTAACCCAGTGTGCATGTCATACCAAGTTTATCAATCTACTTTTCTTTTTCAGTATTATTGGGGATTTCCCATGTTTCACTAATAATAGTTCTTACAGTCAAGTCTGGAAGAAGTTCCGAAGGTCAAGAGGAAAATTATACTATTGTTTCATTCAGAAATGTGTCAAATTAAAAGCATGACTGTCTACTTTTTATTCAGTCCTGTTTTTTTTTCTTTTTTTACGTTAGTCACTTCTCTAGGTCCTCAGTGTGAGCAAATCTTAGAAATGCCAGAATATGCTAGGTGCATTGGCTCATGCCTGTAATCCCAGCACTTTGGGAGGCCGAGGCAGGTGGATCATTTGAGGTTAGGAGTTCAACCAGCCTGGCCAACATATTGAAACCTCTTCTATACTAAAAATACAAAAAGCCTGGGCACGGTGACTTATGCCTGTAATCCCAGCACTTTGAGCGCCCGAGGCGGGCAGATCACAAGGTCAAGAAATCGACACCAGCCTGGCCAACATGATGAAACCCTGTCTCTACTAAAAATACAAAAATTACCTAGGTGTGGTGGCGCGTGCCTGTAGTCCCAGCGACTCTGGAGGCCAAGGCAGAAGAATCGCTTGAGCCCAAGAGGCAGAGGTTGCATTGAGCCCAGACTGCAACAATGCACTTCAGCCTGGGCGACAGAGCAAGACTTGGTCTTATTAAAAAAAAAAAAAAAATTAGCTGGGAATGGTGGCGCGCCTGTAATCCCAGCTACTTGAGAGGCTGAGACAGAGTAATCGCTTCAACTCAGAAGAGGGAGGTTGCAGTGAGCCGAGATCACCTCACCACACTCCAGCCTGAGCCAGAGTGAGAGACTCCGCCTCAAAAAAACCCCAACCCCCCCAAAACAAAACAAAACAACAACAACAACAACAACAACAAAAGGCCAGGCCGGGTGGCTCACACCTGTAATCCCAGCACTTTGGGAGGCTGAGGAGGGCAGAGAACCAGGTCAGGAGCTGGTGACCAGTCTGGCCAGCATAGTGAAACCCCGTCTCTACCAAAAAAACCAAAAAAACCAAAAAAAATTAGCTGGTTGTGGTGGTGGGTGCCTGTAATCCCAGCTACTTGGGAGGCTGAGACAAGAAGAATTGCTTTAACCTGGGAGGTAGAGGTTGCAGTGAGTTGAGATAGTGCACTCCAGACCGGACAGTGCAAGACTGTCACAGCACAAAAAA
>NW_016107733.1:1675587-1682974 GCF_001604975.1 Cebus imitator | reverse complement strand
AAGGGAAGGCCAGGCTGAACAGGCTGAAGCCAGAAAGCGGCTGAGATGAGCTGGGAAGACAGGTGGGACAGCTCTTCGAGAGCTTGTTGATCTACTTAACGATTTTGGCTGCTGTTCTAAGTGTAATTGGAAGGTAATGAAGGGTTTTAAGCAGATGTGCCATAGGTCTTACTTGCAATGAAGAGAGAGGTGAAGGGAGGAAGAGAGCCTATACAGCAGACAGAGGGACATAGAGAAAGACAGACTGACTTGGGCTTTGAACAGATTAGGAGAGCTGTAAGAGTGGATGAATCAGGAGGGTATACCATAGTACAGGTGGTAGATGATGGTGGCTTCGCTTGGGTGGTTGCAACAGAGAGAGAAATGGAGATATATTTGAAAGACAGAACTGACAGGACTTGATTAACTGATAAGTCAGTGTGGAGAAGGAAGTGTCTTGAATGATCCGCTTCAGCAATTCATGTAGGGGATATTCACTGAGACGTGAACTCTGGAGATGGAAGACTGGGGGAAGATCATGTGCTCAGTTTCTTCAAATGCCGATCCGGAGGGCCAGTAAGCCCACATAAATGTCTAGAGCGTGGCTAGAGAAAGAAATTAAGAGGTCAGAGAAGAGCTAGAGATTTTAATTTGGGAGTCTTTGCCCAGGTAGAGGCACTTTAAAACAAGTTTTTGATACCCAGGAAGGTCTAAATAAAGTGTTACATGTTTCAGACCCATTATTTTTATTCTTAATTCATAGCATGACTTTATTATTAAACATTTTGTTTTTCATGTACATCATTAACCACGACTTCTGCATTGTGAACAAAAATCCCTATAGTTGATGCAGCTGAATACCTCATATGTTTGATACTAAGGAATCTGGGGTAGTGGAGATCTCAAATTCTTACTAAACAGGTTGGCTATGTACTGCTTTGGCTGAGACGTACTTCATATTTGATCCAGACACCTATGAAAATAATCTAGCATTTTATGTGCTCGTGCACTTTGAAGAGTGCTTATCTAACTTTTCCTCGAACCACTGATTTGTTATAGCAAAGAGCTCATTTGGGTAACCAGTAAGCTCCTAAAAATAAGCTTTTTAATCAAATGGACATTGTTACTATTTTTCATTACAGCTGCCCTGGATAAAAATTAGTATCCATATCGCATCTGTAATTCAAATGCCTTTGCCTTTTCTTGTACCTAGTAAACGGTTACAAAGGAAATGTCACTTCACATAAGATTGCCAAGATTTTCTCAAAGTTGTTCTAACCACGCAGCTTCGGGCTGTTTCAAGTTGCTCAAACTATGCCAGGAGGAAGCCCTTAACTGCTTAAAAGGCCAGGGACTGAAACGGAGTATTGCACAACCCTTCACCACCGGGCGGTTTCGCTTCCAAATCTGGCCTTCGTGTCATCCCAAGGCAGGAGTCGCTCCTCGCTCCACTGGAGTCAGCCCCGTTCCCCCTTCAAAAGCAGCCGGGGTTTCCTCATCCAAGCCTGGGGCGCCCCTCCCTTCGCCCAAGGTTCCCTTGAAAGCGGAGCCGCGCGGCTGCAGGAAGGCCTCATTGTCCAACTAGGGAGATAGAGTCTCGAGGGGCGACTCCCGCACTCGGGTACCGCCGCTGCAGCTGACCAAAGGTCCGCGGGTCTCCGCGCCTCTCCCCTCCCCCGCGGCCCCATTGTCTGCCTCGCCCCGCCCCGGGGGACACGTGCGCCTGCAGCTTCCCGAGAAGGAGAGCGCGGGGCGGCGGCAGCGGCGTGGACACCGCCTGGAACGGCTACGCTGCCGTGGAGCCGGGGGCGGGGGCCGGGCGCGTACAGACCGGTGGGTGCCCTCCGGGAAGCGGCGGTCGCACTCAGCGCCCACAGCACTCTGCCCCGCTAGCCCCGGACCGGGCAGAAATGGGGCGGGCGGGAGCTCGGTGGGGGTGGTGTGCGCGTGGTGTCGCGGTGGGGGTGGGGTGGGGCGGGGTGGGGAGATGCCAGTCTCCTGACAAAGGAGAACGAGTGGGACACGCTGAGCCGGCCCGCCCCGCCTGGAGGGTAGCGGGAGGGGTAGTGTCGGGAGGGGAAGGGGCGGGTCTTTCATTCACTCTCGGCCCCTCCGCCGCTGTCGGAGCGGAAGGGCGGGGTCTCGTGCCCCCCCCAACCCCGGGGCTGAGCAGCAGGGAAGGCGGTGCGGCGTGGGGGGCGGAGCCCGCGGGCGCGCGTCCCGAGGCGTAGGCTACGTCGTCACGTCAGCGCGGGAGAGAGAAAGAGAGGAGCCGACTCGGCAGGGACTGGGGGACTGGGCCGAGAGTGCGAGCAAGCGAGGGAGGGAGTGAGGGAGCGTGCGAGCCAGAAGGGGAAAGGCGGCCACTCGTGCCTGAGGGACCGCAGACGGGAGTGGGAGCGGTAGGGGAAAGGAGCAGAGGGCGGGAATAAAAAAGGCCAAGAGAAGGCGGACAGAGGCCAGTGGTGGTGGTGGTAGGGGGAGAAGGAGGAGCTGGAGGAGAACAGTGGCTGAGAGAGTGAGTGAAGCGGACGCGCGAGGGAGGGGAGGGAAGGGAAGGGGGGGGTCACGCGGGGGCGCGCGCGCGCAGCGGGAGCGCGCTTGGAGGCGAGTGGAACTGGATCGGGTTTGCTGCCAGCGGCGTGAGCTTCGGCCGCCATTTTACAACAGCTCCACTCGCGCCGGACATAGGGAGCAGCGAGCACGCGTTTTCCGCAAGCCGATACCATCGGACAGGATTCCTCCGCCTCAGCCCAACGGGGAGGTAACGACCGCCAGAACCTGGGTCTGGGAGGGGAGCTCCATGACATTGTGGAGTAAGCTGGGGGAGGGTGGCGCGGGGAGAAACCGGCTTTTCTGGAAAATGGATTCCTAGGGGGAGAGGAGCACGTTGACTGGGGCTGCTTGGGAGTAGGCCGCGGCCCGCGCGGCCACTTCCTCCTCTCCATGTGCTGCTGCTTTTCAGGCTTTGTCTGCGGCGCTCCAGGAGGAGGCGCCTCCACGGCCCCGTGGCCCGCACGGACCGCGAACGGCTTCAGAGTTGGTGCTGTCGTGGCGGTCGCCGCGGCGCGGGAGTGGGCGGAGAGGAGCGAGTCTCGTCCCGCTGCCGTGCGGCGAGCTTGGGCGGTGCTCATGGTCCCACGGGCGTTGGGCTGTTCGCGGAACGCCCTCACGCTGCTAGGTTGCGGGTCCGGCGCCGCAGTCACTGCACGGAGGGGTAAGGGGTGGAGACTTGCACCGCGCGCCACGGGTCACGTCTCGGCCGGGCTGGCGGCCGGGGGTCGCCGGTTCCCGGGGAGCGCCCGGGGCGGAGAGCCATGTGTCACGGCGGAGACGGCGGCGCTGGGGGGCGGGGAGAGCCTGTGGCCTGGCGCCGCCACTGCCTCGGTGTTCAGGGGCGAGATTGTGCTTCTGCAGCTTTCTGGGGGTTCCCACCGCGGCTTTGGGTTGATGTTGGGAGTTGGTGATGGTCGTCTTGGTTTGGGACTCGTTGGGTTTCCGTTGAAGGAAGTTGTAGGACATTGGAAGGCGCAGAGCACGTGTTTCTAATGGGCTCCTGGCGGCCGCAGTGGTGAGGCTGCCGCTCTGGGTGCGGAGTCGGGCGGGCTTTGGGGTGCGGGGTTGAAGGGTGGAGAAATTGGGTGGTGGGAAGGTGGCTTGTATGAGCGCTTTGTTCTTCGCTGGCTGTTGTTACCGATCTATAAGCGGCAGGCGGGAAAAGCGCGCACTTTGGGGGTTTATCTTTCAGAGAGACGAGCCCAGTTTTGCTTTCTCCACACACACCTCATTTTCCGAATGGGCACAGCTGCATGTGGCACCCTGGCTCGTACCCGTGCTGATAGGGCTGTATTTGTAATAAGGTTTTTTCTAGGGAGTGTGAGCAGGTGAGTCAGGGGTGGTGCAAAGGAAGAATATAGTGAATAGGTCCTTCTGTGCCCTGTGCTCCAAATCTGGCTTGTCAGGCGATAGTGACTGTAAGGCTTTTTTAAAGGGAGACACAGGATAGCTGGTGTGTAGTAATGGTAGAGAAAGTAAAGATGGGGCTCTCATATTGTCTTCTATTCTTTTTGAAGATCCTAGTTTAATTTTGCTTATTGCGTTTGAACAGATCTCTGGAAACATGGCTACAGAACATGTTAATGGAAATGGTACTGAAGAGCCCATGGATACTACTTCTGCAGTTATCCATTCAGAAAATTTTCAGACATTGCTTGATGCTGGTTTACCACAGAAAGTTGCTGAAAAACTAGATGAAATTTACGTTGCAGGTAAGAACTAACACTTGCAAAATTACATTATGAAATTTTTCTATTGGATTTCTGGCTTTGAGCTAAAATAGCAACTTTTTGTGGTTTCCAATAAGTGTGGGAACTGGAGTTTTGCTTGTTGTGATAGTTGGTTAATTTAAGTTTGAAGTAGAGGTAAAGATGTATAGAGGGAGGGATGAAGAGACTGTTAGGAGCTAAAGGCTGGCTTGCATGCTGGCTTGATGAATAAGTTTATGACAGTAGCAACAGCTGCTAGATGTTGAGAACAGGCCATGAGACTTTTTTGAGTATTCTTATAGTAGGATTCTTCTTAAATAACTTGGTAACCGTAGACTTGTTTTCTTGTCTTTTTGGTGTGGCTGTTACTTTTTCTGGTGGTATTTGAAATTGAGTAGAGATTCAGTTGTCATGCCTGGTACTTTGTTGGTTGATTTTAGGACTCGTAAGCCTATATGCTGTGGAAATGACTAGTGCTCAGAGCTATCAGACTTTGGAGATAAAAGCTGTAAAAGAAGTTGTCTCATTATTGTAAGTGTGGTTGGTAGGGCTTAGTTAGCTCAGGATGCAGTTCAGAGTGGCTCAAGTGTGTGTGTTTTTCAGATATAGATAAAGGGAATAGAAGAATTGTACAGACACACATGTACTTGTATTGCCAACATGGTCTTTAGAAAATATTTTCCAAAAATATTAAAATCCGATAACTTTTATTTTTTCCAGGGCTAGTTGCACATAGTGATTTAGATGAAAGAGCTATTGAAGCTTTAAAAGAATTCAATGAAGACGGTGCATTGGCAGTTCTTCAACAGTTTAAAGACAGTGATCTCTCTCATGTTCAGGTAATGTTAATGTCAGTGTGAAAAGAATTAAAAAATTTGAGTAGTTTTGATACTGTCTGCTAAATTTTATTATACTCATATGTGACCATTGTTAAATATGAATGGAACATATCTTTTGCAGAACAAAAGTGCCTTTTTATGTGGAGTCATGAAGACTTACAGGCAGAGAGAAAAACAAGGGACCAAAGTAGCAGATTCTAGTAAAGGACCAGATGAGGCAAAAATTAAGGTATGTATTTCTAAACTCCTTTTAACTGTTTGCTGATTTCGATGAATATTCCTTGGTTGTGAAATGGATGTATGTTTTTTTAAGATATTGAGATAATTTATCAATCTTTCCTAATTCCTGTTTTTTAAATAGTTTGTTGCCTTTGTTTCTAAAGCAATTTGTTGCGAAGTTTATCATGTTATCCAGCTTCTGATGTTTAAATCTGTTAAATTGATAGTCCCAATAAAAGATTTAAAGAAATAAACCTATCATAACTCTAAATTACTTTTTGAAAAGCTGCAAAGCCAGCTTACAGATAGTTGAATACTAGTGGAGAAGGCACGTTTAGTAACTGTCTACTTTTCTTAGGGAGTCTCAAACCCCAATTAATTTAGAACGTTAGCCTAGCAGCCCTCCACTTCCATTAGTATGGGTTATTACATTATTTCTAAAAGTAGCTTTAACAATAAGATTGTTTAGTTATGGATATGTAAATGAGAAACAGGCAAGGAGAGGTAGGCTTTTTTTTTAAGATCATATGGAACAGTGAATGGATTTAAATTCAGCTTGGTTTTGATCTTTGTATTGGTGAGTTTTCTTATTTATAAACAATGTGGTGATCATATTAGCTTTTGACCTGGTGTGCTTTGTAGTGTGCCAGTGCTCTTGAGCCAAGTGTATGGTTTAAGAAAATCAGTTCAGGTTATAGGGCTTGAGCATTGTTATAATGGTGTGGAAACAGGGAAAACCTAGAATAGGGAAAAGATTGGAATAAGGAGTTAGCTGTTTGAATTTGGGGCTTTCACAGTCCTAGCTGTGAGTGAATTGAGTTTGATCTATAAATCTAGTTTTTCTATAAAAATGGTATGTAGATGTCTTTACTGTAATTCAGGTGTAGTTAAGTATACATTTGTGAGTTAGAACTTACTAAAATTTTTAAACTTCAATTTAGTCTGTGACTTTCAGTTTTGTTTTGTTTTTTTTTTGGAAGGGGTGGCTTCCATTTTCTTTTTTTTGAGATGAGTCTCTGTTGCCAGGCTGGACTGCAGTGGTGCGATCTTGGGTCACTGCAACCTCTGCCTCCCAGGTTCAAGCGATTCTCCTTGCCTCAGCCTCCTGAGTATCTGGGATTACAGCCTGGGCCACCATGCCCAGCTAATTTTTGTAGTTTTAATAGTGATGGGGTTTCACCATATTGGCCAGGATAGTCTTGATCTCTTGACCTTGTGATCCACCTGCCTTGGCCTCCCAAAGTGCTGGGGATTACAGGCGTGAGCCAGCCACCATGCCTTGCTGCTTAGATTTTTAATGAGACCTAAATTGTGGAGAGAAGGCATAGAGACATTTTTAGAGGAAATTTGGGGGGGAATCAGTTTTTTCTTTTCTTTTTTTTTTTGAGATGGAGTTTCACTCTTGTTGCCCAGGCTGGAGTGCAATGGTGCAATCTCAGTTTACCGCAATCTCCTAGGTTCAAGCAATTCTCCTGCCTCAGCCTCCTGAGTAGCTGGGATTACAGGCGTGCATCACCATACCTGGCTAATTGTGTATTTTTAATAGAGACGGGGTTTTTCCATGTTGATCAGGCTGGTCTCAAACTCCCGACATCAGGTGATCCACTTGCCTTGGCCTCCCAAATTGCTGGGATTACAGGCATGAACCACCATGCCAGCTGCCTCTTTGTTTTTTTGGATTGACAAAAAGTGTTAATTGGTTCATAACAAGGTTAAAAAAAAATTCCTTTATAGCACAGGGATTGCATGTGAGAAAATGGAAAGATGATATGTTATTCATTTAGTGTATCTGACCAAGTTAAGGCATAACTTTTTATGAAATACAGTATTTTTGATAAACATTGTGTCATTTGAGTAGAAAATGTTAAAATCTGTCATTTTCAGAGATTGAAGTGATCCTAAATCTAATAGCATTTTGATAAATTTTGTCAGATGGGTAGTTTTAAGTCTCTCTTTATTTCAGAATGTACTAGCTAATAAAATTGGTTTTGTTTGGCCGGGCACGGTGGCTCAAGCCTGTAATCCCAGCACTTTGGGAGGCCGAGGCGGGTGGATCACGAGGTCAAGAGATCGAGACCATCCTGG
>NW_016107733.1:1671114-1675419 GCF_001604975.1 Cebus imitator | reverse complement strand
AAAAAAAAAAAAAAATTGGTTTTGTTATTTAGAAAACCAATTTTGTGCTTCGTGGTGAAGGGGAATGATTCTTTACTTTTTCCCTCAGATAATGGAGAGGTACTTTATTCTATACTTTGCCTAAAATAAGGAATAAACTTCTAATGCTCCAAGTAAATATGAGTTCTGTAAATTTTAGTAGTTTACTTTTTGAGAGCTAAAATGTAGAGGTTATGTAACATTGTTACAATTTTATAAAGTTTTAAAAGTCATTTTGGCTGTTACTTTTTTTTTCTTGAATGACCCATGCTATCCTGTGAAGTAAGGCATGTAAATGCCAAATAATGGAGTTTTTTTTTCTGTAGCTCTCAAGTTTCTAGACTTCGTTTGGGAAGTGTAATTTCTTCTGAGACTGACACAATGCCCAGAGTGGTAGTATGCACCTAGGAGTGGGGTTATAGGGAATTTATTGGACAAGAGATCCAAACATGGAAGATACTCAACCAAATTGGTTATAATCATTTTTTTTAAGCTGGTAATAACAGAGTAGTACATCCAGTCTTGAAAGTTGCTGTTGGATTGATCTTATTGTTGTCCATTAAGCACACTATTCAGTAATTAAGTGGAGACTAGAAAATAATTTGAAAAAGACCCTGGAATTTTTTTTGGTTTTTTTTGAGATGGAGTTTCACTCTTGTTGCTCAGGCTGGAGTGCAATGGTGTGATCTCCGCTCGCTGTAACTTCCACCTCCTAGGTTTAAGCGATTCTTCTGCCCCAGCCTTATGAGTAGCTGGGATTATAGGCATGCGCCACCATTCCTGGCTAATTTTGTATTTTTAATAGAGACAGGGTTTCACCATGTTGGTCAGGCTGGTCTCAAACTCCTGACCTCATGATCCACCCACCTCAGCCTCCCAAAGTGCTGGAATCGCAGGAGTGAACCACTCTGTGCCTGGCCATGACCCTGAAATTTTGATAATAATTTGGGAGTATAACAAGTACACATTAAAGGGAAATTTTAAAACAGACATCAGAAACCTGTTGATGAGGGAACATGCCAAGATAATTGGAAAGATTTGAGCAAGATTGATATTAACTGCTAACTGTATGGGTGTTGTTTTGTGAATTCTATGTATTAATGACATTTGAACTCTTCAAGGCACTCTTGGAAAGAACAGGCTACACACTTGATGTGACCACTGGACAGAGGAAGTATGGGGGACCACCTCCAGATTCCGTTTATTCAGGTCAGCAGCCTTCTGTTGGCACTGAGGTAAAGCAACTAAAAACTTGTACCTTTTATAGTAAAATCACAGGTATCTGGTTTCCTAAAGCAATTCTCCATGGTTTTTACTTAATATTTAATTTACAGATATTTGTGGGAAAGATCCCAAGAGATCTATTTGAGGATGAACTTGTTCCATTATTTGAGAAAGCTGGACCTATATGGGATCTTCGTCTAATGATGGATCCACTCACTGGTCTCAATAGAGGTTATGCGTTTGTCACTTTTTGTACAAAAGAAGCAGCTCAGGAGGCTGTTAAACTGGTAAGTTGTCCTTTTTTTCCCTTCAGTTTTCACATTCACTGTCTTTAATATCAACTTTTTTTCTTAGTTTGCCTAAGAATTTACCAAACATTTTTTGAAGTACTAATTAGGCAGGTTTTTTTTTTTTTTCCTCCCACATTGACTGTGCAAGCATTGTAGTGATATTCTTTGCATGTATAGTTGATAGGATTCAGCATCTGAAAGGTAGCATGGTAGAATTCCTGGCTTAGTGATGTTTTTTGTCTGTTTAAATTTATAGGAATGTGAAAAGATTTAAGAAAAGTAATTGTGATAAGGGCTATTATACTTCCTTGCCATACCTGGGCCATCCTTTTCTCTAAAATAATTCACAAAAGACACTGATGCATTTCTAGTTGATGAAACAAAGATTTTATGTTGAGTGGCAATATTTGATTTAAAAATACCAGATGTTAGGTAAGGACCTAGTAATTTTTCCAACTTTTTTTATTTTATTTTTTTTGAGACAAGAGTCTCACTCTCACCCAGGCTGGAGTGCAGTGGTGTGGTCTTGGATCACTGCATCCTCCGCCTCCCAGGTTCAATAAACCATGTGTATATAGTAGAGACTAAATTTCACCATGTTGGTCAGGCTGGTCATGAACTAACTCTTGACCTCAGATGATCTGCCTGCCTCAAGCCTCTCAGAGTGCTGGGATTACAGGCATGTGGCACTGCACTCGGCCAAGTCTTCCTTTTCTATATTGCTTGAATACTTCCCAATGGTATGCATGATTGAATATGATAGTAGTTTAACAGTAAAACAGTATGCTACCTGAAAGAATATTAAGTGTCTTTACAAAGAGAATTTGGGAATTTAGATATTTCTTTTTAAATCATGACCCTTCTTAAGAGAGTACTTCCTATTTTAGAGGGAATTCAGATTTACTGGTGATCGTTTGAGTTGTCTGAATTTTAATTTCAGCAGCTCAATTTGAGGGGCTCTTTAGAGCTCTAGAAAGAGGTACCTAAGGAATCATTTAGTTTGTTTTTATGGTTTGTTTAGGTTTTATAGAGGTGGTGGGGGGGGTCTCACTATCTTGGTTCCATTCGTCTTTTTTTTTATTTATTTGAGACAGAGTCTCTGTCACCCAGGCTGGAGTGTGGTGGCACAATCTTGGCTCACTGCAACCTCTGACTCCTGGGCTCAAGTAATTTTCCTGCCGTAGCCACCAGAGTAGAGTAGCTGGGATCACAAGTGGTGTACCACCATGCTCAGCTAGTTTTTATATTTTTAGTAGAGAGATTTATGTTGGCCAGGGCAATCTTCAACTCCTGATCTCAAGTGATCTGCACGCCTCAGCCTTCCAAAGTGCTGGGATGTTAGGCATGAGCAACTGTGCCTGGCAGGTTGGTTGTGAACTCATGGCCTCAGGCAGTCCTCCTGCCTCGGCTTCCTAAAGTTCAAGGATTACTGGCATGAACCAACTCTCCTGGCCCAGAATCCTTTAGTTTAATCTCCTATAAAATAATATTTTTGCCAAGTAGCAATAAAGAAGCAGTAAGTGAAAATGCAGAATGATTGAGCAATGAGGTATCTTTCTACAGAAAGCTAATATAGTGGGCTCTCTGGACTTCTGCATTCACAGTTCTAGCTAGCTGAGGATTGAAGTTTTTCCCAGAAATCCCAATAAAAAATAACAATACACCCCATGTATGAGATAATGTTTGTAGGTTATGCGCAGACACTACCGTGTTTTATTTAAGGAACTTGAGCATTCATGGTTTTTGGTATGGGTTCCTGGAACCAGTCTTACATATGTATTGAGGGACCACTGCAGAATTTAGCTAGTGGTGTCAGATCCTTTTTTTTTTTAAACATTTTGAAAAAGAATCATTAAACTGACACTGTAGGTTACTTAATTCTTGCTATCGAAATATGCTAATTATGGTAGGTGATCACTATAATTTATGATTTCCAGAAACCTTAAAGATACATCATTAGAGGAAGATGGTTTATAATCCAGTAGTAACAATCATTTTTAGTGCCATTAGACACTATGAAATGTTTCTGTTTATGTAATTGCCTTGTTCAATAAATATTTTATGATCCAAAATCGCATTGCTGTAGGCTGTTTAGAATATAGTCTTATTAATGTAGTTTTAAAATGTAATGGAGAAAGTTCTATGGATAACCAAGCATCCCTTTTCATTGGCCTAGGAATTAACTCTTGTAAAACGTTTTATATTTCTTTCTGGGTTTCTCTGTTGTGATTTGAGTCTTTTTTTCTGGGGGCGTAAGTATTTTGTACTACGTAATTAATAGGAGGCTGTGCATTTTGTTGCCATTTATTTATTTTTGAGATGGAGTCTCACTCTTGTTGTCCAGGCGGCAGTGCAATGGCATGATCTTGGCTTACTGCAACCTCTGTGTCCCAGGTTCAAGCAATTCTCCTAATTCAGCCTCCCGAGTAGCTGGGATTACAGGTGCCTGCCACTACTCCCAACTAATTTTGTATTTTTAGTAGAGGTGAGGTTTCTCTATGTTGGTCAGACTGGTCTCAAACTCCTGACCTCAGGAGATCCACCCACCTTGGCCTCTCAGAGTGCTGGGATTACAGGCATGAGCCACTGAACCTGGCTTTTGTTGCCTTTTAAAAGATACTTCCAGCCGGGCGCGGTGGCTCACGCCTGTAATCCCAGCACTTTGGGAGGCCGAGGCGGGTGGATCACGAGGTCAAGAGATCGAGACCATCCTGGTCAACATGGTGAAACCCCGTCTCTACTAAAAATACAAAAAATTAGCTGGGCATGGTGG
>NW_016107733.1:1653694-1670994 GCF_001604975.1 Cebus imitator | reverse complement strand
AAAAAAAAAAAAAAAAAAAGATACTTCCAGCAGGGCGTGGTTTGTAATCCTAGCACTTTGGGAGGCTGAGGTAGAAGGATGGAATGAGATCGTAGTGATGTGATCTTGGCTCACTGCAACCTCTGCCTCCAGTTTGCTGAGTAGCTGGGATTACAGGTGTGTGCCACCATGCCCAGCTAATTTTTGTATTTTTAGTAGAGACGGAGTTTCACCGTGTTGCCCAGGCTGGTCTCAAACTCCTGACTTCAGATAATCCATCTGCCTCGGTCTCCCAAAGTGCTGGGAGTACAGGTATGAGTCACTGCACCCAGCCTACTTTTTAGTGAATTGTTTTAAATTTTTTTTTTGATACAGGGTCTTTGTTGCCTTGGCTGGAGTGCAATGTCATGTCAAAGCTCACTATCACTCCTAGGCCTACGTGATCCTCCTGCCTCAGCTTCCTAAGCAGCTAGGACCATGGGGATGCCACCATGCTAGGCTAATTTTTAAACTTTTATAGAGGTGTTGTCTCACTATGTTGTCCAGGCGGGTCTTGAACTCTGCCTCAAGCGGTCTTCCTGCCTTGGCTTCCCAAATTGCTGGAATTACAGGCGTGAGCCACTGTGCCTGGCCTTTTTTTTTTTTTTTTTTTAAAAGGATGTTTTACTCTGGGTAGGATTTGGTGGATTTGTATTTAGCACAACAAAGGACTAGATTTTAGAAAAAGAAGTAATTGAAACATTCTAGAGAAAATACAAATTTCAAGTTGATTTGGATTTTTTTTTTTTTGTTACTTTGTATTCGTTTGTGGAAATGAATACCCTTTTTTTCTAAGTATATTCCTCAAGGGAACATACTTTGGAAACTGTCTCTCCTGTGTTACATTTTGAGATTCTACTTGTTACAATTCTACCCAAAGTGAATTTTTAATTGAAGTGTCATTCTAGTTATATATAACTAAATGTTGGGCAAGTAGCTCATGCCTCCTTTGCGTTGTTTATATATAGATTAGACAAGATTGAAGCACCTCTGTTTCTCTTCTGAGTGGAGAAATACCTTAGGTTGAGATAGTTTTAGGTATTTGGCATTGTTTTTGATACTGATCCAGCAATGATTAGTTCTTCTAGGTTAGAAAGTATTGTAGACTTTATGTTTCTATGTGGACTTATAAAAATGGGTTAATTGATGTTAACGGTTGAAGAGTCATGAAGTTAGAAACAACCGCAAGTTTTTTTGAGATGGAGTCTTGCACTGCCACCAGGCTGGGGTGCAGTGGCTCCATCTTGGCTCACTGCAATCTCTGCCTCCCAGGTTCAAGCAATTCTCCTGCCTCAGCCTTGTGGGTAGCTGGGACTATAAGGCGTGTACCACCACACCTAGCTGACTTTTATATTTTTAGTAGAGATGGGGTTTTACCTTGTTGGCTAGGCTGGTCTCAGTCTGTTGACCTTGTGATCTGCTCGCCTCGGCCTCCCAAAGTGCTGGGATTGCAGGTGTAAGCCACCGTGCCTGGCTGCAACTGCAAGTTTCTTACATGATCCTGATTCTAGCCAACATCTACCTTTATTTTGGGGAATGAAAAAAATCTTATTAGTAAATGATGATAATTAACTAGGGAAGCAAGAACTAAACTTGTGAAAAGGTAATTAATAGGTACTGCTTGAGTGCTTGTTAAAGGACAGGAACTTTGCTAGATGCTACATTATTACTTTAAATTCTGCCTCAACAACCCTTTCTGCCAGGTAAGTGGAATTATCTTCCTTCTTGTTTTTTTTATTTTTTTTTTGAGACGGAGTTTCGCTCTTGTTGCCCAGGCTGGAGTGCAATGGCGCGATCTCGGCTCACCGCAACCTCCGTCTCCTGGGTTCAGGCAGTTCTCCTGCCTCAGCCTCCTGAGTAGCTGGGATTACAGGCACGCGCCACCATGCCCAGCTGATTTTTTGTATTTTTAGTAGAGACGGGGTTTCACCATGTTGACCAGGATGGTCTCGATCACTTGACCTCGTGATCCACCCGCCTCGGCCTCCCAAAGTGCTGGGATTACAGGCTTGAGCCACCGCGCCCGGCCGGAATTATCTTCCTTCTTAAACATACCAGCCCTAGTTTGGCTCCGAGTTTCTTTAGCTGGGGTCCCTAGTGTTAATTAGACATAACGATTTAAGCTAACTGTAAAAGTTACATGTCACCAGGTAGCCTGATACTTTAAATTATGTAGTGGTTTAGGTAGTGTAAAGAGTTAAGGAAGTCATATCTGTTGCCAAAATATTTTATCGTCTAACAATTTTTATCATCTTTGCTGCTACTACTGTAGTCTAAGGTACCATTTGTACCATTCAGTCTACTGAAGAAACCTAACCAGTCTCACTGCTCTCTGTTGCCCCTTTTATATCTGGAAGCATTGATTAGATCACAACATTTCTATGCTGAAAAATTGCTTACAAATAAGGCCCTATCCAGGCAAGTTCCTTCTTACCTCTCTTTCCCCACTCTTCCTCTTAATTACCCTTTCAGCCAAGTCACACTTTGTCACCCAGGCTGGAGGGCAGTGGTGTGATCACAGCTCACTGCAACTTCTGCCTCCCGGGTTCAAGCAATTCTCCTGCCTCAGCCACAGAGTAGCTGGGATTACAGGTGTGTACCACCACACCTGGCTACTTTTTGTATTTTTATTAGAGATGGGTTTTTGCCATGTTGGCCAGGCTGGTCTCAAACTCCTGGCCTCAAGTGATCCGCCCGCCGCCGCCTCCCAAAGTGCTGGGATTACAGGCATGAGCCATTGTGCCCAGCCAAGCCCATGGCCATTTTCATTTTAAGGCTGCCTTCTGTCGTAGGAGTTGAAAGCAGCCCATTTATGGCTGATGCTTTCTTTTCAGTCAGGTAGAAGACTTTTTGTGACATTGAGCACCCTACCACCCAGTTGCCCCATGACAATATCCTAAGAATGGTAAAATAGATACTATGTGGTGGCTCATGCCTGTAATCCCAGCACTTTGGGAGGCTGAGGTGGACAGATCACCTGAGGTTGAGAGTTTGAGACCAGCCTGACCAACATGGAGAAACCCGTCTCTACTAAAAATACAAAAAGTAGCCAGGTGTGGTGGCTCATGCCTGTAGTCCCAGCATTTTGGGAAGCCAAGGTGGACGGATCACCTGAGGTCAGGAGTTCAAGATTAGCTCGGGCAACATGGTGAAACCCCGTCTCTGATACTACAAAAATAAGCCAAGTGTGATGGCGTGCACCTGTAATTCCCGCTACTTGGGAGGCTGAGGTAGGAGCATTGCTTAAACCCGTGAGGCGGAGGTTGTAGTGAGCTGAGATCGCCCCATTGCTCTTCAGCCTGGGCAACAGGAGTGAAACTCCGTCTCAAAAAGATTTTGTTTGGGTGATTTTTTTACTTGTAATTTTTTTTTTGAGTTTGTAGATTATTTACATGTCTTTCCCCATTAGAATCTATATATATATTTTCTCTCTCTAATATTTAGAACTGTGACCCGTTATGTAGTAGGTGCTGGATAAATAATCTGACTAGCTGACTGGTGCTATCTCATATTCCTATGTAGCTCATGGACCATTTTGCTGTTTTAATTGCCTCAATTTGCATTTCTGTGCTACTTTCTGCTCTAGTGATTAGGGTAAATAATAGGTGATGATGTTTTCTTCCCTCACCACACATGTTGATTGAAAGACCATGAAGGAGGGCAGGCAGGTGTGTTTATGTATATATGTGGTGTGTTGCTGGAATTGGAGCCCAAGACCAGTGATGCTGCATTTCCATGACAGTCGTATTTAATGGAACTATCCTGATGAAATGCTAATAGCGTCCATGTTACAAACATTGGAATAGATGAAATCTATTTGCACATTACAGATAAACAATTTTAATAGCTGTGATGGTTTTATTCACCAGATTGGCTGTGTATACCATCATAATGTGTGTATAGCCTTTGTCACCCAGGCTGGAATGTAGTGGTACTACCTCTGTCTCCTGGGTTCAAGTGTTTCTCCTGTCTCAGCCTTCCAGGTAGCTTGGGACTGTAGGAGTCCACCACCATACCCGGCTAAATTTTTTTTTGCATTTTTAGCATGTTGACCATGTTGGCCAGGCTGGTCTCGAACTTCCAACCTCCAGTGATCCACCTGCTTTTGCCTCTTGTAGAGCCATTTTGATGAATGCAGTTGACAAGATGGGTTCAGAAGTATTTTAGTAATAGTTTAGCAGAAATAATTGTGTTTAGCATGAAAACTTTTACTGCAGATACACAGTTTCTTAGGAGCACTTACAGAACATGAGAGTCTACTGTTAAAATGGGAGCAAATGGTGCAAAGGGTAAAGGAAGGTGAAGGGAGACTGCGTTAATGGCTTTGCAGTAAAGAGGTTTGAGCGACACAATGAAGAAAAAAAGTGCATCTAGTTGAAGCAGTGTTTTGTGGAAATAAAACTTGTAATAAAATCAGTTCCAGGAGTTCATATGGGGCTAAGCCGCATAGGGTGCTTCCCCACCTAGTGGCATGATGTAAGTGGCTGAATAATGATGGTTATTTGAATAAAGAGAACAAAGGCCAGGAAGGAGGGTGGCAGCAATGGAAAGGAGTGAGGTCAAAGATTTTGAAAGAGAAATGAAAGGCTATATAGTGTTATGCTCTAGATTGTATTCCAGTTTTTATCAGTGATTGAAATGGAGGTGTAGTTGGACTGCTCATGACATGTAACTTGAATCTGCATGCAGTATTAATGCCTTGGATGACAATCAGAATCTGAAAAATTTTTGATCACCTGGGAAAGAAAGTTTGTATCTATCAAGATGGAATTGACAAAAGTTAAGTATTTACACAACTAGTTTAACAAGTAAGCTGTGGTGTCAGTCAGTAATGTGGTGTGGTTGCCAAATAAGCTAGGGTAACATGGACATGTAAGAGTGGTATGGTGTCTAGAAGTGGAATATTAGTAATAAGCTCCAGTTTATTCTAGACCTCTCAGTTTCAGTCTGCATTTACAATATCGTGTTAGAATGTCACTCTTTAGTGACACTTGAGTGTCAGTATTTCTTGGGGGTACTTGAGTTTGCCACTATCAAGGAAGAAATGATCAAGCATAAAGAACAACTGAGTCGTGTGCATGTGTGCCAGGTGTATGAAATGCTGTCATTTGGGGGAAACACATAGGTTTATTTAAGGAAGTAGATTTTGGCTCAGTGTAAAGAAGACTTTGTAATTAAGAAATCTTGACTCTGAGTGCCATGGCTCGTGCCTATAATCCCAGCACTTTGGGAGGCCGAGGAGGGCAGGATCACCTGAGGCCAGGAGTTCGAGACCAGCCTGGCCAACATGGTGAAACTCCATGTCTACTCAAAATTTAAAAATTAGCCCAGCATGGTGGTGGGCGCCTGTAAACCCAGCTGCTCCAGAGACTTGAGGTGAGGGAATGGCTTGAACCCGGGAGGCGGAGGTTGCAGTGAGCCAAGATCATGCCACTGCATTATAGCCTTGGTAACAATGAACAAAAAACACACACAAAAAAACTTGAAACAATTATAGGTAACAGAGTAAACTAGCTCTCCAATGAAAATAAATCATTAAAGGAGCAAAGTAAGGAGGCTTTATGGTTATGTTGTCCAACTATAACAAAAGCAGTATCTAGACATTAATGTTTCCTGAAGCAACACTCCATCTATGGATTATGCGTGCTTTTTTGTATGTATATTTGAATTGCTTAAGCTTTCTTTAATGCCGCTCTATCACCTTAAAAAAAAGTATCCCAGCAGATGGATTACATTGAGTTAGATGGAGAATGGGGCAATACAAAAAACAAATGTGAATGGAGATTCTAATTTAATACTAGTAAACCCTAACTCAAGAGGTAAGTGTATCAGGACACTACAGTAGTATCAAAAATAAGCAAAAAAAAGTCTCATCTTGCCTACTCTAGAAAGGTTGGCCTTAAGTTAGTTCAAAAAAATCTAGCTTTCAAGCTTAGTACTATAGTGAGATGGACCAAATAGGAAATGAACATTAATTATCATTAATGTGAGGTTTCAGGTTTTTTTTTTTTTTTTTTTGAGACGGAGTATCTGTTGCCAGGCTGGGGTGCAGTGGCGTGATCTTGGCTCACTGCAATGTCTGCCTCCCAGGTTCAAGCAATTCTACTGCCTCAGCCTCCCCAGTAGCTCAGACTACAGGCACGTGCCACCACACCTGGCTACTTTTTCTATTTTAATGGAGATGGGGTTTCACCATGTTAGTCAGAATGGTCTTGATGATCCACCCACTTCGGCCTCCCAAAGTGTTGAGCGCACCTGGCGAGGTTTCAGTTTTTAAAAACATGGTAGTATAGTCTGGAGCATTGCTGTCATTGAAGCTCAGAATTTTAAGTCACGTTTTTTCCTTCGTAGTCACCAAATTCCCAGAAATTTAGCAATTCAAAATTGGAGTCTGATACAGAAGAAGTTGCTCAGTCCTAACTTCTCAGCAAAGCCACTACCTCCAAAGCCATCCACATTAAAGATTTCTTTTTTTTGTTCTGAGACCAAGTCTTGTTCTGTCATCCAGGCTGGAGTGCAGTGGCACAATCTCATCTCACTGCAACTTCCCCCTCCTGGGTTCACGCGATTCTCCTGCCCCAGCCTCCCTAGTAGCTGGGACCACAGGTGTGTACCGCACCACTGCACTTCGCTAATTTTCTATTTTTAGGCCAGGCTAGTCTTGAAGTCCTCAGGAGATCTGCCCACCTAGACCTCTGAAAGTGCTGGGGTTACGGGTGGGAGCCACCACCACACCCGGCCGTCTTCAGTTTTTTTAATTGAAAAAATGTGGATAGAGAGGAATCAGCAGTTTAATTTATAAGTCCTGCTAAATCTTTGTGTTACTTATGTTGTTCGGAGACCACAGCTCTCCTTTATACTTTATACCTACTTTGCCTTGGCTAAATTGATTAGCATCAGGGCTAGTGATGATTGATAGGAAGGAAGAAAGTGGTCTTTCTGTAGGTAATAATGGAAAGTCATTAATAATTTCAATAGCATTGTTAATGTTGATGGTTAATGAAAGTGTTGCCTATGTTACAGATTTGCTGTCTTCCCTGTATTTTTTTGATTATTGTTACCTTCATGGAATTTTTCCATTCTCTGTTGTCTTGTCCTTCCCTCATAGATTTCTTACAAGGATTTTGGTTCCTCTCAATGGTGTCTTTTCTTGGTAAAACTAAGAATTCAAGGTTTTGTTACAAGTTTTTCAGAGTTAGGTATTTTCTTGTAGTTAATAGCTCCTGCTCTTAGAACATTTAGAAAACACCAGTTTCCCCCATTATACCAAAATTGGTCACCCCAAAAATAACTGTTTTTGCCTAACTTGGTATTTTTTTCCACCTTTTTCTGCGATTTTAATTGTTTGTTTGTTTGTTTGTTTTTGAGACGGAGTTTCACTCATGTTACCCAGGCTGGAGTGCAATGGCGCGATCTCGGCTCACCACAACCTCTGTCTCCTGGGTTCAGGCAATTCTCCTGCCTCAGCCTCCTGAGTAGCTGGGATTACAGGCATGCACCACCATGCCCAGCTAATTTTTTGTATTTTTAGTAGAGACGGGGTTTCACCGTGTTGACCAGGATGGTCTCGATCTCTTGACCTTGTGATCCACCCTCCTCGGCCTCCCAAAGTGCTGGGATTACAGGCTTGAGCCACCGTGCCCGGCTTTAATTGTTTTTATTAACTGCTAGAATTACTGACTGCATGACCAAATTGAAAACCACTGATTTGTTGCTAAGGCTGGCTGCTTGATGCAAGATGATTATAAGACTCTAGGGAACGTACATGTTTTAAAGTGATTTATTTTGTTCTTAGTTTACTTTCATTTATAAAATAAGGCATTGTAATCTACTTGTCCATAATTCCATGCAATGATGGATTCAGCCATAGCTCTACTATTTTCAGGAAACACATTTCTGCTGTTAAAAGATTATTAGTCTAATGGAAGAAAAAGACATGAATGCCGTATGAGAAAAAGTATATGGCAGGGTTTTTTAACCTCAGCACTGCTAATCTTTTAGACCAGATAATTTTTTGTGACAGGCTGTCTTCTGAATTATAAGATGTTTATCAGCATCTCTGGCTTCTGCCCACTAGATACTGTCAGCAAGTCCCCGCTTCTTCCCAAATCGTGACAACCAAGAATGTCAGATGTCTTCTGGGGTGTAAAAATCATTCCTGTTCAAAACTGTTGGTCTGTGTTAACATAGAAGAGTGTCTTGTTGACCTTTATAGGATTTATGGATTGAAGTATTGGGTGGTTGAACTCAATTTACAGGTATCCAGAGGAATTTGTATGGTGGAAGTTTCAGGGAAGGGAGTTTCTTCAGAGCTGTAGGAGTATAAAAACTATGTTTGAGAATTGATATAAAAAGGCATTTGAGAGAGAAAGGAGAAGTAGCAAGAGTGTGATCTTTTTAATTTTTTAAATATTGTGCTTCTGGCTTAAATGTAGAGAAATAGAGATAAACCTGGGATCAGGATGGCCATGCAGTTCAATAGCCCGTACGTAATAGTAGGGTAGAAAGCAAGAGATTGTTCTGAACTGGAGGTATGGTATTTGAACTTTATTAAATTTTGATTATCTGGAGGTGGAGAAAGGTAAGACTTGACTTTCTGAATGACGTGTTTTCTTCTGTTACACCTGATGTACCTAGCAAGAAATGGCATGATAGCAAGAATGGTTCTTACGCTGTAAGATGGTTCTATAAAGTTGTATGGAAATTGATGTTGGTTATTTAGTTGGTGTAGCTCCACATGTAGAATAGATTTTGAGGTTAGGTGCAGGAGGATTAATCAATAATTATTGCTGCTGCTGCTGCCATTATTAGTAACATAAATTTTGAGGCAGTTTTAACTATGTAACCCGTATAAATCCACTTTTCCAGGTAACTTGGATACTTTTGAAGTTCGGTTTGTAAATAATACTAATGGTAGATTTGTTACTTTGATACATTGTGTTTTGACTCTGCTTTATGATAATCTGTGGGATATGGTTACTTAAAAATTTACTTTTTGCTGTAGTTTTAAAGTTGTTTCTATATACTTTTGTCATAACCAAGCTAGTTTTCTTTCTCTTTCATAACATTATGTGCATAATGAAAATGAAATGGGGGAAAAAGTACAGTTGGATTCAGAAATAAAAGCTGTTTTTTTAGACTTAAATATTTGAAGCCCAAAATTTCTTATTGCCCCATTTAATAAGAGGAAAGGAAAATGGAAAAATAGATTAATGTGCTGCCTAACAGAAAGGCAGAGATCTTGCTGGTCTTGGAATCAGTTTTCGCTGCATGAGAATAACTGGTTGACAAGATGAATTTAAGTAAAAGTTAAGTTATTGAGGAACTGGCAATTTTTGAATTTAAGCTGCTGCAGATCTGATTCCTAATTCAGTTTCCTAAATATAAAGAATTTAATTTTTTTTTTTCGCATTAAATTAGTTCACAAACTTGTTTAATGGGTCTTACCAATGTAATCTGTTTCTCAGTCTATAATTCCCTTTTATGGAAATTAAGGTAAACTACTTTTTAAAGGATGGTTTGCTCTTGTGTATCTTTTATAATAAACTCTTCTAATTGGATATTATAAGTAATTTAAATATATGATGCACTTTTTCCTCTTTCAGTATAATAATCATGAAATTCGTTCTGGAAAACACATTGGTGTCTGCATCTCAGTTGCCAACAATAGGCTTTTTGTGGGCTCTATTCCTAAGAGTAAAACCAAGGAACAAATTCTTGAAGAATTTAGCAAAGTAACAGGTAAGTTGGATTTATTTGGAATGAGGTGCAGCTTTTAATAATGAAGATAATGGCGTATATCTGTGTGTCAGACATTGTTCTAAACACATTTATGGACTCATTGAATCCTTACTACAACTTAATGAAGTGTAGATAACCCCATTTTTCAGATGGGCACTCAAGGATTTGGGAAATAACTTGCTAAAAGTTGTACAGGTTAGTAAGGAATGCAGCTGGGATTTGAATTTATTCTGCAAAATCATTATTCTTCCTGTGTTTTGGAAGATTGTATTTCTTTGTGTGTTCTTTCTCTAGATGTTGATGTTCTTAGTAGAATTGTATGAGTAATGATTTGATTTTCTTCAAATTACAGGAATAATAAGTATTTCCATAAGCAGAATTTCTTTCTTTTTCTCTTTTTTTTTTTTTGAGACAGAGACTCGCTCTGTCACCCAGGCTGGAGTGCAGTGGCACTGCAACCTCTACCTCCCAGGTTCAAGTGATTCTCCTGCCTCAGCCTCCTGAGTAGCTGGGATTACAGGTGCGTGCCACAACACCTGGCTAATTTTTGTATTTCTCGTGGAGACGGGGTTTCACCATGTTGGCCAGACTGGTCTCAAACTCCTGACCTCAAGTGATCTGCCCTTGGCCTCCCAGAGTGCTGGGATTATAGGCATGAGCCACTGCGCCCGGCCCATAAGCAGAGTTTATACATTGTCAACATGGTAACATTTTTTTGAACTATAAAACATTTTTTATAACAACTTTTAAATGACAGGTTGCTTTTATTAGAAAATATTTTCATCAGCCTACAGTGTTTAACAAATTATCAGTCAGTTATCAAAGTCTAGGATCATTGCAGATTTTCATGCAGTACTGTAACTTACATTTCTTTTGAAATAAAGCCATTGATCTAAGGCCAGAAAAGTATTTGCATAATAAAAATATCTAGCTGTATTTGACCTATACTGCCTTTTTCTCATAACAGTTATACGAACATTTTTATTTGCCCCTCTGATTTAATTAGTGGAAACAAAAATAGTCCTTAGGTCTAATTAAAAAGAACACATTTTCTTTCCATGGAGATTTGTGTTGAAAAACTCGGAAACAGTAGATTAGGAAAATAATTTAGACCTGGTTATTGATATTCTTTTATAAGGATGTCTAGTGAAGAAAAGAGATTATTATCCTTTTTGATATTTAAGTAGTATTTTAGAGAAATAAATCATTTGATTCACTTGTATTTGCTAGTTATTTCATCTAATTTCCCTGGAATGGTTGCTTACTTGCAGAGGGTCTTACAGACGTCATTTTATACCACCAACCGGATGACAAGAAAAAAAACAGAGGCTTTTGCTTTCTTGAATATGAAGATCATAAAACAGCTGCCCAGGCAAGGCGTAGGTTAATGAGTGGTAAAGTCAAAGTCTGGGGGAATGTTGGAACTGTTGAATGGGCTGATCCTATAGAAGATCCTGATCCTGAGGTTATGGCAAAGGTAATGATAGTCAAGTTAAAAATCTTTTTTGAGGGATGGCTGGGAGAAGGGTGGAGGTGGGCAAAAAACATGAAGTGAATTACATACATTTTTATATTGTTATTTTTTATTCTTTAAGACGGAGTCTTGCTCTTGTTGCCCAGGCTGGAGTGCCATGGCGAAATCACAGTTCACTGCAACCTCCGCCTCTTGGATTCAATTGATTCTCCTCCCTCAGTCTCCCAAGTAGCTGGGATTATACAGGCACCCGCCACCACATCTGGCTAATTTTTGTTATTTTTAGTAGATACGGGATTTCACCATGTTGGTCAGGCTGGTCTTGAACCCCTGACTTCAGGGGATCCACCCACCTTGGCTTCCTGAAGTGTTGGGGTTACAGGCGTGAGCTGCAATGCCTGGCCCTTTATACATTTTTTTTTAAAACCATATTTTTAGAGTTGAGAGAAATGTTATTTACTAAGGGAATAGGGAGCTCAAACTGGAAATACTATGTGCCTGGAAAGTGAAAGTAGTGATTGATTCATGGATACTTAGCCATAATTGTATAGCTATCACAATCTTAAAATGAAGTAGTTAGCCTAGATGCTGTAGACGATTCACTTCCATTTTTGTGTGGTTAAGAGCAATTTGAGTTTTTGAGAATGGCACCATTAGCTTATTACATGGTTTTGGGGTTAAAAGCCCTACTCCTAAAAATAGTGACTTGTACTGACCCCAGCAGAGCCGCTTGCAGTTACATTTAGCCATTATTAGGCATCTTGGGTTCAGCAGTCAGTGGAGTCATTCTATGAGAATAAACATCTCTTGAGTCAACACTTTAT
This sequence comes from Cebus imitator, assembly GCF_001604975.1. Classification (NCBI taxonomy): domain Eukaryota; kingdom Metazoa; phylum Chordata; class Mammalia; order Primates; family Cebidae; genus Cebus; species Cebus imitator. The sequence goes on along the minus strand of NW_016107733.1, from coordinate 1,658,937 downwards.
TACACACTAGTCAATAATTTGCAGTTACTTGTTCTATCTTTTGCCCTCTTTTTTGTAAGAGACAGGGTCTAGTTCTGTGGCCCAGGGCTAGAATGCAGGGGCATGATCATAGCTTACTAGCCCCAGACTCGAGATCTTCCCAAGTAGCTAGGACTACAGCTGTGCACCACCATACCTGGATAATTTTTAAGAAAAATTTTGAAGAGACAGAGTGAGTCTCCCTATGCTGCCCAGGCCCATCTTAAAGCTCTTGGCCTAAAGCAGTCCTTCTCCTTCCCAAAATGCTGGGATTATAGGCATGAACCACCATGCCCCATTATCCTTTGTCTTTTAAGAATCCCCCTTTATTACTTAGAGGTTAAGTGTCAGATACCACTAGTTCAGTTAAATGGAGGGTAATGTGAACTGCCAGGAGAACTATGAATATTATTGAAGGATAAATGGTTTTAGAGGACAGAACATAGTTGGGATTCTTTCTTCCTCTGGCCTATAAAGTCTCGCTGGGTTAGCACTTCAGATTAGCATATTCAGATGGTATTCAGGTATTTTACAAGGAAGTGATAATGTTAGTAAAAAGGTTGAACTTTGTAGTTACACTTTGAGAAACTTTCAGGATTGAGGGAACAGTTTATGTTAGTAATGTTTTTAACAGTCCTTCCCCCTTTAAGATTTCAAAGCAGGCTCTAATTAGTTTTGACCACTTGTGTTAAGCGTTAAACATTTCAATAGCTCTCTTAGAGGGCATGGTATTTACATTCTTAGGAAAAGATGATCTTTTTTTAATGCAAAATAATTACTTATTACTAACATAGCCTAGAGTCTACATTTTCTTTTTCATAGACTTCCTTAGAGCTGTTTTAGGTTTACAGCAAAAAGCACAGAATTGCCTTATGATTTCTGCCCCCTACACAGGTACAGCCTCCCTCACTGCCAATATCCTGCATTGGAATGGTACATTTGTTAAAACTGATGGATGTAGATTGATCACCTAAAATCTATAGTTTACATGAGGTCTCACTTTAGATACACGTGCTGTGTGTTTGGAGAAATGTATATCCATGTTTCCACCATCATAGTATTCTACAGAATAGTTTCACTACCCTAAAAGCCCTCTGTGCTCTCCTAAGTCATCCCTCCCCATTCAACCCCTGGCAGTCGCTGTCTCCATAGTTTTTGCCTTCTCAGAATGTTAGACAGTTGGAACCATATATAACCTTCACATTGGCTTCTTTCTCTTGGTAATAAATAAAGTTCCTCTGTCATTTTGTGGCTGGCTGTTAACTCATTCTTTCTGTCAGTTACAATATTCTATTCTGTAAGTGCCACAGCTGTTCATTCTCCCACTGAAGGACATCTTCGTTTCTTCCAATTTTGGGGATTTTTTTTTTTTTTTTTTTTTTGAGACAAAGTTTCGCTCCGTCGCCCAGGTTGGAGTGAAGTGGTGCAATCATGGCTCACTGCAGCCTCTGCCTTTCGGGTTCAAGCGTTTCTCATGTTTCAGCCTCCCAAGTAGCTGGGACTGCAGGCACGTGCCACCACACCCAGCTAATTGTTGTATTTTTTGTAGAGATGGAGTTACGCTATGTTGGCCAGGCTGGTCTCAAACTCCTGACCTAAGGCGATCTGCCCACCTCGGCCTCCCAAAGTGCTGGGATTACAGGAGTGAGCCATTGCATCTGGCACATTTTTGGCAATTAGGAATAAAGCTGCTATAAACATCCCTGTGTAGGTTTTTGTAGTGGATATCAAGTTTTCAACTTTGGGTAAATAATAAGGAACAGGATTGCTGGGTCAAAGGGGCTGTTGTACCATTTTGCATTCCCACCAGCAATGACTGAGAGTTTCTGTTGTTCTTCATTCTTGGATTTATAGTGTTTTGGATTTTGGTTATTCTGATAGTTTAAACTTGCAGTTCCCTACTGACATTATATTGACAATGTTCATGAGACTGCCATCTGTATATCTTTTCTGGCAGCGCCTCTATTTGAGGTCTTCTAACCTGATCCAGCAGTTCTGCTCCTTGATATTTACCGAAGGAATGGAAAACTTTGTTTTTAAATTGACATTCTTCTAATGGATTGCGATTTAACTTTTCAGGGTTGGGTGGTGACATCTTAGAAATTGAACTTTTTGGAAATAATACAGGGAGGTTTTTTCTTCCCCCTAGGTAAAAGTGCTGTTTGTACGCAACCTTGCCAATACTGTAACAGAAGAGATTTTAGAAAAGGCATTTAGTCAGTTTGGGAAACTGGAACGAGTGAAGAAGCTAAAAGATTATGCATTCATTCATTTTGATGAGCGAGATGGTGCTGTCAAGGTAAATACGGTGGAATTATAGGAATCTAAATCAGACTTAACAACTTCAGTCATTTTAGAATCTCAGGATATTTTTACAAATTGGTGGACACTTGGAAGTCTATGGAATCCACTCAAACTAACCTTTTGGTTTTAGTGACCTTGGCAGTTTTCTGAGTAAAAATGAAAAATAGTTGAGCTGCATCTTTAAATTTATTTGACTGCCTGCATGAGGCTTTCTTTTGTCCTTCCAACATTAATGATAAATGATTTTCTTTAAATGAATCATTGTCTGAAAGGCCTATTTTTATATTGACTATGACATAATTTTTTAAGGCTATGGAAGAAATGAATGGCAAAGACTTGGAGGGAGAAAATATTGAAATTGTTTTTGCCAAGCCACCAGATCAGAAAAGGAAAGAAAGAAAAGCTCAGAGGCAAGCAGCAAAAAATCAAATGTGAGTGAAATTTGTATACTTAAAAATTGTATAAATTTTAATATTGATATACTAATTGGAAAATAACAGGTGTTGATCAGACTTGTTAAACAAATGCATAACACCCCTTTTAAAGACTTGAAGGTTTTCAGAGCCATAAACACCAATGATCTATAAAAGTGTAAAAGAGTTTATTGAACTCTTGCTGTTGACCATATACCATGTTTATGAAAATAATCAGAATTGTAAATAACTGGAATTTTGGTAAATTGGCAAAATGAAAAGTCTGTCCTTTTTTTTCTTGGGGGGTACGGAGTCTCACTTTGTCACTCAGGATGGAGTGCAGTGGCACTCCTTCGTCTTACTGCAACCTCCACCTCCTGGGTTTAAGTGATTGTCCTGCCTCAGCCTCCTGTGTAGCTGGGTTACAGGTTTGAGCCACCGTGCCTGGCTAGTTTTTGTATTTTTTTTTTTTAGTAGAGACAGGGTTGGCCAGGCTGGTCTTGAACTCCTGGCCTCAGGTGATCCACCTGCTTCGGCCTCCCAAAGTGCTGGGATTACAGGTGTGAATCACTGCGCCTGGCCTGTGTTGCATATTTTCTACGTATTTTATAGAATGTGCTCCTGAAAATGTGTTAAATATTAGCTGTTAAATGTCTTAATATATTTGGTTTAAGGGTGGAGAGAGTTTTTTCTCTGAGAAGTAGGAAATGTTAAATCTCTCTTCATGCAGACTGTTTCTTTGCCAGTAGTGTCCCTTGCCACCCCAAGGGATGGATGGATGGATTTTGAAAATGAGTATTGAAATTATAATAAGGTAGTACGATAAGAAAACAAGTAGATGTGAGTTATACTAACTGGGGAGACCTTTTTAGAGAATCGTTAAGCAGATATCTGCTTAAGACTGAAGGAAACTGAGTTTGGGTAAGAATGGAAGTTAGCTCTTAAAAAGAAGTTAGCAATTTCTGAGAAGAGGGGTAATTGAAGAATGTGAGAACAATAATCACTGTTAATACTATTTTAATACTATTCAAGGCTAATTCTCTGTGCTCTTTATGGGATTCAAAAGAAGAGGAGGATGCTTCTACATATTTCTATTACTTCATAACCAGGGAGTTAAGTTCTAGTTTCTGTGGATAATTGTGCAGTTGGACAAGTTGACAAGTTCTGAGCCTCAATTTCTTCAATTCTAAAATGGGATCAGAGTAAAATATGTAGTAGCTCTTGTACCATGATTATCCAAGTGACTCGTGCTTGTTCCAGGACCAAAGGAAAATATACTTTATAGGTTTGATGATAGTATAAAAGAAGGAAGACTACAAAGAGTTTTAATGCTCTATTTTGCAAACTCCTGGATATGCTATAGGCAGTATAAAATAACTTTTATAGTTCTTTCAGAAGACAATTGATTATGGTTAGTTTATTAAAGTAGAAGAATGTAAGTATAAGAGATTATATTAGATAATGTGATTAGAGCAGTTACATTTGTTACTTGATACAGGATGATGCTAAATAGAAGGTAGAAGACGTCAGTGTGTCTATTGATGTTTGTAAAGCAATGCAAACTAAAAGGGATGATTGCATGTAACTTTTGTACTTTAACTTGCTACATTCTTTTTTTTTTTTTTTTCCAAGTTTTAACTAAGCACATATTTCTACTTAATTCTGATTGTATCCCTGTGAATTAGGTACTTTATCCCTTAGTTTGAAATGAGGAAACTGAGGCTCAGAAGTCAACTTGCTTGGGATCATTCACATAGCTAGTAAGTAGTGGAGTTGGATTTAAACCAAAGTGTAGTCTAGTCTCCCATAATTTTCACTCTTAACTGCTGTACCAGGATTTCTCATCTCTGTCCTGACATTTTGGGCTGGATAATTCTTGGTCTTGGGGGCTGCCCTGTTATTATAGGACTTTTAGCAGCATCCTTGTCCTCTTCCCACCAGATGCCAGTAGCACCCCCTTTCTCAGTCATGACAGCCTAAAATGTCCGCCTGGAAAGAGGCGGTGGCAAAATTATCCCCGGTGAGAACTATTTGGAGGCAGAAAAGAATGATCTATCATTCAGTAAGTAGTTTCCTTAAAATAGTAAACCAGCAAAGCACATAAAAGTCTAAGGACCTAGTGAACCAGAATAACATTTTTATCTGAGTCAGCTAGAACAGGGGCCTTTATTAATTCAGGATAAAATAAGGCTGGGCACAGTGGCTCATGCCTGTAATCCCAGCATTTGGGAAGGCCAAGGTGAGTGGATCCCCTGAGATCAGGAGTTCGAGACCAGCCTGGCCAACATGGTGAAACCCGTTACTAATACAAAAAATTAGCGTGGTATGGTGGCACATGCCTGTAGTCCCTGCTACTTGGGAGGCTTTGGTAGGAGAATCACTGAACCCAGGAGGTGGAGGTTGCAGGAGCTGAGATAGCACCAGTGCATTGCAGCCTGGGCACCAGAGCAAGCCTCTATCTAAAAATAAAATAACAGGTACTGAATAAATACAAGCAATTATTCTTTC
>NW_016107733.1:1641194-1648694 GCF_001604975.1 Cebus imitator | reverse complement strand
TGTGTCATTAATATAAATGTGTGTTAGTGTAGAAATCTTCTGGTTTAAAAACTTAGAATTGCACACATTTCAGTATGTTTATTTGTACTTACATAATTTTAGAATAGTGGTTGCCAATAGCCTGTATGTTTCACATTAATTGGTTTTTTTGTTAACTAAATAAATCATTTTAGTATGTTGTATGTCAGTTACTGGGATAGCTGGGACATAGAGTGTAATTTAAAATTTGTCAATAAGTATTCATTGGAATATATGTAAATGTGCCTTGCCGGTTATTGAAACTTATCTACAAAATGAGTATGGGGTGACAAAAATTAGTTCCTGGTGCTTAATGAAACTTTCTGCCACTGATTTTATATATTACCCCGTGCTTTTTTAAAGTACATCTCTCTCAAAACTTAGTGTAAGTTTGAGGGCTACACAAAACATTTACATGTCATTCTAACATAATGAATATAATAGGTTGTGGAAAGTGGGTAAACTAAATGTAGCCTTCAGTAAAATTGAATCTCAGTGTAATCCTTGGTGCTGGCATTTCCTAGTTCCGAGGAGTTAAATGATCCCATCTAAGAGGTCATTGCCATGCCTATTGGCACTTTACTGTCATAGCATTTTTAAGGGACACTGTCAAGGTGTTTAAGTTAATTCTCAGAATTATTTGTTGGGATTTTAGGGCAGGTTTGTTTGACTTAAAGTAAGAACTGCATTGTCAAAGCTGAAAGATGAACACTTTTGTGAGTTCACAAATGTGTTCTTAAGAAAACATTAAAATATGGAGCTCTGGGTTTTCAAGACTATTTGGCATTCTTAGTTTGGGGACTTGGGAGAGAAACTGATAAAAAATTGTGAAGAATTGCTGGTTATACTTAAGGGTAATGTAAACAGTGGTGATGAAATATATACACATCAAGTGAAATTACTTGACAGTGTTCATTTGAATGACTTTGAATTCAAGCCATTATAATTACTTTTAAAATTAAATATCATTTGCACTGTTCTGATAATGGGTGCAGTTTTTGAGCAATATAATCAGAGCTAAATATGCATGTAGTGATTAGTGATGTGAACAATTAACGTTCTGAGAAGAAATACTAACTGTGGTATTTTCAAACTTAAATTTCTGTAGTAAAATCAGTATCAAAGTCTTATCAGATCAAGGAAAACAGGCAATGCATATAAACATACTTTTGAATGTTGTGTGGCCTATAAAGCAATAATGCAATTTATGGAATGTCATGGGATATGAGAAATGGAAATGCAAAAATAACTAATCCTTTAGTAAAAATGTCAACATGTTTAAAGGGGGAATGTTAACAAATGTAGGTTATTGCTATTTGTGATTTGTTTATGGGTTCTTGGCTTTGACAGCTTCAAAGAATGGACAGACTTATGATAAGTTAAAGAAATTTTGTATATATTGTCAAGGAAAGGGTCTTAAATCCAAGAGTCAGGTCCCTTCCTTGGGGTAAAAAAAATATATCTTTAAAGCATTCTGATTGTTAAAAAGAAATCTAACCAAAACGGACGCAAGATTTTGTTTCTGCAGACTACTTGGCAATCAAAAGTGATCATAAATTTAGTTTATCAGTTTTCAGAAAGTTGCTTTGTGAGAAAAGTGTGTTAGATACATTTTCCCAAGCATGCTTTTTGTGGAAGGTTTTCAGCCATTGCAACTGAGTCAGATGTTAAAAATGAAGGGAAAATTGAGTGTTGTGCACACCCACAAAACTATTGTACACTCATGATTGCAGTTTTGGTATGAGAAACTTTTCTACCAGTTATTGCAAACCTGACTTAAAATGTAAAGTTTCCTTATAAAATAGGAACAACATAGAAATGGATTGAAGGGGTGATCTGAGTTATTGGATATAAAATATTTCCAGTAGAATGAACATCAAGCACGAGAGATGAAATTGACATATTCAGAACAGCTTTTTTGACTGCTAAGCCAAAAATTGTAAGAAACATAGCAAAAGATCCCTTATTATTAAAGAATATTATTATACATAATCTCTATTTTAAGGGGAGAAATTTAGAAGGGCTTCATGAATTTAGGAGAGGGTGCTAACCCTGCTTAGGTTCCCACCAGGATCATTTTTTCTCTAATTATGTATACCAGAAGATTTTCATCTGACCATAGATATTCACTGGTGGGTGTAAAATTAATGACTAAAGAACTTAAGTGACAATTACATAAACAGACTTGTGGGGATATTGTTTTAAGATGTAGTATTAATTACTCAGTGATTATACCACTCAATAGGGCATGCCACTCCTTTTCTTAAGAGGCTAATTATGAAGCAGTGCTCACAGGCATTTTTTAACTAGCAAATTAGTAGATGGACTTTTGGGGTCTGTCACTTTTTAAAAGTATTTAAGACTTAAATTCTATTAGCACCACAGTCTGCCTTCAGTAATACACCTAAAATATTTTTCAGGACCAGAAGCATTCAGTTTGGAAATCTTTTTGCAGATGCAAACCAGTATTATTATTAACGCTCTGGGTCAAAGGTTAGGTTTTTAATATTAACAGTAGTCTGGTAAATATTTAGAAGTCTGGCATTGAGAAACAAAAGCTTGTACCTGACTAGTATTTTTATTTAAAAAAATTAGTTCTGTTAGCTTATTTAAATTCTTTTATTTATCCATAGAATTTATATTTATTTCATTCTTTTCATCTCACTGAAAACTGTCTGCAGGCCCTTTGATTTGGATTAGATGTGTGAAGTACTGTCTTTTGCCAAAAACCTCAAATACCTGTTTCTTTTCAAGTAGTGGGTTTGTGCTTGTTTGGAGATCAGTTCAAAAACTATCTGTACTATCTGTACTGCCTCTGATGTTAAGATTTTATGTATAGCATAAGGAAGCTAGCTCTGACTATATTTTCCTAAGAATAAAGACCTATTTTTGTAGCATGTCTTAGGATCTCCAGGAGTCCAAGAATTATTGTGAGTGTCCTCCATTTCATCACTTTTCACTTAACAGCTTTTAAGTAGACACTTGGAATCTTTAGAGGTCTGTCGCCCTTTGATTACCCATACATTCGAAATAACTAGCCAATGATGAAAATTTCCCCAAGATATCTTCAGTTGCAATCACATTACTGGAAGATGAATAGAATAAATGTATTAGGTTGGTCTTAATTTTTGATAGAAATATTCTGTGGTCACATGTCATTGGATTTGATAAAGGTAGTCATTTGGAAAGAATCGGGGACTTGTCAATATATTTGTGGGTTTTGGCTTATACCCCTAGGATTTCGGGGAGGTTGGGGGAGGAGCAGTTTTGGCCACTTCCATCACAAGACTCCTTTTAGGTCACTAAGTGCAGGGTTTAGTTTCTGTTTTGGATTAACAAGATTTATATTGATTATTGAGAACAGACTTTCCACATTTCAGAACAGTCAAGGAAGTCTGAATAAGACTTTTGAGTGTGGAAGAAGTCCTAATAAACCATTTTGGAAACTAGCATCTCCCAAATGTTATATAGCTTTCTAAAATGGGTTTTTAACACAGTGGGATCAGAGTAAGATTATTATTAAAATAATATACTGTAAGCTTAATTGCCTAATTTTCTACTTTGTCTATAAAGTGACTTACAACAAGTTCTAATCTAGAAAGGAGTTATAAAGGTTATGTAATGTTTGTGAATTGTCATTTCTTGCCTTTTTTAGGCTTTCGCCTTTATTCTGAAAAGGAGATTGTTGCGACACAAACTCAACTTGTTTTGGAGAGGATTTTAGGAAGCCTAAGGGAGTTGGCATCTTACATCATTTTGGATCTGCAGTTTTTGAGTTTTCAGGGCAGAAGGGCAAAGTATTTGGTGTGGACAAGTTGTTGCCAAAGACTAAAGAATAAGACCAGGGCTTGTTAACAATAAGAAGTCTGTTTTGTAGATTCTGTATGATAAAATTAGGTCTTGTAAATACAGAAACAACATGAGATACAAGAAGAGTTTCAACATATATGTTATGGCTCATTTAATGGTGTTAACTTTAAATGAGTTGAAATTTGAAGAACATGGAATTTGTGCAATATAAGTACTGCATCATTTAAACACAATTGCTAAAGCTAGGTGCATTTATATATTAAACTTGACGTTTTTAAGAGAATATCTTTAATATGTCAGTATGTTAATTGGTTGCTTTAATTGGAAGACTCAGGAATTAGGCCTCCACAGTTGCTTTAGGTTTATTTAACATCATGAAAAATTAGAAAAGCATATGTACACATTTTATTTCTCAGTTTTGTTTAATATTTGGAATATATTTAGAGGAAAACCAGAAATAAACATCAAAGGTCATCTATAAAAATTGGCAGAAGATACTTTATTTTTTTTTTTTGAGACATAGTCTCACTCTGTCACCCAGGCTGGAGTGCGAGGTGCGATCTTGGCTCACTGCGACCTCTGCCTTTGAGGTTCAAGTTACTGTCCTGCTTCAGCCTCCCAAGTAACTGGATCTACAGGCACGTCCCACCCCGCCTGGTTAACTTTTTTGTATTTTTAGTAGAGATGGGGTTTTACTGCGTCAGCCAGGTTGGTCTCCTCTCCTGACCTCGTGATCCACCTGCCTTGGCCTCCCAAAGTGCCGAGATTACAGGCGTGAGCCACTGCGCCTGGCCCACAATACACTTCATTTTCACTCTAGAACCATGTATATATGTAATAGAGTGATATCTACCTCCTTTGCATTTTTCCTTGAAATAGTAAAAATTCACTTAAATTTGCAGAAATTTAAGACAGGTTCAGTTCCCTTTTGGTGTCCTGTCTAACTTCAGGTACAGTTAAACATAGAATTAAAAGATGAAAAGCCTTTATTGTAAAATTGTCAGGTAACAAATCCTAGTTATCTCTGGTTTCCTGGAGATTTATTTAGCATTTAGGAGAGGATCAACAAAGGGGCACAGCAAGCAGATACTGTAGTTAGTATTATTTTTTCCCTTATTTTTGCTTAGTATCTATCTTTTGATTAGTCTTTTTAGTACATTTTATGGTAAATTTCTTCATGATTTATTTTACCTCCTTTTAGAATGGAAGCTCCTTGAAGGGCAGGGAAATATTGAGTAGGCAGGCATTTAAAAATATTCAAAATGATGTTCAGTTTGGTGGAAGTTTATTTGCCAAATGAGGCTTGTGACATGAGAACTTGAAAAAGGGAATCAAATATTTTGAACCACTTAATTTACGGCATGGAAAGGTTTTAAAAATGATCACAAAGTGCTAATGATTTAAGTAAATTAAGATGGAGATCTTAATTTAAATTATCAATGTGACATTTTAAAGAATTATAAAATTGTCTTAAGTTGAGGAAACAGTTGGCCTTGTGATTTATAGACCTTTTTTAATATGTTAAAACAACCCTATGTGGAAGTGACTGTTTCTTTATTTGAAATTAAGAGGAAAAGGGTGCTCATAAGTCATCTATCTTTAGCGGTGAACTTAACAAAATCAATTGCATCAATTTTCCTTTATGCTGATGTGTGGTTTAATCTGTGCTGCTGAACAGGATAGTATCAATCTACAAGCCTCGTGTTTATAATTTCTTAATGAGGTGAGGAGGCGGTACTTGAAGATGGAATTTTGCTAATGAGAGTCCGGTTGGCTTTGAGTCTAAAGTTTTTAAAAGGTTCTTTTGCATAGCAATTTGAAGATGACAGAATAATGATACTTGAGAAAAAGCATGAAGCATAGATAACTAAAAATGATGTATTGACAGCTATTTCTGAGGGTAGTGTATATTGCTTACACTATCTTAAAATAGAGAAATGGTTACATCGATATGAATAGCCTTTTATTTACCTGCCAATTGATAGGTAGCTGAAATTCAATATAACCTGAAAAGTGAGGCTCTAGATTTAAGGCATTATTTCACTACATTATATATACCTTCTAATATCAGTGGTTATGAGTAAAAGTGGTATTTATGTTTACATATGCTTGGTTGGTGTCTTAACTTGATAGTTGCTCTTTTAAAATAGAGAAAGACCTGTCCATGAAGTCTACTCCCAGATAACCTCCTCTATTATCTCTTAAAATTTATTGATTTAAAAGAGTGGGTTGGCCAGGTGTGGGGCTCACACCTGTAATCCCAGCACTTTGGGAGGCCCCGGCGGACAGATCACCTGAGGCCAGGAGTTCAAGACCAGCCTGGCCAACATAGTAAAACCCTGTTTCTACTAAAAAGACAAAAAAAAAATCTGGGCATGGTGGCATGCGACTGTAGTCCCAGCTACTCAGGAGGTTGAGTCAGGAGAAACACTTGAACCTGGGAGGCAGAGGTTGCAGTGAGATCACACCACTGTACTCCAGCCTGGGCAACAGAGTGAGACTCCATCTCAAAAAGAAAGATCTTGCTCTGTTACCCAGGCTGTGGAAGTCTGTGGCACCGTCGTAGCTTACTGCAGCCTCAAACTCCTGGGCACAAGCAATCCTTCTGCCTCAGCCTCCCAAAGTGCTGGGATTACATTGTGCCCAGCCTCTTGGTTACATTTATTACTTGAAATACACTTGACCCTCTATTTAGATGAATTTTAGAATCTCTGACTTCATAAGGAAATAGTACATTGAGTAGTTTTCTTTCATTTTCAGGTATCGTCCTTTCTTACTGTCAGGATTGTAACACTTTAGAATTGATTACCTTATACTTGCCTGTAGACTGAAGAGAGGCAAAACAAAATATATAATGTGCTTACCCATCCTCATTCATCACAGCTGTTTATTTTATATATGCACTGTCTTGCTCACTCTTGTAGAAATTTAAAAAGTTACCAGTTTCTATTATTAGAAGTAGTATTAGTTCACATCAGTTTTCTCTTAGTGCTTCTGATTTTCTCAGATATTTGGTGATTATTCATATTTATCAAAGAACGATATTAGGAAAACTGGTGTTGCCTGGACTTGTCTACTGAGAAGGCTTATGGCAAGTTCTGATGTGAATGAGAAAATGAGGACTAACAGCCTTTTTTTTTTTAGCTTTCCTGAGAGCAGCGAGGCAAGTAGAGTACCCTCTCCAGTGTCAGAAGAATTCTCAATTGCAGGAGTTCTGACCCCTCCCACGTTACTCACTTTGAGAGAGAGGTAGACCCTAAAAGCAATTTTACAACTGTCAAGTCTCAGCCCTTTCACTCCTGCAAACTAAGAGATTTTGCATTTTGCTATCCACTCATTTCTCCCGTGGAAAATGGCTCCTGCAGTTTGTAGCACTGAGTGCAAAATTAATATGAGCCTCATTTCTTCATCTTTTGTATGAAGGAATATGAATTTATCTTTTGTATCTAAATTGTGCAATTTAGTATAAAAGGTGCTAGTTTTAAAATCGAACTGATAGTAAAACACAGTAGCATGGTGCACATCCTGAGTTAAGATGAATCTGTATTATCACATCTGTATTACTGCTTATTTAAAATATATTGTCTTGGAAAAGTATGTTTTACTTGGAAAGAGAATGGGTACATAGAGGACATTTTGTGACTAAGGATGCAAATTTAGTGACATTAATTG
>NW_016107733.1:1636043-1640220 GCF_001604975.1 Cebus imitator | reverse complement strand
AAATAAAAAAAAATAAAAAAAAATAAACCATTGAGAATTTCTTTTTCCCCATTACATTGAACAGTTTGCCTTTGTGTCTTGTTTTAGCAAGGTAAAATTATTGGCAGGTAATGAAAATTATTTTGGCAGGTATCTCAAACCTACCTTCCAGATTTTGATGGGAGTCCATGTGAATTTACTTGTGGAATATATTCTATACTTCTATCAACTCTGGTGATTAGGTTGTCTAATTTTCTACATCAAGGCACATCAAACTTCTTGAGTCATTCTGGCCATTCGTACCTCATCAAGATATCAAAACAGTTCTTAATTAGGTTTTGTGATATTAAGTATTGACTGATACCAAGGAAGAAACTGACTTTCAAGGCATCTGGTACCAACAATCTTGGCTAAGTTTTTAATGATAATAGTATCTGGTAGCCACATATATAAGTGTATGTACATACATATATAAATATATACATAATAGGAAACTAAAGAGGAAAATAAATAATCTTAGTCAAGTAGTAGACCGAGATCTTTCAATTAAAATTTGAGGACATAAAACGCTCTTAATTTTTCACACTAGTGTCTTACTCATATGGCTTTCTCTTTTTTTGAGATGGAGTTTCCCTCTTGTTGCCCAGGTTTTAGTGCAATGGCGCGACCTTTGCTTACTACAACCTCTGCCTCCTGGGTTTGAGCGATTATCCTGCCTCAGCCTCCCTAGCAGCTGAAATTACAGGCATGCAACACCACGACTGGCTAATTTTTTGTATTTTTTAGTATAGACGGGGTTTTTCCATGTTAGTCAGGCTGGTGTCGAACTCCCAACCTCAGGCAATCTGCCTGCCTTGTCCTCCCAAAGGGCTGGGATTACAGGTGTGAGCCACCGTGCCTGGCCTTGGCTTTCCCATTCTAACAAGCATGATCTGGCTTGTATATTCATTTTTCACATATACTAAGAAAGGGGTTGCTGAAATAAAATGCTATATGTGCATTAATGTAGTTTCCTTATTTCAACAACTTAGATAATTTCTCTTTTTTCAGGAGTTCAGATGAGAAACTGAAAATCTATTAGTCATTGGGGCATTTAATGGAAGCAGTTACATACAAACATTTAACCTCTCTGAGCTGGAGTTTCCTTATAAAAAGATAATTTTTCCAGCTCTCAACATATCCTATGGATACGATATGTAGGATCCTGTTTTTAATTTTTTTTTTTTTTTAATTCTGCCTAGAGGAACTTTTTGCCTTCATGCTTTTATATGGAGGTTTATTTTCACAAAAGAATAAACGTTACATTAAAAGGTAGACTTAATTCACCCTGTAATAAATGTATGAACATTTTGGTACATTATTTTTGTGATAGCTCTTTGAGGGAAAGACAGGGTAAGGTGGTTCTTGAAGTTAACACTGAAGCCCTTAAGTTCTGAGGAAGGAAACTATCAAGCCATCATTACTCCACAAAGCATTATTCCCAGTTATTCCCAAATTCCCTAAATTACCATGTTAATGCACGAGTTGGGAGTTAACCAGAATCACATAGATGTTAGCTAATAGATGGATCTACTTTTGCGGTGGTAACTACATTTTAAAAAGTTTTGGAGTAAGTGTTCATTTATTCTGTTTCTTAGTTTGAAATTCCAGTCAAAATTCTCAATGCTAGTCGATCAATGAATCTGATAAGGAAATACAAGACAGTCTAGCTGCTAAACCAATCTCCTAAATCTTATTTATGTTAATTTTGTTCTCTAACAATTAGAGGACTACCATATAGTCCAAAATAGCATTGGTATTGTACCTGTGACTCCCCAAGTGTCTTTAGACTGAAAGGCCAAATATTTAATTATCAATAAACTATTTTATTGCACCTTTTCTAAAAGTGAGCTTGGTGGTTTTGGAATGATACCTCTTTTAAGTGGGTTTTCCTCTCTGCTCCCGCTTTTTTTTTTTTAGACAGAGTCTTGCTCTGTTGCCCCCAGGCTGGAGTGCCGTGGTGCAATATCTGCTCACTGCAACCTCCGCCTCCTGGGTTCAGGTGATTCTCCCACCTCAGTCTCCCAAGTAGCTGGGATTATAGGCACCACCACCATGCCTGGCTAATTTTTAAATAGAGTCTGGGTTTCGTTCGCCACATGGGCCAGGCTGGTCTTGAACTCCCACTTCAGGTGATCCACCCGCCTTGGCCTCCCAAAGTGTTGGCATTATAGGCGTGAGCCACTGCCCCGGCTTCTCGCTTTCTTCGCAGGATACCAGTGTCCCCATATGAAAATTGTATATTTTAAAGATTTAACTCTATGGCATTTATTAAATTTACTTAACTTTCTTGAAAAATCTTGGCACTTTGCCAGGTTGTCTCATCTTCCATCCTTACCTGTTGTTTCCTTGATCACATCTGTGTGGACTCCTGTTTTAGTGTCAGGGCTTCCTTGATCTATGTTAAGTGCAGTTCTGCATTTCAGCTGCCTGCTGTACACATTCAAGTGCTCCCTCTCATTAATTTCTCATATCACATCCAGTCACATTTTGATAACTTACTTGAAGAGGCCTGAAATGTCCTCTCTATCCAAGTCCTATTAGTCCTTTAGGAAGTTCAGATCTGGCAGAACTCCTTATAAATAAGTTAAACTTTTAAATGGCACATTTAATTTTACTGGTTATCTAGCTCCAGAGTCTACAACAGTATTGTCAAATAGAAATGAAAGCCACATACGTAATTTACTTAAAGTTTTATGGTTTGGACCCAGTTAATCCTTCTAGTGTTATCTTCCATTAATAATGTCTGTAAAGAAACTGCCTGCCTTGTGTTTCTTTGGCTCATCTCAGTTTCTGATGTCTTGAATTCTGGCCCATTTTCTTCAACCAAAATAGGTTAAAATTATCTTACTATAGGCTCTTTAAAACCACCAACATCAGACGGGTACAGTGGCTCATGCCTGTAATTCCAGCACTTTGGGAGGCTGAGGTGGGTGGATCACCTGAGGTCAGGAGTTCGAGACCAGGCTGACCAATATGGTGAAACCCCATCTTTACTAAAAATTCAAAAATTAGCCAGGTGTGGTGCATGTGCCTGTGGTCGCAGCTACTCGGGAGGCTGACAGGAGAATTGCTTGAACCTGGGAGGCAGAGGTTGCAGTAAGCTGAGATCGTGCTACTATTGCGATCCAGCCTGGGTGACAGAGCAACAAGACTCCATCTCAAAAAAAAAAAAAAAAAATCCAACATTGTATCCCTGAGGAACAAGTACAGATGGGAGAACATCAAGATAAAAGTCTTCACTTTGCCTTCTGGGTACAAATAAGGCTATTAGCTGATTTTTCTTCTTTTGTATTTTTTTTTTGAAATGGAGTCTTACTTTGTCACTTTGGCTGGAGTGCAGTGGTGCGATCTCTGATGACTGCAACCTCTGCCACCCGGGTTCAAGGGTTTCTCCAGCCTCAACTTCCCATTACAGGCACGTGCCACCATATCTAGCTAATTTTTGTATTTTTAAGTAGAGACAGGGTTTTGCCGTGTTGGCCAGGCTGGTCTCAAAACTCCTGACCTCAGGTGATCTGCCAGCTTCCCAATGTGCTGGGATTACAGGCATGCGCCACTGCACCCAGCTTTCTTTTATTATTTGTGCTATAGGTTTGTGATACAAAAAAAAATTTATCAACCTCTGTTTAAAGGTAACTTTAGGAGCAAAAGTTTAGTTTTATTGTTTGTTTGGAGACGGGTCTTGCTCTGTCGCCTAGGCTGGGTTGAAGTGGTGCCATCTTGGCTCACTGCAGCCTGGACTTCTGGAGCTCAAGGGATTCTCCCACCTCAGCCTGTGACCACAGGTGTGTTCCACCACGCTCGGCTAATTTTTATTTGTTGTTGTTTTTTTTTTTTTGAGACAGTCTTGCTCTGTTATCCCGGCTGGAATGCAATGGCATGATCTCAACTCACTGCAACCTCTGCCTCCTGAGTTCAAGTGATTCCACCCTGCATCAGCCTCTTGAGTAGCTGGGACTATAGGCATGAGCCACCACGCTTGGCTGGTTTTTATTTTTTATTTTTTTTATTTTTATTTTTTTTTTGAGACGGAGTTTCGCTCTTGTTACCCAGGCTGGAGTGCAATGGCGCGATCTTGGCTCACCGCAACCTCTGCCTCCTGGGTTCAGGCAATTCTCCTGCCTCAGCCTCCTGAGTAGCTGGGATTACAGGCACG
>NW_016107733.1:1625541-1636020 GCF_001604975.1 Cebus imitator | reverse complement strand
GTTGACCAGGATGGTCTCGATCTCTTGACCTCGTGATCCACCCGCCTCGGCCTCCCAAAGTGCTGGGATTATAGGCTTGAGCCACCGTGCCCGGCTGGTTTTTATATTTTTAGTAGAGACGGGGTTTTACCATGTTGCCTAGGCTGGTCTCAAACTCCTAACCTCAACTGATCTGCCTGTCTCAGCCTCCCAAAGTGCTGGATTACAGGCATGTGTCACTGCCTGGCCCCTAAATTTGTTGCTTTTTTTCTTGTAGAGGTTTCACCATGTTGCCTAGGCTGAAAGCCACAGTTTTAAAACATCTGACACCATTCGAAAATCTGCTCTTTCTATGCTTTGCAATAGCAGGAACCTTCAGAATCATTTAAATTACTGCTCCCCTTACAATTTATTTTTTGGTAGTGTGTATGTGGTAATTACAGTATTCTTTCCTCCATGATGGTAAATGATAGTTTCATATGTTGTTTTACATAGTAGAAAATACGATGGAATTTGGCAGAGGTTTAAACCAATTTAAAAATAATTGTGTTAACATTTGAAAACAGTACTTGCAAGGGACTGTTTACATAGGGATAATGGTCATACGTGTCTTAACTCTGAAGCTACTTAAGTGCCCCACAAAAATTGCTCTAGTTCTGCTATAAGTGTTTCTGTGAGTATTCTTAAAGTTTTCTTTTTAGCCACAGGAAATAAAGATCTGAAAATTGATATTTTAAAATGTTTTTTTAAAAAAATTTAACCTAAAAATAGAAGTGATACAACTGTTCTGTGAACATCTGGGGACAGCAGAGTTCTTCACTGTTTTGAGTACTTAAAGATACATCTTGAATTGTTTTACAAAATTGAAGACTATAGGCCATAACGCTAAAGATTCAGACTGTTTTAGAATCTTGTGTTCATGTGAGTTAAACCAAAATTCAAATGGTACCTGTCTTTGAATATATAGGGAAAATTTACCAATAAAAATTTTTCAATAAAATTTTCAAAATTATGATTCAAGATTTATACTTAGATATATTGAGTTTATTTTCTGGAGTCAGCTTGCCAAAAGAGGAAAAGTTTATTTTTAGTGAAGGTAAAAATTGATTTTAATTATTTGGTAGTAGTAACCCTTACTAGAAGAATACGAGCTGAAGTACCTATGTTAGTGATTCTCACTGTTCCAAATTGCATGGTGGTTTTTAGGACAACTTCAAAGAGCTTTAATTTTTATGTTTTGGGAAATAGCTTGTGAGGTAGGAAGGATTGCAAAGTTTTTCCAAAATATTTTCTGAAGTTAGTGAAGCCAGTTGAAATTTACTTAAACATTTGAAGTGATACAGTTAACATTTTTTTAAATGAAGGTAAACCACTGTCTGTAGTTGAGAAATAAGATGGAGTGTTTTACTTATTTAAGGGGTAATTTTAAAAATAAACAAAAGCATTGGCCTACAAGAGAATGGTGGTGTTGGATTATAAGTGCCTTTTCCAATCTTTAATATTCACCAACAGGTGAGTATATTTTCAGTTTCCAAGCAGTTATTTATTTACATTTTCTGAAATTCTAGCTAGCTTCCTACTTCCCCAAAAGTGAGGCTTAAAAGGATGGCTATTTCATCCTAATTTAGAAAAAAGATGACAAATATGAAGTGCATAATTTTTTTTGATACTAAGATAATGAAACCATCCAGAATTTTATAATCAAAACGTGGCATTTACCCAGGGAGTATCTATAGTTGAGCCACTGGCTCTATAACATTGTTTGTTCTTTGTATTTTCCCCCAGTGGAGGTTTTTCTCTCATGGCCATAAAAAGAGGGTTAAATGTGAAAATAATAACTGCATTTTGAACATCTCAGTCCCTCCACTCATAATAATTATTTAATGTTCTTCTTCCTTGAATTACATATTTTCTATTGTAATAAGTTCCTATTTTGAAAACCAAGGAAGTGAACATTTTTTGAAGAAGGCAGTTCAATGGCCTCTTTAACAGGTGTTTTATCCAGAGGTTGATACATACGGATCGGTTGTGGGGAGGAGAGGGTGTTATGAAATGTAAAATTAAGGCTGTGAAAATAACATTAGGGTTGCCACAAAAGGTGAAATAAACCTTGATGAAGGGAAAAACAGCTTTGAGACAGGAGGCATCTGTGAGGGAGGCAGTGGAATGGCTCCCAGAGGTAGTATATCCATCCTCTTCCCGATATACTTGTGCCATAGAAATAATGACCCTCAACATGTTAAAATATGGTTTACATTCAGGGTCATCAGAGTTTAGGCCTAATTTCTGCAATTCCAGGTATTCAGCATTACTTTGCAAAATTATTGTATGAACATAAAAAACATTTTGCTGGTGTGGTCAGGAGAATCAGGTTAAATTAAGTGGAAGCATTTTGGATACTTTGCCTAGTATTGCATGACTTCTTAAAATTACAAGTGAAAGCAGAGATAAGTCCTATTCTTTGCTCACATTATTTTCCACAGGCCTTTCCAGATCCTCATAGTTAAAAATTTCCCTGTCATTAAAAACAAAAAAAACAATTACAGCCTTTATGTATAAATCTGCTGCCCTTTATAACATTTTATGTGACTTGTTTGTTTCACTAGATTGTAAGCCTTTGGAGGTCAGAAAAAAAAATGCATCTAAATTAATTGTATCTGCCACCACATCTAGGACAGTGCCTTACACTTATTTGCTATTCAATAAATATATTCATTAAAATAATGGACATACTACTGGATTGCAATTTAATGTCTGAGCCCTTTAAATGAATGCATTATCAAACTTTAAACTTTCTATAGTTTGTCCATGTACACCTAGCACATGTGTGACATTTGTAGCATTTATAAAAAATTTACACATTTCATTGTACTGAATCTCCAAGGCTAGCAGTCTAACAGCACTGACTAGCAGAAATATAATGCAAGCTACATATGTAATTTCAAAGTTTCTAGTTACATTAAATACTTGTAGGCAACTATTTCCAAAACAATGTGTAATCGCTTTAAAACTAATTTTAATTTACATTTAATACTGTTTCCATGCTAAGTCTGAAATAACGAGCCACTTTTCAAGTGCTCAGTGAGCTCAATCGAACTACTGACTTGTACTGGAAGAACTGTAGGGTAGGTAGTTTCCATGGATCTCAACCTTTCTGGATCTCAGTTTTCCTAGAAATTAGGTATCTTAATATGTCATTTTCATTTTAGGTTGTTGTATCTAAAAGCTAATTGGTTTAGCTCATTATTGGCATGTTCATAAAGCTGTAAAATTTGAAAAAACAATTTTGTATTAAGCATTATACAAAGATATTTAACAGGTACTTTCCAACTTTCCACCTATTTTAATTGTCCCTGGCCCCCAATTTTATAAGATAGCTCTGTTTTAGAGTTGAGGTAGGAGTGAGAGAGATCAAGTGAACCTTGCTAACATGTTGCTAGTAGGAGATAAAGCTAGTTTCAGAACCAGGATTGACTGTGGGTATTCCATATAACCCCTTGAAAGTTCAAAACTTAATAAGCTTGGGGAAAAAATTTTTAGCTCTGTGGATGTAAAGGTGGATTCTAGACCATAGGCTAAAGAGAGAACATTTAATGAAATAAAAGTTATTTTATTTCCTCAGATGGGGTCTGTAGGAACAGAAATTTAATTACATTTCTTGCTTTAGGTGTGGAAATTCTCTGCCATAAAGAATTTCCTTATGGAAGAAGTACTACATTTTTTTTTTTCCTTTTTTAATCATGAGGAGCAATTTGGAAATTTAAATTGTCTATTGTCTAGTTAACTTCCTCCAGTTGCCTCTAAGAAATCAGATGGGAAAGAAGTCTTTTAATTGGATGTTGTAATGATGTCTGATTTGAACAGAATTCAAGACATTATGTCTTTAAAATATACTGGCTCTTGGTGAAGAGTAATTTCAAAATAAGTCTTTAAGGAAGCAAAAGTTTTAAACAGAATAAAAGGTAATATAATTTATCAGACAAGTTAATAAGGTAAATTACATCATTTGTCATGAAATTAGAGTTTTTAAAAAACTAATTTACAAAACCATAACACACTCAAGTCCATAGGCACTTGATACATGTAGATCCACTCAACATACATCTCTAATATTTTAGAATAAACCGATTCTACTAAAGTAGGTATTCTACTAAATTAGTATTAGGTACCAAAATCTGTTTTAGTTACCTAATATGTACCTAAAAACAGTTTTTAAAAGCGGTAAGCTTTCCAGTAATGTTACACTGTGGTCTTTGAAATGGTTTAGTCACAAATGGAAAAGTATATTTGTGATGTTAAGACAATAATGTCTAATCGTGAGGAGCAATGCAATTGTTTACTTTTATACACCACTGTGGAATTGGTGTCACCATTCTACAGAGCAGTTTGACTATATCAAGAATGCTTATGTTTTTACTCTTTGACCCAGTTGTTGTATTAAAGTTCATCCTAAAGAAATAGAAATGTGCATAGATTTATGATCAAGGATGGTCATTATGTAAATGAACTTTAGTGATTAGCAATAATGGAACAAAGGGTGGTACATTCTGAGAAAGGAAAATAATGCATCATTAAAGATACATGTTTTTATAATATGGGAAAATGTTCATGAAACCACATACACCATTAAAAAACATTTCTGACTGTTTCCCTATTTTGAAGGTTAAGATCCTAGGAAAGAGAGACGACAGGGGCAGTCTCTGGCCTTAGAACCTGTTCATATCCCGGCTTTGTGAGTTGTATGATCCTAAGTTCCTCTGTCTCCGTACCTGTATAATGGTTGAAACTACAGTACTGTACCTACACCATGGGGTGAATGCATGGAGGTTAAATGAACGTGCTTACAGCACCACCTAAGTAAATTTAAGCGGTAATAGTCTTTCTGCATCTCTCATTGTAGCGGACAATACAGAAATAAAAATTTAGAAATGCGATGAATTAGCAAAGGGAAAACCCCATGAGACTCTGTAAGAGGGATTTCACCTCATCTGCCAACCTGCCTCGTCCAAGCACTTGGATTTTGGTTGGGCTCCCGGAACCGGCGTGAACTGGGCTTTACCTTGCCTGTGAGCACGCAAAAGATTCTGTTGGTGGGGTGGCGGCTTGGTGGGTTGTATGTATTCCAGGGCTGTTTTACTCGCCACATTCACAGTCCATAATACGCCCCTTTTAAAATACGGACTCAAAGGCGTCCTCCCTTCCACCTTTCCCTTAGGCGTCACGCAAAGCTCGGACCTGCCCCCACCGGGAGCTGAAAGTAAGGTGAGGCGCGGAGCGTTGTGGCGTCGGGGAAACGCGACCACTCGCTCCATCCCTCTGCGGGTTCGTGTCACGAATACTACAGTTCCCAGCAGGCTCCACGAGCTCCGGGTGCCCCTCAGACGGTGACCGGCGGCTACGGCGGGGGGGCTGTAGTTTCTTCCGGTCTCGCCACAATCTTCTTCCCTCTCCTCCGCAAAACAGGCAGTTACTGGGTGCTGGAGCTTACCCTCTTATTTCCAGAAAAGGCCGGTAGCCAGTGGAGTCAGAGTTTCCACGGAAGACTGCGCGCTACTCCGGCCTGGAGGGCGGAGCTGCGGAACGCTAGGAGCCTTGCGCTGGGTGACGACCTCGATCACGTTTTACGGCCGTTCCCCAGGTCGGCGGGGTACGGCGGCCGCGCACGCGCGGCAGGGGGCGTGGGGCTGGGCCCTGCCTGACGCGTTCGCAGCCTGCGGCGGCGAACTGCCGGTAGTCAGCTGTGTGTGTACGCCGCCGAGCTGACGGGGCGGGGACGCGGGGTATGGATAGGGGGTCGCCTTGACCTCGGCCTCAGCCAGTAGGACAGCCTCGGCCTCGCGGACGGAAATGGTGCCCTGGGTGCGGACGGTAGGGGAGAAACTGAAGCAGCGGCTGCGGCTGGACGTGGGGCGCGAGATCTGCCGCCAATACCCGCTGTTCTGCTTCCTGCTGCTCTGCCTCAGCGCCGCCTCCCTGCTTCTTAACAGGTAACGCCACAGCGCGGAGCCTGGGCTGCGGCTTTTCTCCAAAGCTGCCTACGCCGGGCCCGTGCTGCTTCACCGTGTGGCGGCCGCGTAGCTGCGGGACTGGGGGCCGCTGGGGAGAGCGAGCTTTGCAGAGGAGCGGCCTCGGAGAGCTCGGCTGAGCGTCGGGCCCAGAAGCACAGGCGGGTGGAGTGGGGTTGATTGCCTTCTTTCCCGAGGCTTCATCTGAGCTACCTTCTTCTTATGCATTTCTGAAAACGAGTCCTTCATCTTAAGTGCTTTTCAGAAGTGAAATCTGTGTGTCGTCTCCAATTGAGACCGTACGGAGGCAGTCAAGTCTGCTGACGGAGGGTTCAAAGTCCAGTCCGCAAGCGCAATTTAAGGCGGAATCCGCACACCTCCAGCGCGTTCCTTCATCCCCTCCCCCACCCCTTCAGCTTGCAGTTGAAGCTTTTCCCTCAGCATTGTTGAATAAAACAGCCTTAAAGATTTGTTGCATAGAAATCAGAAAGCAAAGTGGTACCCGTCTCAACATCCCCTAGAATATTCTTAAGGGGACTTTCTGTAAATAAAAAAAAAGAAAAAAAAAAAAAAAAAAAACTCTGAAATATTCCCAAAGGTTAAAGTTGGTAAATTCAATTGACATTTTAAAATCAGAAGATTCTGCCCACGAAAGAAACTTGTTATCCTTCATTTTGGAAATTGTTGCGATGCAATAGGTAGCAAAGGATACTTTTCCATTAAAATTAATACCAAATTTGCTTTTGATGGAAAGAAATATGAGACAGTTGTCATTGACAGCGTCTGCATGCTGTTTTCTCTGATGTTTTGAACCGGCAATCATTCTTAACTCTTTATCTTAAGGTAGTTGATACCCAAGGATAGCAACAGAGAAGAATGCACAAAGAATTTGGTTACTTCATTTTGCTCTAGCGTAACCATTATTTGTGACTATGTTGAAGTTCCCTAGTAGTGCCACTTCCCTAGTAGTGGCATTGCTTTCTTGTTGATTCTCGGTTTAAATATTATTGAGCTTAAATAGTAGTTGATATTTACTAAGAATTGTGCTTTGTGATGGTGAGATGTTTGAACTGTTAAGGAGAAATGGGATCCTTAACAGAGGGAAACCTAATTATTATTTGCTTTCTGTCATCTGTAAGGTATTCCAAGCTAGACAAACAGGTTTAGTATGAAAGAAATGTAAGCTTCATATGATTTTTATTTTGTTTTATTTTATTTTATTTTATTTTTGAGGTGTAGTCTCACTCTGTTGCCCAGGCTGGAGTATGCGGTCTCAGCTCACTGCAACCTCCACCTCCCGGGTTCAAGCGATTATCGTGCTTCAGCCTCTAGAATACCTGGGACTACAGGTGGTTACCACCATGCCCGGCTGATTTTTTTTATACTTTTAGTAGAGATGGGGTTTCACCATGTTGGCCAGGCTGGTCTCGAACTCCTCACCTCAAGTGATCCACCCACCTTGGCCTCCCAAAGTGCTGGGATTACAGGTATGAGCCACTGAACACGGTCATATGATTAACTTTTGTCCATGGATTCTTGCCTGCCTCTTGGGAACTGGGTCAGTATAGATTTCTAAGGTAGGACAGTCATCTGCTAGAAGCAGGTTGAACTAGATTTCTGAGGTCATCTGCTTATGAAATCATAATATTTAGTGTTATGTGTTATTAAGAAGTTATAGTATACCATCTGATCTGTATACCATCTAACCTGTACCCTGTATTTCTTTTATGCAGAGAAGGTAGGAAATACACATAAATGTTATCTGAGTGGTTGGGTTTATGAGTGAAGCTGTTTTTACATATATTTTGGTGTTTTCCAGTTATTCTGTAATCAGCAAAAATGATCTTAGACACTGTAGAACTGTCTTGAATAAAATAATGATTATGTATCCCTTTTCTAGGAAAAGTCTTTTGGAAGGTGCCGGATGGTGTATATAGCATGCTTTTCAGTGTATACGTGTGATTTAAAAAAAAATTATGTGTGTGTTCACACACACACACAGATGCTTAGAGTATCTCTGAAATGTTATTATACAAGAAAACATGCGCCCTTCTAAGATGAGGTATACTAGGTACATCTATTCTGAAATAAACAATTGTAGATGAAATTGATTCTTGAACAATGCAGAGATTAGGACACTGACTCCTATGAAGTAAAAAATCTGAGTTGAACACTGTGAGATCCATACAAAGTACCACTAATGTTGTTGGGAGTGCTCCCAAGAAGCAGAGAAAAGTAATGACATTACAGAAAAAGCTGAAATGCTTGATATGTACTATAGATTGAGATTTGCAGCTGTTATTACCTGTCATTTCAAGATAAATAAATTGAGTATAAGGACCACTGTGAAAAAAGAAAAGGACGTTCATGAAGCCATTGCTACAACTATGTCAGCAGGCGTGAAAACTGCACTTTTTGTAAAATACCTTTTTATCTTGTGCTGAAAATTTAGCTTTTATGTGGGGGCAGAATTGCTATGAGAAAGGCATACGTATAGACTAATACTATTCAAAAAAAGGTAAAGTCATTCTGTAACAGCTTAAAGCAAAAGGAAGGAGAAGAATCTAAAACTGGATAATTTAATGCCTGCAAAGGATAGCTTGATAATTTTAGGAAGAGGCCTGACTTGAAAAATGTCAAGCAAACGGAAGAAAGAGCCTCTGCTGACCAAGCAAGAGGCAGCAGATGAGTTATCACACACCATTAAGAAAATCATTGGGTCGTCCTGAAGTGGAGGCCAGAGCAGAGACAAGGGCACGAGCATCGGATAGTTACAGCCATGCCTTTCTTGGATGTGCAGAAAAGTTCGGAATTAACCTAGATCGGTGGTGGACAATCCAAAGTGCTGAACAGCCCTACAAGTTTCCTGCTCGATGCCATGCTTTTGAAAAAGAATGGGTGGAATGTACACATGGAATCGGTACTACCCGGGCAGAGAAAGAGTGCAAGATAGAATATGATGATTTTGTAGAGTGTTTACTTTGGAAAAAAACGATGAAACGTATGGATACCATCTGGAGGCAACGGGAAAAACTGATGAAGGAAAGGAAGTACACCCCTCCACCTCACCACATGGGCAAGGGGGAGCCTCGGCACTGAGCAGACACAGCTACTGATTATCTGGAGGCCGATTTTCATGTTCTCTGTTCTTCACTGGAAAGGTTGTTTATGGAAAACCTCCTTATCAAAGTGTGTAAAAATAAAGTATTGCTCCATCCTAAAAAAAAAAAAAAAATCATTGAGGAGAAAGTATTAAATATATCTTCCTGAACGGCTGTTTTTTATGAATGCAAGTTTATTAAGAAAGCAAAATAATAAAAGAATGGCTACACCGTAGACGGAACAGCCCTGAACAGGTTTTTACTGTAATGAAAGTGACTTGGTTTAAAAGAAATGCCACAAAGGACATTTATTAGTAAGGAAGAGAAATAAGCACCAGGATTTAAGGCAGGAAGGGATAGGCTAATTCTACTGTTTTATGCAAATGCAATTGGGTTCCTTGTTTGTAAAGTGTCTAACCCTCAGCTTTGAAGGCAAAAGGTAAGTACCAGCTGCTAGCGTTTTGGTTGTACAAGAAGGCCTGGACAACAGGAATCTTTCTGAATTAATTTCATTGATGCATTGTCCCTGAAGTCAGGAAGTACCTTGCCAGCAAGGGATTGCTTTTAAAAGATTCTTTGGATATCAGACTATGTCCCTGGACACCCAGAACCCCCTGAGTTTGACACCAAAGGCATCGAAGTGGTCTACTTTTCCCCAGACACAATGTCTCTAATTCAGTCTCTAAATCCAGGGTGTCATAAAGACCTTTAAGGCTCATTATACGTGGTACTGTATGGAAAGCATTGTCAGTGCTGTGGAAGAGAACTCCAATAGAGAGAACATCATGACAGTTTGGAAGGATCACACCATTGAAGATGCAGTCATTAAAGCCATAAAAGCCATGAGGCTTGAACCAATAAATTACTGATGGAGAAAACTACACCCAGTTATTGTGCATAACCTCAGGATTTACAGCAGAGACAATCAAGGAGATCATGAAAGAGATTGTGGATATGACAAAAAAGTTTGAGTTTAGAGAGTTTCAGGATAAGGATCTTGGAGAAATTCAAGAGCCAGTAGACATCACACCAGAGGAATTAACAGAATACAACTTGATAAAGATGAGTGCTTTGCAACTAGTACTAGACAATGAGGAAGAAGACTTAGAAGAAACAGTGCGAGGGGCTGAATTCAGTGGCTCATGCCCGTAAACCCAGCATTTTGGGAGGCCAAGGTGGATGGATTGCTTGAGCCCAGGAGTTCAAGACAAGCCTGTGTAACACGGTGAAACCCTGTCTCTACAAAAAAAATACAAAAAATTAGGTGGATATGGATGTGTGTATCTGTAGTCCCAGCTACTTGGAGGGCTGAGGTGGGGAGGATCAATTGATCCTGGGATGCAGTGAGCCATGATAGTACCTACTACTGCACTCTGGCTGGGATAATGAGTGAG
>NW_016107733.1:1593506-1625196 GCF_001604975.1 Cebus imitator | reverse complement strand
AAAAAAAAAAAAAAAAAAAATGCAGTGGTGCCAGAAAACAAATTGACAGTAGACAATCTGGCAGAAGGCTTTTGATTATCAAGACTGCTTTTGACTTCTTTTGTGACTTGGACCCTTCTTTGATTACTGGCACTGAATCTAAAGCAAATGGTAGAATAAAGATTAGTACTGTATAAACATGTTTTTGGAGAAATGAAAAAGCAAAAAAGTTGGTCAGAAATTATGATGTATTTCCATAAAGTTGCATCGAGTGTGCCTGCCTCTTCTGCATCCCCTTCTACCTCTTTCACCCTTGTAATTCCTGAGACAGCAATATCAACCCCTCCTCTTCAGCCTACCCAATGTGAAGACAATGAAGATGAAGACCTTTATGATGATCCAGTTCTACTTAATAGTAAATATATTTTCTCTTCCTTATGATATTCTTAATAGCATTTTGTTTTCTCTAGCTTACGTTATCGTAAGAATGTAGTATATAATATATACAATAAGTACTAATCAACTGTTATTGTACTGGTAAGGCTTTTGGTCAACAGTAGAGTATTAGGAGTTAAGTTTTGGGGGAGTAAAAATTTATATGTGGATTGTTGACTGCAGGGAGACCAATGTCCCTATATTGTCTTTATCTGATTTAGGAATTCACATTATTTTAGCCCTTTTATTTATTTATTTTTGATACAGAATCTCACTCCATCACCCAGGCTAGACAGTGGCATGATCTTGGCTCGCTGCAGCCTCCACCTCCTGTGCTCAAGCAATCCTCCCACTTCAACCTCCCAGTAGTGGGGACTATAGGCATGTGCCACCCTGCTGAACTAAATTTTTAAGTTTTTTTTTTGTGTACAGATGAGGTCTCACTGTATTGCCCAGGCTGGTCTTGAACTGCTAGACTCAAGCAGTCCTCCTGCCTCTGCCTCGCAAAGTGCTGGGATTACAGGTGTGAACTGTCATGCCTGGCCTAGCCCTTTTAAATGAGCAGTTTTCTTTCTCTCTCTCTCTCTCTCTTTTTGTCCCTGAAGCAGTCTGTATAAGGTAGGTATCTGTTTCATGAAACTTTGGTAGAACCATTTGGGCCAGGGGCCTTTTATTGGCAACCAGGATTCTAATTACTGTTTTAATTTTTTTAATGATAATTGATCTGTTCAAATGCTCTAGTTTTTCACTTATTAGTTGCTAGCATTTTTGTCTTTAAAAAATTTGTTTAAGGCCGTGTGTGGTGGCTCATACCTGTAATCCCAGCACTTTGGGAGACCAAGGCGAGGATCACTTGAGCCCGGGAGTTCAAGACCAGCCTGGGCAATATGGCGAAAGCCCATCTCTACAAACAAGTAGTTGGACATGGTGGTGTGTGCCTGTAGTCCCAGCTACCCACAAGGCTGAGGTGGGGGGATCACTTACTTGAGCCCAAGAGGTTGAGGCTGCAGTAAGTAACCTCTGATCATGCTACTGCATTCCAGCCTGAGGTGACAGAGTGAGACTCTGCCTCAAAAATGTTTTAAAAAGTTATTTTATATAGGTTTTCCACTTATTAAAATATAGTTGTTCATAGTCTTATTTTTTATTTCAGTTATAGCTATGGTTACTTTTTTCATTCTGTATTTTACATATTTGTAACCTTGATCTGTCTTGTTAGAGATTTGTCTTTTTTTTTTTTGAGATTGAGTTTCACTCTTGTTGCCCAGGCTGAAGTGCAATGGCATGATCTTGGCTTACCACAACCTCCGCCTCCTGTGTTCAAGTGATTCCGCCGCAGCCCCTTGAATAGCTGGGATTATAGGCATGAGCCACCATACCTGGCTAATTTTGTATTTGTAGTAGAGATGGTCTACAATTTTGTATTTGTAGTAGAGATGGTTTCTCTGTGTTGGTCAGGCTGGTCTCAAACTCCCAACCTCAGGTGGTCTGCCCACCTCGGCCTCCCAAAGTGCTGGGATTACAGGCGTGAGTCACCGTGCCTAGCCGAGGTTTGTCTTTTTATTAACTTTTGACTTTGAAAATTTCCAAGCATACATAAGAGAGTGTAAAAAACTTCCAAGCACCCATTACTCAAGTTTAACAACTATCCTTATTTTGCCACTCTTTTTTGACCTAATCTTCTTCTTTTTTTTTTTTTTTATTTTGAGTTGGAGTTTCGCTCTTGTTACCCAGGCTGGAGTGCAATGGCGCAATCTCAGCTCACCGCAACCTCCGCCTCCTGGGTTCAGGCAATTCTCCTGCCTCAGCCTCCTGAGTAGCTGGGATTACAGGCACGCGTCACCATGCCCAGCTAATTTTTTGTATTTTTAGTAGAGAGGGTGTTTCACCATTTTGACCAGGATGGTCTCGATCTCTTGACCTCGTGATCCACCCGCCTCGGCCTCCCAAAGTGCTGGGATTACAGGCGTGAGCCACTGCGCCCGGCCCCTAATCTTCTTTTTTAAAAAATATCTTGAAGGGTGGGGGAGGTGGCTTATGCCTGTAATTCTAGCTCTCTGGGAGGTGGAGGTGGGAGGATCACTTGAGGCCAGGAATTGGAGGACAACCTGGGCAACATAGAAAAACGCTCTCTCTCTCTCTTTTTTTTTTTTTTTTTTTTTGAGACGGAGTCTCACTTTGTTGCTTAGGCTGGAGTGCAGTGGTATGATCTCGGCTCACTGCACTCTCCACCTCCCGGGTTCAAGAGATTCTTGTGCCTTAGCCTCCCGAGTAGCTGGAATTATAGGGATGCACCACCATGCCTGGGTAATTTTTGTGTTTTTACTAAAGACCCCAACATGGCATTCTGCCCGCCTTGGCCTCCCAAAGTGCTGGAATTATGCACCTGGCCAGAAAGACCCTGTCTCTACAAAAAAAAAAAAAAAAAGCCAGGCATGGTGGCACATGTCTGTGGTCCTAGCTACTTGGGAGACTGAGGTGGGAGGATTGCTGGAGCTGAGACTTAGAGGCTGTAGTGAGACATGATTGTGCCCCAGCACTCCAGCCTGGGTGATAGAGCAGACCCTGTCTCTATTAAAAATAGAAATAAAAAAAATCACTTCTATACAGAACTAGGCTATTACAAAATTAATAATTGGTTAATATCATCTAATAACTACTCCAAAATAAAATTTGCTCAATTGAGTAAAAGTGTATAGTGCAGTTTTTCTAATTGGTATCTAAACAAGTTCTACTCCTGTTTGGTTGCTATATCTCAAGCTTTTCTAAATGTTTTATAATCTAGAACAAGGGTTGATACATTTTTTTTTCTGTAAAATGTTAGGTAGTAAATATTTTAGGGTTTGTATGCTTTGTTAGGTCTCTGTTGCATATTCTTCTTTTTTAAAAAAAACCCCTTTAAAAATGTAAAACCCTTCTTACTATGAGGGGCATACAAAAACAGGTATACTTTGGCCCACAGGCCATCATTTTTCAACTGCTGATCTGCATGATCTCACCTCACCTTTTTTTCTCCTTGCTATTAACTTGTTGAGGAAACTGGATCATTTATTCACTTTCTGGGTTTTGTTGGTTTCCTTGTAGTGTCTTGTTTTTTAAACCTCACATTTATATTTTTGGTAGTCAGAGTGTTTGACCTATAGGCTCAGTTAGATTTAGTTTTTTGTTTTTTTTTTAAATCCATGGGGGCAGTGCTGCAAAAAGACTTTAGTGATGCCGTGTATATTCCGTTGCGTCACATCAGTGGATATGTAAGATGGAGTTGCCTCACTTTTAATGGATTTAGTAAATGTCAGCTGATACTGTGTCCAAGAAACTTACTCTGGTTTTACCATTTGTCTATTTCCTAAATCAGTTACTTTATTATGGGGTACAACATGGTTATTCTCTTATTTCTTTCATTCTTTCTGTATTTTTAAATTTGAATTCTTTTTTGTAGAATTTCTTTACTCCATTCATTAGGTCTATTTAATTACTCTGATACACAGTTCAAATTGGAAAAGTAGGATAAATGCTTATTCTTTATCAATTTTTAGAGTAGTAATTGGTGCCGTACTAACCTCCGTTAGTAGCTGTGACGATGATCACGTCGGGGTCACCACCTGAGTTAATCACCACCTGCGGGCATCTGTCCTGCAAACGCTGACTCCGCGATGGATAAATACACTCAACACAGAGTACAGTGAACAAGTGGGCTAGGGAGGGTGTTAGCTGCTCTCAGAGGCTTCTATTATCCCTAATCTTTACCCTATGACCTAATGCTCTAAGTTAGGAACTGGCTGCCTTCAGCCTGTTCCATTATTACAAGTTATGAAAACCTTTCGGCCTTCCAAAAGGTAGGAGACTATATTTTATAACTTTCCCTAAGATTTCCCTTAATATTTTGCCAACCACTCTGAGGGAATCCCAATAAGTATCCAGTTAGAAGTTTGCTTGTTTTATTAATTTTTCCAAGAACTAGCTTATATTTTGTTAATTTGTTGCCATTGTCTATTTTGTTGATTACTGTTCTTGACTGTTTTCCTGCATTTGAAGTTATGAATGCTCAATTTACTGGTTTTCAGTGTTTTTTTTTTGTTTTTTTTTTAAATACTTTAAGTTCTGGGATACATGTGCAGAACGCGCAGGTTTATTACATAGGTATACATGTGCTATGTTGGTTTGCTGCACCCATCAACTTGTCATCTACATTAGATATTTCTCCTAATGCTATCCCTCCCCCAGCTCCCCCAGCACCCGACAGGCCCAGGTGTGTGATGTTCCCCTCCCTTGTGTCCATGTGTTCTCATTGTTCAACTCCCACTTATGAGTGAGAACATGTGGTGTTTGCTTTTCTGTTCCTGTGTTACTGGTTTCCAGCTTTATCCAGGTCCCTGCAAAGGACATGAACTCCTCATTTCTTATGGCTGCATAGTATTCCATGGTGTATATGTGCCACATTTTCTTTATCCAGTCTGTCATTGATGGGCATTTGGGTTGGTTCCAAGTCTTTGCTATTGTTAACAGTGCTGCAGTAAACATATGTGTGCCTATGTCTTCGTAGTAAAATGATTTATAATCCTTTGGGTATATACTCAGTAATGGACTTGCTGGGTGAAATGGTATTTCTGGTTGTAGATCCTTGAAGAATTGCCAAACTGTCTTCCACAATGGTTGAACTAATTTACACTCTCACCAACAATGTAAAAGCATTCCTGTGTCTCCACATCCTCTCCAACATCTGTTGTTTCCTGACTTTTTAATGGTCGCCATTCTAACTGGCATGAGATGGTATCTCATTGTGGTTTTGATTTGCATTTCTCTAATAACCAGTGATGATGAACTTTTTTTCATATGTTTCTTGGCCACATAAATGTCTCCTTTTGAAAAGTATCTATTCATATCCTTTGCCCAGTTTTTTTGCCACATAAATGTCTTCTTTTGAGAAGTATCTATTCATATCCTTTGCCCACTTTTTGAAGGGGTTTTTTTTTTTTTTCTTGTAAATTTATTTAAGTTCTTTGTAGAATCTGGATATAAGCCCTTTGTCAGATGGATAGATTGCAAAAATTTTCTCCCATTCTGTAGGTTGCCTGTTCACTCTGATGACAGTTTCTTTTGCTGTGCAGAAGCTGTTTAGTTTAATTAGATCCCATTTGTCAATTTTGGCTTTTGTTGCCATTGCTTTTGGTATTTTAGTTACGAAGTTTTTGTCCATGCCTATGTCCTGAATGATATTGCCTACGTTTTCTTCTAGGGTTTTTATGGTATTAGGTCTTATGTTTAAGTTTTTAATCCATCTTGAGTTAATTTTTGTATAAGGTTTAAGGAAGGGGTCCAGTTTCAGGTTTCTGCATATGGCTAACCAGTTTTCTCAATACCATTTATTAAATAGGGAATCTGTTCCCCATTGCTTGTTTTTGTCAGGTTTGTCAAATGGTTGTAGATGTGGGGTGTTATTTCTGAGGCCTTTGTTTTGTTCCAGTGGTCTGTATATCTGTTTTGGTACCAGTACAATGCTGTTTTAGTTACTGTAGCCTTGTAGTATAGTTTGAAGTAAGGTAGCATGATGCCTCCAGCTTTGTTTTGTTTTGTTTTTTTTGGTTTAGGATTGTCTTGGCTATACGTATCTACCTTTTTTGGTTTCATATGAAATTTAGAGCAGGTTTTTCTAACTCTGTGAAGAATGTCAGTGGTAGCTTGATGGGAATAGCATTGAATCCATAAATTACTTTGGGCAGTGTGGCCATTTTCATGATATTGATTCTTCCTAACCATGAGCGTGGAATGTTTTTCCATTTGTTTGTGTTCTCTCTTATTTCCTTGAGCAGTGGTTTGTAGTTATCCTTGAAGAGGTCCTTCACATTTCTTGTAAGTTGTATTCCTGGGTATTTTATTCTCTTTATAGCAATTGTGAATGGGAGTTTTCTCATATTTTGGCTATTATGGATGTATAGGAATGCTTGTGATTTTTGCAGGTGGATTTTGTATCCTGAGAAGTTGCTTATCATCTTAAGGATATTTTGGGCTGAGACGATGGGGTTTTCTAAATATACAGTCATGTCATCTACAAACAGAGACAATTTGACTTCCTCTCTTCCTATTCAAATACCCTTATTTCTTTCTCTTGCCTGATTTCCCTGGCCAGAACTTCCAATACTATGTTGGATAGGAGTAGTGAGAGAGGGCATCCTTGTCTTGTGCTGGTTTTCAAAGGGAATGCTTCCAGCTTTTGTCCATTCAGTATGTTATTAGCTATGGGTTTGTCGTAAAAAGCTCTTACTATTTTGAGATACCTTCTATCAATATCTAGTTTATTGAGAGTTTTTATTATGAAGGGGTATTGAATTTTATAGAAGGCCTTTTCTGTATCTGTTGACATAATCATGTGATTTTTGTCATGGGTTCTGCTGATTTGCATATGTTGAACCAGCTTTGCATCCCAGGGATGAAGATGACTTGATTGTGATAGATAAGCTTTTTGATGTGCTGCTGGATTTGGTTTGCCAGTATTTTATTGAAGATTTTTGCATCTATATTCATTAGGGATATTGCCCTGAAATTTGAAATTTTCTTTTTTTCTTGGGTCTCTGCCGGGTTTTGGTGTCAGGATGATACTGGCCTCATAAAATAAGTTCAGGAGGAGTCCCGTTTTTTCTGTTGTTTGGAATAGTTTTGGAAGGAATGGTACCAGTTCCTTTTTGTACCTCTGGTAGAATTAGAATGTGAATCCATCTGGTCCTGGGCTTAATTTTGGTTGATAGGCTATTAATAACTGCCTCAATTTCAGAATTTGTTATTGGTCTATTCAGGGATTTGATTTCCTCCTGGTTTAGCCTTGCGAGTGTGTATTTGTTTAGGAATTTATCCATTTCTTCTAGGTTTTCTTGCAGTCTTGGCCGTTAGACGCTTGATGTTACTATTTATTTCTTATTGCATTGTCTGTGTCTTAAGAAGTTGTAATTGTTTTTGATAAGTTCATCTTTTTGTCTTTGTACTTAAGCTATCAATAGTTTACCCACCACACTTCGAGTGTCATAATATTCTGTGCTTTACTGTGTACTTACTATTACCAGTGAGTTTTGTACCTTGAGATTATTTCTTATTGCTCATTAACATCCTTTTATTTTTCAGACTGAAGAACTACCTTTAGCATTTCTTGAAGAGTAGGTCTGGTGTTCATGAAATCCCTGAGCTTTTGTTTGCTTGGGAAAGTCCTTATTTCTCCTTCATGTTTGAAGGATATTTTCGCTGGATATACTATTCTAAAGTGAAAGTTTTTTTCCTTCAGCACTTTAAATATGCTATGCACTTTAAATATGCTATGCACTTTAAATATGTCTTATATCACTCCCAGCTTGTAAGGTTTCCTCTGAAAAATCTGGTGCCAGATGTATTGCAGCTCCATTGTGTGTCATATGTTTCTTTTCTGTTGGTGCTTTTAGGATCCTTTATTTATCTTTGACCTTTGGGAGTTTAAGTATTAAATTTCTTCAGGTAGTCTTCTTTGGGTTATATCTGTTTGGTGTTCCTAATCTTCTTGTACTTGAATATTGATAACTTTCTCTAGGTTTGGTATGTTCTCTATTGTTATCCGTTTGAAGAAACTTTTTACCCTGATCTGTCTCTCTACCTCCTCTTTAAAGCCAAGTAACCCTTAGATTTGCCCTTTCTGAGCTATTTTCTAGATCTTTTAGATTTGTTTTTTTTTTTGTTCTTGTTCTTTGTTCTTTTGTCTTTTCTGACTGTGCATTTTCAAATAGCCTCTCTTTAAGCTTAGTAGTTCTTTCTACCACCTGATCACTTCTACTATTAAGAGACTCTAATGCATTCTTCTGTATGTCAGTTGCATTTTTGAACTCTAGAATTTCTGCTTGATTCTTTTAATTATTTCAATTTCTTTGTTAAATTTATCTGATAGGATTCTGAGTTCCTTCTCTGCATTATCTTGAATTTCTTTGCGTTTCCTTAATACAGCTATTTTGAATTCTCCTTCTGAAAGGTCACATATCTTTGTTTATACAGGATTGGTCCCTTGTGCTTTATTTTGTTCATTTAGTGAGGCCATGTTTCCCTGGATGGTCGTGATGCTTGGTGGATATTTTTCAGTGTCTGGGTATTGAAGAGTTAGTTATTTATTGTAGTGTTTGCATTCTGGGCTTGTTTGTATCCTGTCCTTGGGAAGGCTTTCCTGGTAATCGAAAGGACTTGGGTGTCTTGTAAGTTTTTGGTCACTGCAGCTGTATTTGCATTAAGGGGCACCACAAGCCCAGTAATGCTGTGGTACTTACAGACTTATAGAGGTACCTCCTTGGTAGTGTTGGATAAGATCTGGAAGAATTCTCTGGATTACCAGGTAGAGACTCCTGTTCTCTTCTCTCACCTTCCACCAATCAGGTGGAGCCTCTCTCTCTGTGCTGAACTGACTGAAGCTGGGGGAGGGGTGACACAAGTGGCTATCACCACTAGGAGTGTGCTCTGTCAGACTGGAAGCCAGCACAGTGCTGGGTCTCATCCAAGGCCCACTGTAATCACTCTTTGGCTACTGATTATGTTAGCTCTGAGCCCTAGGGATCTATAATCAGCAGGTGGTGAAGCCAGCCAGGCTTGTATCCTTCCCTTCAGGGTAGCAAGTTCCCCTTGATATGGGGTGGGTCCAGAGATGCCATCCAGGAGCCAGGACCAGGAGTTGGAAACCTTAGAAATCTACCTGGTACTTTATTCTGCTGTGGCTGAGCTGGTACCCATGCCAGAAGACAAAATCCTTAGCACTTTTCCCTTCCTTTTCCCTAGGCAGAGGAGTTTCTCCCCATATCAACTACCACCATAAGCCCATGGGAGTGCTGCTAGGCTCTATCTATCTACTACTGTCAGTGCTTACTTAATGCCCAAGGCCCCTTTAGTCCACTTATGGTGAATGGTGCCAGGCCTGGGACTCACCCTTTAGAGCAGTTGGCTCCCCTTTGGCCCAGGGTAGGTCTAGAAATGGTATCTAAGAGCCAAGGCCTGGAATTGGGCAGCCCAAGAGCCCTCTTGGTCCTCTACCCTACTTGGCCGAGCTCGTACATTCCCTTTACTCTTTCTACTGCTTTTCTGAAGCAGAAGTTGTTTCTCTTTGTAGTTGTCAGAGTTGTGAATATGCTAGGCACACCTGAGGCCAGCACATCTCAGAGTCTCACTCAAGACCTACTGCGTGACCCGGTTACCACTGCTGTCTTATTCAAAGTCCGAGGCCGTCAGCAGATGATGAATCCTACCAGGATGGGTCCTTCCCTTAAAGGCAGTGGATTTCCTTCTGGCCAAGGGTGTGTCTAGAAATGTTATTTGGGAGGTAGGGCCTGGAAGGAGGGCCTCATTACTCTGCCCAGTTTCCTATCTTACTATAGCTGAGATGGTATCCAAGTTACAAGACGAAGTCATTTTTACTTTCCCCTCTCCTCTCCTCTCAAGCAGAGGGAAAAGGCCTCTTTTGGACCTGCAATCTGTACAGCCTGGCACTTGGGGAGGGGTTTTACAAGCCTTCCCTTACCTGCCCTGGCTGATATCTCACTAGTTCACATGCCCTCCAAGTCCACTGGCTTTGAGCCCCAGCACAGTAGTAGGACTTGCCTAGGTGTTACAGTCCTTGTGGCCTAGACTGCCTTTCAAGTTTATTTAAGACCTCAGAGCACTTTAACCAGTGATGTCAAGGCTTCCCGAAACTCAGATTTGGACTACTGGGATGAGCAGTTGCCCTCTGGCCAGGACATGTAATGCCCCTTCTGTGGGTGTCCGCTAAGTTTTGCCTGGTGTTGGCAGCACTGAGTTTCAATGCAAATTCCCACAGTCACTGTGTTGTCCCTCCCTCAAGCCATGTGCTTTTATTTGCTATTTGGCTACTTCTGGGGGCTGGAGAACGGGTGTTGGCATTTCAAGATTGCCTTTCCTACACTCCTCTATGCCTCTTTCAGCTTATGAAGTTAAAATCATGTACTGTGATCAGTCACCTAGGATTTGGTTCTTAGGAAGGTACTTTTTTTGTTTAGATGGTTGTTAAATTTGGTGTTCCTGTGGGGAGGCTGATCAGAGGCTTTTATTTGGCTATCTTGCTCTGCCTCTCTCTTTTCTTATGGTTCTTTTGTTTACTTATTTTTGCTTTTTGCTTGGCTGTCATTTCAGTTATCTCTGTAGTGAATAGATGTTTTTCTTGCCCATGGCCAACACCTGGCTCTTGTCCTCTTTGGGGTTGGTCACTTGGGTGATGATGGTCAGGCCATCGATGAGTATGTGGCATGCCAGCTACTAACCTCTGAATTTTTTTTTTTTTTTTTACCACAGAGATCACTCTGTTGCCCAGGCTGGAGTGCAATGGCATGATCTTGGCTCACTGCAACCTCCACCTTCTGGGTTTGAGTGATTCTCCTGCCTCAGCCTCCTGGGTAGCTGGGATTACAGGCACACACCACCATGCCTAGCTAATTTTCTTTTACTTTTAGTAGAAACGGGGTTTCTCTATGTTGGCCAGGCTGGTTTAGAACTCCTGACTTCAGGTGATTCACCTGCCGGGGCCTCCCAAAGTGCTAGGATTACAGGTGTGAGCCACTGTACCTGACTGCCTCTGAAACCTTAAGAATCAAATATCTTACTTACTGGCCAGTGTCAGCTTCATTCATTTAGTCACACTGTTCCTGCTTCTTGACATTTCAATTTCCTGACTTTACTTTCTTTCTATATGTTGTTCCCTTCTGTTACTACTTTATGATGCAGTTTAGAGTCAGTCCAGCTAAGATACCTTGTTCATCAGTCACTGCATGCAATCTATTTCCGGTATCCTTAACTCTATCCTTTCCATTATACTCGCCTATCAAAACCAAAATCTGAGATCGGTGATGCTGTTTGCTTTTTTTAAGATTCATATTCTGAAAACTGAATGCTGCTGGAAAAGATCTCACAACTGAAAGTTTGTTGTCTTCAGCCTCAGTAATGTCCAGAATACCCCCAGAATACCCCCCTCTTCCCTTCTCTGTGGCAACTGTGTCAGAACTTCCCCTGTCTTCTAGAACTTCTGTCATGCCACCTTTGTCATTTACTCTAAGCATCTTCTGTTTTATATAAAGGCCATTATGTGGCATTTAATTCTTGTTACAAAATCCTCAAATGTGCATATTCGTCCTTCTATGCTTCCTGTGTAGTACTGAGGAAGAGACATCGCTCTCATTTATAACTGTTTCTTCCATTTAGGTTCTGAATACTAACTACACCTATCTTCTGTAAGATATTATTCACTCAATTATTTCTTTTTTTCTACTTCTTTTCCTCTTACCTCCTTTTCTTCTATATCACCATTCAAATGTGATCAGGTTTTTACCAAAAACCTTAACTTATTGTCCCCCTCCAGTTACTGTGTTAGCTCCTTTTATTTAGAAAGACAATTATCTGCATTCACCGATTCCACTTCCTCACCTCCATCTCACTCTTCAATCCATTGTAATCATTTGCCATTCTAAAATTGCTTTTGCCTAATTAGTGCCTCTTTTATTGTAAAAACTAATGAACACCTCTCAATCTTTTTCTTTATTTTACAAATATTTGGTCACGTTGACCACTTTATTTTACAAATATTTGGTCATGTTGACCACATATATTTTTTTTACCTTGCCAGTTTTTATGACTTGACCCTTGGTTTTCTTTCCAACTCTTCTAATTACTTGATTCCTTTATAGATTTCCTCTGCCTAGTTCTTAAATATCTTATGCTCATTTCTTTAACTCTAGATTCTCCCTGGGTCATGTCATTTACTCCTACGGTTTCAGTGATATTTATGTTGATAATTCCTAAACCTTTATCCTTAGCCCATATTCTCTCCAGAGATTTATATTACCCAATATTTAGGTGCTTGTGGAACATTTCTGTGTAGCATGTTTTAAAGTATCTGAAGCTTAACATGTCCAAAGAGAACTGATTTTTCATCTTTCCTTTCTCTTTACATCATTCATTCATTCATTTGTTTAGAAGGAGTCTCACTGTCACGCAGGCTGGAGTACAGTGGTGTGATCTCTGCTTATTGCAGCCTCTACCTCCCACGTTCAAGTGATTGTCTGCCTCAGTCTTCTGAGTAGCTGGGATTACACGTATATGCCACTATGCCCAGCTAATTTTTGTTTTCTTTGTATTTTTGGTAGAGATGGGGTTTTACCATGTTGGCCGGGCTGGTCTTGAACTCCTGACTTCAAGTGATCTGCCTGCTTCGGCCTTCCAGTGTGTTAGGATTATAGGCATGAGCTCCTTCCACCCAGCTCCTTCTGCTCACATCTAATCAGCTACTTAATCCTCTCAATTTTTACTCCCATTTTCTCTCAAAATAATTCACTTTTTAAAATCTCTAAGTCTCTACCCTAGTTTAGGCCATCACTGACTCTCACAGATTACTGCAACAGTTTTCTAACTAGGCTGTGTGTTTCCAGTCTAGACCATTTTCCATATTTCAGCCAGAGTGAACTTCCAGTTGTTTAATGATATCCTTCTTAAAACTCTCAAAAATTCTTAAAAATCTTCTTAAATCTCTTGTCTCCTAGATACTGCTAAGGACTCTTGATGGTAGATAACAGAAACTCAACTCACACTAGGTTTAACAAAGAGGACAAGATTGGAAGGTTTTGTAAGTGCAGAAATAACGAGTGTAGCTGGGCCCCATAAGACACATGGAAGCAGGATTTGGAATACTGCCAATACTTTCTTCCCCTTGCTTTTTCTTCTCTCTGAATTCTGGCTTCATTCTCTTCTCACTCCTCTTTCTTTTAAGTGGCAAAGCATATGGCTATCAGTTTTATTACAGCTTCATGTTTCTGCTGTCATGAGATGAACGAGACTGGTTGGAACCTAGTTCATGCAATATTCACTCTGTTTAAAATGCCAGTTACCTCCTAGGTTGCCTCAGATGGTGTCCATCTCTGAACCAGTCAGCTGTAGATAGGGAAGAAGATGCTATGATTGGCCTATTTTGTTGTTGTTGTTGTTACTGTTTTGTTCATTCTTAATCCAGTCTTGAATGAGGGAGATAGAATCTTAAGGAGATAAAAGCTCTTGTTTCCATTTGAACTTCATGAATAGAGTGTAAAGAAAGAACACTTTACAGAAGGGATGGTAGTCTCTACTGAGTCTACAAAGTATTAGATCCCTACAGTGCATTTGCTTGTAGGATAATACAGGCAGTCCCTGCTTTGTCTGGTAGTGAGAGTCTGTAAAAACGATTGTGCAAGCAGAAACTGCAAAGTGGTTTTAATCAATGGGAAGATTATGATGGACTTTTAAAAAAATTTGTCAAACAATTGAAAACTCTTGTCAGTTATAATAGTATAGGGAAATGAAAAAAATAGTAAAGTGAGTAGTACATTAATTTTAAACATTAGAAACATTGAGAATTAAAGTGGTTTATTTCTTTGTAAAAATATATATTAAGAGTAACTTAAACAGTGCTTGTCCTCTTCTCATCCTATGACATAGGATACAGAGCGAATATCTTTTTCATGCGTAGGTGAAGTTTGGATCAGCTTCAGTGTTTTATCCAATGTTGTGAAATCTCCAAGAGTTCCTTTGCTGGTGCCACTTCTTCTGGGACATTTTCATCCTTATGCTGTAGCCACTTTTCTCATTAATGCCAATAAGTTCCCTTCTTTCTCTGGCTGCATAGAATCTGTTGAACAGCAGCATTGTCATCATTACCACAGTGAGCTGTTTCTTCTGTAACTTAATTTATGTTTGATTTGAATTTTACTTCTTGCATGATCACTGTTTGTTTCTTTGTTTCTCTTTAATATTTGTGGGATAATGGCCATTTTTGTAAAATGTAATGCATATTTATTATTGGAAGACAAGGAGGTAACATAGCTCCATAGTTTACTGTTTGTGCATGCACTGAACAACAATATACAGTGAGTGACCAGTCACTGACAGAACTGATGTGATTGGTCAATGATCATGATGCACATCTGTTATTTATATAGTGATTTATAGACTGATGAGTTGGCAGCAAAGTTTGTACTTCATGCAATTATTCACAGTTAACAAATATACTGGGGTTGTTGGCATTTGAACTGGGGCATTGGTGTTATTTAACACAATCATGATAACTGAAATTTTTGCATATCAGAACTGTGCCATGTGAAGACTGCCTGTATTAAGACACACATTGCCTATTATATGACACTATATTATTTGGCCTCTGCTTTTGTTTTTAGATTCACCTAAGGCCTTCTTCCTTAGAACTATGTTCACACAGACCTAAGCCCATGCATTTCTCTCGTTTGAATTCCCCTGCCTCTTCCCCAGTCTTCCATACCTCTATACCATCCTCTTCTGTTTGTTTGCATCTACTTACCCTTTAAATTTTTCTGTAGACATTGCTTTCTCTGAAAAAACTTTTCTGTTCTTTCACATTTGAATTAACTAATCAGCCTGTGGTGTTCCCGTATTACACAGACTTTCTGTTGTAATATCACATATGGATCACATTGTATTGTTCTTCTTTTTACTCACCTGTCACCACTACTACACAGTGTTTTCCATGCAGGTAGAGACTATGCAGTGCAGTTCCTTGCTATATTCCCAAGGCCTAGCACTGTGTAGAACAAAATAGGTACTTAGTAAAATTCCTTTGATGTAGTGAAAAATAATCAGAATTTTGGTGGGGTATGTATACTACAATATCATATGAAGGTATTCTGGAGGAATGTAGTATAGACTATTTAAACATAGGTATGAATTATGAAATATTGATAATTTATGCTTCCTTATACTTTAAATGAAATATATATTTGATAGCATACATTTTATGACTCTTGTATTTAATAACTATATTACAGAAAATCAATCATAATTGGAAAAATTGCTTCATATGATATTGTAGGTGCTTGTTAAATCAATGAAGCTGCTTGTTAAATCCATGAAGCAGTAAGTTAGAGTTATGCCTTTTCTTTGGTTCTAATGACTATTTTCATTTATTTTTAAGGTATCTTCATGTTTTAATGATCTTCTGGTCATTTGTTGCTGGAGTTGTCACATTCTACTGCTCACTAGGACCTGATTCTCTCTTACCAAAT
Organism: Cebus imitator; assembly: GCF_001604975.1. Taxonomy (NCBI): domain Eukaryota; kingdom Metazoa; phylum Chordata; class Mammalia; order Primates; family Cebidae; genus Cebus; species Cebus imitator. Next base: position 1,609,726 of record NW_016107733.1, on the reverse strand, counting down.
ATATTCTTCACAATAAAATACAAACCCAAGGTAAAATTTTGTGTTCTTACTGCGTTCAATATGTATCAGCCTCAGCTATCTATTATTTGAAAGCCTGCTAAAGCAGTGTATTTTTTTGTTAACCTATAAAAATTATTTTTTAAAAATTTCTTCTCTTTTTTTCAGGTACTATGCTAAAAGTGATTTAAAAAATCTGTCTAATATTAATGATGGAAGTCTATTAGAAAATTTTCAAAATATAATGTGTATATGTGTATGCTTTTAAGGCATACAATTCTCCTAGGAAGAGCTATAAAAAGAAAATGTGGCACAAAATTTTCAGAAAGTTGGGGATCCACAAGTTTAGGGTGTCCTCTGTTAACCACGAGGACAATAAATTAAATCAGAGGTTCCCAAAGCTGGTTGTACAGTAAATCTCCTGGGGAATTAAAAAATACAGATTGCTGGGCTGTATCACCATGTTTTGATTGACTAGCTCTGGGTTAGAGCCATGTAATCAGTGCTTGTTAGAAGCTTTCCAGGTGATTCTGAGGCACAGACTCAGGAAATTTGAGGTTAAATGATCTAATCGTACTACATTTTTAAATGTTTATATGATATTAGGCAGTTTGCATAACCAAAGTAATTTATTTCTGAAATGTAAAGAAGGGTGGTAATGTGTTGGATCTATCTCTGTAAAGCAAGGTTCTGGTCTGTAGATCAAGGTTTAGTGTTCTGTCTTTTTTTTGAGATAGAATCCTGCTCTTTTGCCCAGGATGGATGGAGTGCAGCGGCACCATCTTGGCTCATTGCAATGGTACAGTCTTGGCTCACTGCATCCTCTGCCTCCCAAGTTCAAATGATTTCTGCTGCCTCAGTCTTCCATGTAACTGGGATTACAGGCACACGCCACCAAGCCCAGCTAATTTTTGAATTTTAATAGAGATGGCGTTTTGCCAATTTGGCTGGTCTCGAACTCCTGATCTCAGCTGATCCACTTGCCTTGGCCTCCCAAAGTGTTAGGATTATGTAATCCTTCAAAATACCAACAAACCTGAGACAAGACACTACCTCAACTTAAGGAACTATTAAGACTTAAAGATATCCCACTTGCCTTGGCCTCCCAAAGTGTTAGGCCAAAGTGTTGGCCTCCCAAGGAGGCCACGGCAAGTGGGATATCTTTAAGTCTTAATAATTCCTTAAGTTGATGTAGTATCTTATCTCAGGTTTGTTGGTATTTCTACTCAGAGGAAACACAACTGAAAGTGGTGCCCCATATTTTATCAGAAACTATAGTAGTTACCTCATAACTTTTTCATTAAATTCAAGATTTTAGAGAAAGAAAAAATAGTTTTTTTCTTATTATACCTCTGAGGTAGAGTGTCAGTTTCTTTTCCCTTGCTTCCTTTTTTTGAGACAGGCTAGATTTGCACAGACTAGAGTGCAGTGGCAGGATCACTGCTTACTGCAGCCCCAAACTCTCGAGCTCAGGTGATCCTGCTACCTCAGCCTCCTGGGTAGCTGAGACTAGGCATGTGACACCATACCCATCTAATTTTTGTATTTTTTTGTAGAGACAGGATTTTGCCATGTTTCCCAGGCTGGTCTCAAACTCCTGGGCTCAAGTCATCCACCCACCTCGGTCTCCCAGATTGCTAAGATTATAGGTGTGAGCCACTTGTCTGTGCCTGGCCAAGTTATCATTTCCAAATATAGATTGAATTTTTTTTAAGTGAACATAGCAATTGATTTTAACTTTAAGCTTGGAAATATGTTAAAGACAGCTCTCCCCACCACCTCTCGTTTTCTTTTTTTAGCAGTTTGGACTTCAGGAATTATTTCCTCAAGGTCATAGCTGTGCCGTTTGTGGTAAAGTGAAATGTAAACGACATAGGTAAGTTAAATATTTTTTTTTTTTGTTGATCCTTCTAATTACATTTGGATTTCAAGTGATTTAGTTGTGTAATTTTTCTTTAGGCCTTCTTTGCTACTTGAAAACTACCAGCCATGGCTAGACCTGAAAATTTCTTCCAAAGTTGATGCATCTCTCTCAGAGGTAACTGATTTAAAATTAACAGAAATCGTTAAATGCTTATGGAAAAATTTTTTAGAATTTTTTACCAAATAATTATGGAACATCTTAATACACTTCACCTAAATCAGTTCTGGGTTAGGTAGTTGATTATTGCAAACTAAGCCACTTGAACAGTAAGCTAGAAATGTTTTTGAATCTCATGTTTAATTTATACATTTTAGCTAAGGAAAGTACTGCTTTACCTGAAACAGTCATGGAAGCACTGCTTTACCTGAAACAGTTATAAAGATGAAGACAGTAATCTTTATGATAAAGGCAGTAGAAATATCATTTTGTAATTCCAAAAGGAACCCTGGAGTGCAAGGAGCAAATAGATATATATCTTACTGAATTATGACCCCAGTTTTGACACTAATTGAAGTATAGAGTAGGGAATGGGATATTTTTTACTACTTCTGCATAATACTGGAATGGAAAGCATGTTCTCGTATCTTTATTATAGTTAAATTTTATATGTATCTTTTTGGTAACATGTTTTATTTTTTATTTTATTTTTTGAGACAGAGTTTCGCTTTTGTTGCCCAGGCTGGAGGGCAATGGCGTGATCTTGGCTCACTGCAACCTTTGCCTCCCAAGTTCAAGCGATTCTTCTGCCTCAGCCTCCCTAGTAGCTGGGATTACAGGCATGTGCCACCATGCCCAGCTGTGTTTTAGATACTTGTCTTCTCAGTGGTTTTGACAAAACACTCAAGTCCGTGAAGAGAAGGAATGAGGTCTCCTTTGTTCCTAGTACCAAGTATTGGATCATGAATATTTTTGGTAGCTGATCAAAGTGTATTGAATTAAACTGGATGCTAATTAGTTGAAGAAGAGCAGTAGGCATCTGATTCCCATTAAGTTGTTCTTTATCCTATTTTGTATCCTGCATAAAAGCCCATTAAAACTTGGCATTTTTTCCTTTGCTTCTCTAAGGCCTTTTTCATCTTCAAGATACCTTGATTTAAGACTCTGTCTAATATGGTAGTTACTGGCCACATGTGGCTATTAATAAACACTGCAAGTGTGCTAGTCCAAGTTGACATGTGCTCTGTGTGTGAAATATATAGTGGATTTTGAAGATTTAGTAAGATAAGACTTAGAAAAACGGAATGTAAAGTATCTCATTTTTTTATATTGATTACATGTTGAAATGATACCATTTTGGATATGTTGGGTTAAATGAAATATAAAATTAATTTCACCTATTTCTTTTTACTTTGTAAAACATGTAGCTACTAGAAAATTTAAAATTAATGTGTGACTTACATTTCTGTCGGAGACTGCCAAGTTGAGGTCTGTTGAAGAAAACTTCTAACAGCTATTATTTGTGTCTTTAACATGTCAGATATTCATTCATAAAAATGAAAGGACTTTTATAAAACTCTTGGTCCAGTACCTGGCACATATTGGTGTTCAATAAATATTAGCTCTTACATTTAAAAACATATTTTGAGATTTCACAGGTAGGAACTGGGCTAGGCTGTAGTGATTAAAAGTGAAATAAGATATGGTCCCTTTCTACTTTAGAAGTGAAGGCAGGCATATAAACAGGTATTCACAATATAACTTAACGCAGGCAATAATGGCAAAAAAATTAAGATATATAGAATTGATGTAGAGGAGAAGTAAATAACTATTGAGAGGGACAGTCAAATCGGATAACTAGAGATTTGCCAGACTAATAGTGTGGGAAAGGGTATTTCAGGATTTAGGTAGAGCTTTCAAAAGGAAAGAGAGGCTTGAAATAAGGTAGAGGGTTCAGCAAACTGGAGAGTAAAATGTGACGGAGGATGTGGGCAATGAGGAAACAATATTCTAGTCGTTAATATTTAGTGATATACTTACTATATATTAGGCACTGTGCTAAGGTCATGCATTATTTTATGTAATCTACATATAACCTATGAAGTGGGTACTATTATTGATAATTTTACCAAAGGTAAATGAAATTTAGAGTTTTAATAATGTTCTCAAGTTTCATATTTGGCTGATTGCAGAACTCAATCAAAAACTCAGATCTGGTTAAGTTCTTAATTGGTATTTTATATGGCCCTTTAGAAATCACACTATCAAATGACTTTAAGGGTTATGCTGATGGAGTTAAGATTAATTGATACTGCAAGTCAGTGATTTTCTTGAGTTTTCAGATGAGACTCATAGGGTGCACTGGGAGTGAAAAGGAAGTAATGCAGCTGCCGAATGCCAGCAGCTGCCCTTCAAAATCAGTGCAATTTCACCTTTCTTATTTTCATATATTCAGGTTTGATACATTGAGGATTTCTTGAAAGAGGATGATGTGGTCAGATAGATGTTTTAGGTTACTTTGGCAGCTCTATTTAGGATGGAGGGAAGTGAGCTTGGAAGCAGGGAGGTGAGAGGCCATTGCTGCAGTATGAGGGGTAAGAAAATGAGGACCCAAGCAATGGTGCTGTAGAAGAGCACCACTTAGGATATAAAATCAGTAGGAATTGGTGATTGATTGGATGTGGGAAATAAAGGAAGAACAGATGTTTAATGATAACTCTTTCTAGTCTCTTCTCTTTATCCTATTCATTGTTATCCCTGTTTATATGTATCTTCATTTCCCAACTCATATAAACAATGCTTAGTTTTTGTACTAAAAAAATCTAAATTATTGTTCTCTTGATATTTAAAGTAGAGAATTCACAGCCTTTGTTACTGCTGCCAGAGAAGTATGTGATCTGTTTTTGGAAGGATTAGATTAGATATGCTGTTTTGTGGCCTCCCTACTGCTTTTTTAAGTTACTGCCCAATGTTGGAACTCCTTGTAAAAATTATGACATCCTGCTACACCCAAATACAAGAAATGGAAAATTTAACACCCAGGGTTTGTTTTGTTTTATTTCATTTTCTTACTTTTTCACTCCTGTAGCTTACGTACTGATTTTGAGTGTATAGGTAAAATTTTCACAAGGTGAGCATATCTGTGTAACTGGCATTCAGATCAGGAAAAAAACATTATCAGCATCCCATTATACCCCGTCATGTTCCCCTCTAGCCACTATACTTCTGTCAGAGGTACCTACTGGCACCTAATTTTGACCCCTTACATAAATCTTGCTGCTTGTTTCTTCGTTGTATTCTGAAAATACTGACTTACAAAGTTGGGAATGCAAAGGACTAACTTGCTCTTTTTCTTCTTTCCATAGCACACTTTTGGTTCAGTTAAGCTTCAGGCTCAGGAGCAATTTATTTAACTTTTTGTTTGATTATGAGAATATTTAGAAATACTTGCATGTTATTCTAATAATAAGTTTTCCTATTTGTAGAATTTTTATGGTTTTCCAAGTGTTTTCTCATATGTTCTCTTTGATCCTCAAAATCATAGAAGGTTGAAATATACATTTTGTCATGTGAAAGCCTTATATTGCTGTCATTGTTTTTGTTTTTTTGCGACAGGGCTCACTTGTTGCCCATGCTGGAGTGCAGTGGCAGCATCTCGACTCATTGCAACCTCTGCCTCTCAGGCTCAAGTGATCCTCCTGCCTCAGCCTCTCAAAATAGCCGGGACTGCAGGTGCATGCCGCTACACCCGGCTTATGCTTGTATTTTTTGTAGATACAGGGTTTCATCATGTTACCTACGCTGGTCTCAAACTCATGAGCTTAAGTGAACACCTGCCTTGACCTCCCAAAGTACTGGGATTACAGGTGTGAACCACCACTCCTGGCCTACTGTCATTATTTGTGATAATAAAGTTGGTTCTTGGTAATGTTATACATTACCAAATAGTACCATTTATTTTCCAAAAACTAATTAATGTTATGTTTCTTTAAAAAATAATTTTTATGCAGGTTCTTGAATTAGTGTTGGAAAACTTTGTTTATCCTTGGTACAGGTATGTTCTTTTTATAAGATCTTTTTCTTTGATACAGTGAATACTATTAAGTTGAGCATGCTAATGATGTGTTTTTGGTGTAGGCCACGATTTCTTAACTTCGTCACTATTTACATTTTAGGCAAAATAATTATTTGTTGTGGGGGCTGTACTGTGCATTATGTGATAATTAGCAGCACCCCTGGCTTCTCCCATTAGGTGGTAGCAGACCTCTCTGCCACCAGTTTTGACCAATAAAAATGTCTTCAGAGGTAGCCAGATATGACCTGGAAGGCATAACTGGCCCTATTTAAGAACCACTGATATAGGTATCAGTTAATTAATAATTTAGTGATAATAAAGAAGAAGAAAACTTAGGCTGCATTTTGAGACGAAAGTAACTTGTAGAATTCCTTATCCCTCCTAGATGTAGTGATTTAATAATTTTGTATTCAGTTTTCACGTTTGAAATTATTGTACCTTTTGGAAGGGAATCTATATTCACATATTTCATTAAATTGAAAGATAACTTCAGTAGTTTTCCTGGAGAATAAATGTTTTTTTTTTTGCCCCAGAGTACCTTTGTTTTTGGTGTATGCCACATATGTACAAGGGCCTTGTACTTTTGAAGATACAGAAAATACTTTAGATTTGAAAGAAATTTATTTTTAGAATCAGAGAGATCCAACTTATATCATTTAATAAATACATATTTTCTTAAGCATCACATGTTTAATATATGTGTATATGTATTTGAACACTTGCATCTCTATGGCTTATACATGTGATATTTAATGACATCTACCCCAATTTTATATTGATTAAGTATATTTTGAATTTTTTTTTTTTTTTTTTTTTTTTTTTTTTTTTTTTTTTTTTTTTTTTTTTTTTTTTTGAGATGGAGTCTTGCTCTGTTGCCTGGGCTGGAGTGCAGTGGCACGATCTCAGCTCACTGCATCCATCACCTCTCAGGTCAAGTGATCCTCCCACCTCATCCTCCCAAGAAGCTGGGATTACAGGTGTGCACCACCATGCCTGGCTAATTTTTGTATTTTTAGTAGAGATGGAATTTTGCCATGTTGCCCAGGCTGGACTCAAACTCTTGACCTCAAGTGATCCACCTGCCTTGGCTTCCCAAAGTGTTGGAATTATAGGCGTGAGCCACCATGCCTGGCTGAATTTTCGAATTAAAAAAAAAAATGCTACTAGTTGAATTCTTCCGGAATGTGTTACCACAAATGCAATATCCAGTTTCTATGCTGTATTTTCTTGAAAAGCTATGTAAATTAATTTTTTACATTTGTCTTAATGTAAAAAGACATGTAAAAGCTATGTAAAAATGTAAATGTAAAAGCTATGTAACTTAATCTTTTACATTTGTCTTAAATGTCTGGCATTTGCCATTTAATTAAAGTTGATGGTTTGATGGTGAGGCCTTTTGTAAAATGAATCCTTTTGTGAAGACTCCCTTACCTTCTCCCATCTCTGCGTTATGACACTTTAGACGAAATTTGGTTGTATTTCTAAGTGTGAAAGTATCTTTTCTTCTCAGTGGTAGCTATTGATGCTGTAATATCCCCTTCTTTAGGGTTAATAGTGGGAGGTGTGGTTGATGCAATTATCTTTCCTATTCTGCCAAGAAAGTTAACAATTAGCACCATTTTCAAGTTTAAGATATTGTCATTCTTTCTTTTCTTGCCTTTGATTAGGGAAGTGTTCTAATTCTAGGGACCTCAAAACATCAGGAAAATGAAAGTAACTCCTCAGCTGAAGGTTGTCAGAATTTCTGTTTTACAAAATGTTTGAGTTTCATTTAATTTCTTTTTCAAATAGAGCATAACTTTATTTTAACTTTTAGAATTTACATATAAGTATTTTAAACTGTTTAAAAATTTTGTATTAATTCTATTGCTTCTCCTAAATTGTTCATTGTTTTACTTCTTTAAACTTTCTTTGATGTTGCTTAGAACATGATCTCAGCATTGTAAAAATAAATTGTACTCATATATGTCTGCAAGGAAATAAATGTTACAATTTAGTTAATGGGGATTATGTCTTGATGCTAGAATTATGGTAGATGTTTGTTTTCTTTTTTGTACAGTTCTTTTATTCTACAATGAAATGTATTGTTTGTAAATGAAAAAGGAAAGTAGGTTAAGTAAACAGACAAAAGGAAATTTTTTGCTTGTTTTCTTGAAGGTGAAACTGTATTTCTCTGAACTTCTGAATATTTGTTTTTCTCCTTATTGAAGGGATGTGACAGATGATGAATCCTTCGTTGATGAACTGAGAATAACATTGCGGTTTTTTGCATCTGTCTTAATAAGAAGGATTCACAAGGTATATATTTTAATGAGAAATTTGGGGATTTGGGGCTTTATTATTAATGAAAGAGATTTAAAACAATTTTTCGTGGGTACATGGTGAGTGTATGTATTTATGGGGTACATGAGATACTTTGATACAGGCGTGTAGTAAGTAAGAATCACATCATGGAAATGGGGTGTTCATCCCTCAAGCATTTATCTTTATATTACAAACAATCCAATTATAATCTTTTAGTTGTTTTTAAATGTACAATTAAGTTATTGACTATAGTCGTCCTGTATTATCAAATATTGGATCTTACTCTTTCTAAGTGTGTCTTGTAGGAGATTATTTTAAATCTTATTTTTACTTTCTCCTATACCATGCATGTTTGTTTTATCTTCATTTTTTTCAAGTTAAAAAATTAGTGAATAAGTTTTGATCCATTGATCAGTTTTGCTTGCTTGCTTTCTTTTCTCTTTTCTTTTCTTTTCCTTTTCCTTTCTTTTCTGATGGAGTCTTGCTCTGTTCCCAGGCTGGAGTGCAGTGGCATGATCTCAGCTCACTGCAACCTCTGCCTCTCTGGTTCAAGGGATTCTCCTGACTCAGCCTCTCGAGTAGCTGGGATTACAGACGCACGTCACCACACCAGCTAATTTTTGTATTTTTAGTAGAGATGGGATTTCACCATGCTGGCCAAGATGGTCTTGATCTCTTGACCTCGTGATCCACCTGCCTCAGCCTCCCAAAGTGTTGGGATTACAGGCATGAGCCACTGCACCCGGCTCAGTTTTGCTTTCTTTCATTTTAATGCTTATCTTGGTTTGTAGAAATTAGAAATGAAAAGACAGCCATAGAAAAAAAAGTCATGTTCCACTTAGATGTTTTTTGTTTTTGAGATGGTGTCTCCCTCTGTCACCCAGGCTAGAGTGCAGTGGCACGATCTTGGCTCATTGCAACCTCTGCCTCCTGGGTTCAAGTGGTTCTCCTGCCTCAGCCTCCCTGAGTAGATGGGACTACAGGCATCTGCCACCATGCCCAGCTAATTTTTTTTTGTATTTTTAGTAAACACAAGGTTTCACCATGTTGCCCAGGCTGGTCCTGAACTCTGGACCTCAGGTGATCCACCCTCCTTTGCCTCCCAAAGTGCTGGGATTACAGGCATGAGCCACCATGCCTGGCCTCAGTTAGATGAATTTATTGAGTAAACGGCAATGATTATGATCTACTTTAAATATTTTTCTTGGCTGGGCGAGGTGGCTCATGCCTATAATCCTAGCACTTTGGGAGGCTGAGGTGGGTGGATCACTCAGGTCAGGAGTTTGAGACCAGCCTGGCCAACATGGTGAAAGCCCATCTCTATACTAAAAATACACACAATTAGCTGGGCATAGTGGGGGGCTTCTGTAATCCCAGCTACTGGGGAGGCTGAGGCAGGAGAATCACTTGAACCTGGGAGGTGGAAGTTGCAGTGAGCCAAGATTGTGCCACTGCACTATAGCCTGGGCAACAAGAGCAAAACTCTGTCTCAAAAAAACAGAACAAAACAAATATTTTTCTCAAGCTATATTTTGTGCATATTTGGATCTTTGCCTGTATATATTTGTAGAACATTGTCTTAGACACACTTGTCTACTGCTTTGTCAGTTCAATAGGATTGACTATACTGACAATGTATTAATATATAATATCTCGCCGGATGCAATGGCTCATGCCTGTAATCCCAGCACTTTGGGAGGCCGAGGCAGGCAGATCACCTGAGGTCAGGAGTTGAAGACCAGCCTGGCCAACATGGTGAAACCCCGTCTCTAGTACAAATAACAAACAAAATTAGCCAAGCATGGTGGTGTGTGCCTGTAGTCCCAGTTTCTTGGGAGGCTGAGGCAGGAGAATATATATATATATATGTATGTGTATATATATATATATATATATGTATGTGTATATATATATATGTATGTATATATATATATATGTATGTATATATATATGTATGTATATATATATGTATGTATATATATATATATATATATGTATGTATATATATATATATATATATAAAATCTCTGCCACTAGTAATAAAGATTAATCTTGTTAAATGATTCTATACCTGTTTGAGAAGTGAACAGTATAGTCAACTGCTGTAGAAAAGATGTGCAAAAAACATAAATAGTAGTTCACAAAAGAAGATACAAAATGGCCAATGAATACTTGAAAGTAGGTTGTCTCACAGCAAATAAATGTAATTTTTTTAATGAGATATTGTTCTTTTTCTTATCAGACTGGGAAAGGTAAAAAAGAGTGTTAATATCTAGTATTGGTGAAGTGTGGAAAGCAAGTTCAAATTCAAATTGGTATAATTCTCACATTTGAAGGCAGTTTGGTAGTCTTTATTAAGACTTAAAAACATCTATACTCCAGGCCATGCATGGTGGCTCACACCTATAATTGGGGTGGGTGAGGTGGGCAGATCACTCTAGGTCGGGAGTTTGAGATCAGCCTGGCCAACATGGTGAAACCTCGTCTCTACTAAAAATACAAAAAAATTGACTGGGTGCAGTGGTTCACGCCTGTGAACCCAGCACTTTGGGAAGCCCAGGTGGGTGGATCACCTGAGGTCAGGAGTTTGAGACCAGCCTGGCCAACGTGTCGAAACCCTGTCTCTACCAAAAAATACAAAAATTAGCTGTGTGTGTGTCTGTAATTCCAGCTACTCGGGAAGCTGAGGCAGGAGAATTGCTTGAGCCTGGGAGGTGGAGGTTGCAGTGAGCTTAGATCGTGCCACTGTACTCTAGCCTGGGCGACAGAGTGAGACTCCATTTCAAAAAAAAATTATAATAATCAAAGATATGTATAAAAAGGTATGTTCAAAGATTTATTGCAGTATAATTTATAAGTAAAACTGAAAAGAAAAATTAATGTCTACTAAGATTGTTAGTTGAGTAAATATAATACACCCTAATTATAGAATTCTATACAGCCGTGAACAATCATCTTGTAGAATAATACTTATTTTCATGGGAAAATATTTATCTTAAATTGTTAAGTAAAGGGAATGCATATATGCTGCTAGTGGGAAAGTAAATGAGTTCAGCCATTCTGGAAAGCAGTTGGGAGATTTCTAAAATAACTTAGAACAGAATCCAAATGAATATAAATTGTAGACATGAAATCAATGTAGATACCCGTCAGTGGTGGACTGGATAAAGCAAATGTTGTATGTATACACCGTAGAATACCATACAGCCATAAAAAAGAATGAAACCTTCTCCTTTGCAGCAACATGGATGCAGCTGGAGGCCATTATCCTAAATGAATTAAAACAGGAACAGAAAATCAAATATTAGAGGTTCTCATTTATAAGTATGAGCTAAACATTGGGTACACATGGACATAAAGAAGGGAACAATAGACATAGTGACTTACTGAGGGTGGAGAGCGGGAGGAAGATGAGGATCAAAAATACTGGGTACTGTGCTCATTACTTGCGTGATGAAATAATCTGTAGACCAAACTCCCATGACATGCAATTTGCTCCTGTAACGAGCCTGCACATGTACTGTCCGAACCTAACATAAAAGTTGGAAAGAAAAAGGGGGGAAAAATCAAATATACAAAGGAAAAAAGAAACAATCAAGTGGAATAGATTGGAAACTAATATGTGTTTTTTTTTTACTTTGAAAACAAAGTTCATATATTAAAGCTTGTTAATGCATATATTAAGGACATATACCTCCTTATCACCGTTAACTTTTATTGTGATGGTGAGCTGATGCTGATTTTGTTTTTTTCCATGCACTTCTTTGTATTTGTCTTTTTCTATTGCATTTAACATTTATCACTTTTGAAAATAGTTGACAAACAGTAATCACTTTGTTTTAAAAAGTCTTGGATAATTGTCTCATAATATTTAAGTGGAATGAAAGATTTAGTAAGAAATATCAATTAGTTGATGACAAACTATTTTTTTTTTAATTGCATTTTAGGTTTTGGGGTACATGTGAAGAACATGCAAGATTGTTGCTTAGGTACACACGTGGCAGTGTGATTTGCTGCCTTCCTCCCCATCACCTATATCTGGCATTTCTCCCCATGCTATCTCTCCCCAACTCCCCACCCACTGCTGTCCCTCCCCTATTTCCCGCCGAGAGACCCCAGTGTGTGATGCTCCCCTCCCTGTGTCCATGTGTTCTCATTGTTCACCCGCCTATGAGTGAGAACATGCAGTGTTTGATTTTCTGTTCTTGTGTCAGTTTGCTGAGAATGATGGTTTCCAGGTTCATCCATGTCCCTACAAAGGACACGAACTCATCGTTTTTGATGGCTGCATAATATTCCATGGCGTATATGTGCCACATTTTCCCTGTCCAGTCTATCATCGATGGGCATTTGGGTTGGTTCCAGGTTTTTGCTATTGTAAACTGTGCTGCAATGAACATTCGTGTACATGTGTCCTTATCATAGAACGATTTATAATCCTTTGGATATATACCCAGTAATGGGATTGCTGGGTCAAATGGAATTTCTGTTTCTAGGGTCTTCCACAATGGTTCAACTAATTTACACTCCCACCAACAGTGTAAAAGTGTTCCTATTTCTCCACATCCTCTCCAGCATCTGTTGTCTTCAGATTTTTTAATAATCGCCATTCTAACGGGCGTGAGATGGTGTCTCAGTGTAGTTTTGATTTGCATTTCTCTAATGACCAGTGATGATGAGCATGTTTTCATATGCTTGTTGGCCTTTTGTATGTCTTCTTTTGTAAGGTGTCTGTTCATATCCTTCACCCACTTTTGAATGGGCTTGTTTTTTTTTTCTTGTAAATCTGTTTTAGTTCTTTGTAGATTCTGGATATCAGCCCTTTGTCAGATGGATAGATTGCAAAAATATTTTCCCATTCTGTTGGTTGCCAGTTCACTCTAACAACTGTTTCTCTTGCTGTGCAGAAGCTGTGGAGTTTGATTAGGTCCCATTTGTCTATTTTGGCTTTTGTTGTCAATGCTTTTGGTGTTTTGGTCATAAAGTCCTTGCCTACGCCTATGTTCTGAATGGTCTTGCCTAGGTTTTCTTCTAGGGTTTTTATGGTGTTAGGTCTTATGTTTAAGTGTTTAATCCATCTGGAGTTAATTTTAGTGTAAGGTGTCAGGAAGGGGTCCAGTTTCTGCTTTCTGCACATGGCTAGCCAGTTTTCCCAACACCATTTATTAAACAGGGACTCCTTTCCCCATTGCTTGTTTTTGTCAGGTTTGATGACAAACCATTTAAGTTATACTTTGGAATAAGTAAAAATTGATTTATCAAATTAATTTTGATTGCCGTATTACAATTAGCTAATAAACATTAGTTAATAGAACAATTCTGCTATGTTAGGCTTTATTTTTTTTTAATACCGGGTCTTACTCTGTCACCCAGGCTGGAGTGCAGTGAAATCTTGGCTCACTGCAACCTCTGCCTTTCGGGTTCAAGCAATTCTCCTGCCTCAGCCTTACAAGTAGCTGGGATTACTGGCACATGCCAGTACCACCCGGCTAAGATTTTTTGTATTTTTAGTAGAGACTGAGTTTCACCATATTTGCCAGGCTGGTCTGGAACTCCTGACTTTAGATGATCTACCTGCCTTAGCCTCCCATAGTGCTGGGATTACAGGCATGGGCCAGCATGCCCAGCCTCTCTGTTTGTTTGTTTGTTTTTTAAGATAGAGTCTCACTTTGTCACCCAGGCTGGAGTGCAGTGGTGCCATCTTGGCTCACTGCAATCTCTGTCTCCCGGGTTCAAGTGATTTTCTTGCCTCAGCTTCCGGAGTAGCTAGGATTACAGGCGTCTGCCACTGCGCCCAGCTAATTTTTGTATTTTTAGTAGAGGCAGAGTTTCACCATGTTGGCCAGGCTGGTTTCGAACTCCTAACTTCAAGTGATTCACCCGCTTTGGTCTCCCAAAGTACTGGGATTGCAGGTGTGAGCCACTGTGCCAGACATATGTTAGGCTTTGGGATAGCTTAGTGGATTCAAATTAATAGCACCTCATACTTGGAGTGTTTTATATGTATGTACGTGTATTTTAAGAACGGTTTTATTGAGATGTAATTTATATGTCATGTAATTCACCCATTTAAAGTGTATGATTTGATGATTTTTAGCATATTCACAGTTGTACAACCATCCCCATAGTCAATTTTAGAACATTTTCATCACCCAGAAAGAGACCTGTACCCTCTGGCCATAAACACCAACCATCCTATCCCTTCATCCATAGCCAACCACAAATCTACTTTGTATATCTATGGATTTGTATATCTATTCTGGACATTTTATACACATGGAGTCATACAATATGTGGCCTTTTGTGACGGGTTTCTTTTACTCAGCATAATGTTCTCAAGGTTTATCCATGATATGTTGTAGCATGTAACAATATTTCATTCTTTTTATGGCTAATATTCCATTGTATGAATGTACTACATTTTGTTTATCCATTCATCAGTTGATGTACATTTGTATTGTTTCTACCTTTTGTATATTACATACCTATTAGCATTTGTGTACAGGTTTTTTTTTGTTGGGTATATATATTTTCACTCATCTTGGGTATATACATAGGAGTACAATTGCTGGATCAAATGCTAACTCTATGTCTAAACACTTTGATGACCTGCCAGACTATTTTCCAAAGTGGCTTCACCATTTACATTCCCATCTGCAGTATATGAGAATCTCTATTTCTCCACATACTTACCAGAACTAGTTATTACCTCACTCTTTTATTCTGACCATCCTAGTAGATGTGACATGGTATTCCACTGTGGCTTTGATTTGCATTTCCCTGATGCCAGTAATGTTGAACAACTTCTATGCTTATTTGCCATCTGTCTGTCGTCTTTGAAGAAATGTCCATTCAGATTCTTTACCTGCATTTTAACTGGGTTTTTAAAAATTATTATTATTACTGAGTTGTAAAAGTTCTTTATATTGATATACGTCCTTTATCAGGTAAATTATTTGCAAAATATTTTCTGTGATTTTCCAAATTATACTATAAATTCTTCCTATTTTATCTGCATCACTATCCTGGAAGGTATATGGGTCATTATTATATTCATTTTCTAGAAAGGTATTAACTTTGTCAAAGTGTTAGCAGTTGTTAATGGGCAAAAGATTAGGCCTGGGTCATCTTATACCTTCTACAGTGTTCTGTTTGTGATTTTGTTGACTGTGTAATGTAAATTGGAAGTTTGGGGATAATGAAAACAAAGAATCATTTAGGGTCTAGAATTTTTTTAACAATCAAAGTTTAGTGACAAACCCATTATTTTACCATTTTAATTCTGACCTGAATTCCCTAAAGTGGAACTTATCAAATCTTACTGAATATTCTCAGAAGACAAGACTTTACAAAATGTTTGAAAACTAAAACATCTTGTTTATTTGATAAATATGAGAGTAATTTATAAGCAAGTACCAAGTGGCCAAGGGCAAATGGAGAGTGATGTTACTTTCAGTGAGGTGTAATACTAGCAAGAATATCCCCTCTTACTGAATGTGTTTGATCTGGGTTTTATCAGCAAGTCATTAAATTTGGGGTTTTATGATCCATCATACTTACTAGATTTATCACCCTGGAATTTTGTTCCTTTCCTTAATGTGGAATTTAAAAAGAATTCAAAAATTGACACTATTGTGATGGAATTTTCTCATTCCTTTGATAAAGGAAATATATAATGTATTAAATTTTATATTGGAAGTTAAGCCTGTTGAAGTCCAATAAATATGCTTTCTGGTGATTTATTTATAATTTATTTTTAGTAACTTTTTTCGTGTTTTCTGTGTGTGCATATAAGCCCTCAGCCTTCCCTCACTAACCTCCCATGATCACCGAAGCTTCTAGTCTTTAGGTTGAAAAGTCTTGGAGGGGAATAATGAAACTTAATTTTATTCTAAAATAGAGTGTTTCCATATATGGTGTTTTTTTTTTTTTTTTTTTTTTTTTTTTTTAGACTGAGTCTCACTCTGTTGCCCAGGCTGGAGT
>NW_016107733.1:1590173-1593470 GCF_001604975.1 Cebus imitator | reverse complement strand
TGGAGTGCAGTGGCGCAATCTCAGCTCGCTGCAACCTGCACCTCCCAGGTTCAAGCAATTCTCCTGCCTCAGCCTCCCGAGTAGCTGGGACTACAGGCGCATGCCACCACGCCCAGCTAATTTTTATATTTTTAGTAGAGACGGGGTTTCACAATGTTGGCCATGATGGTCTCGATCTCTTGACCTGGTGATCCGCCCACCTTGGCCTCCCAAAGTGTTGGGATTACAGGCATGAGTCACTGTGCCCGGCTCCATATATCTTAAAACCAGGATTCATGCTGGGCACGGTGGCTAATGCCTTTAATCCCAGCACCTTGGGAGGCTGTTGGGAGACTGAGGTAGAGTACTTGAGTCCAGGTATCAGAGACCACCCTGGGCAACGTGGTGAATCCCTGTCTCTACTAAAAAGTACAAAAATTTATCTGGGTGTGGGGGCATTCTCCTGTGTTCTCAGCTATTTGGGAGGCTGAGGTGGGAGAATCCTCCTTTTCTCAATTTAATTGAGCCTGGCAGACTGAGACTGCAGTGAGCCGAGATGGTGCCGCTGCACCCCAGCCTGGGTAGCCGGAGTGAGACCCTGTCCCAAAAAAACAACAGAAACCCAAAAAAACAAAGCAGGATTGATCTTGTAAGCTTAATGAAGAAGTTTATTTTCAAGTAATTTCTTACTAATCACAAATTTCAGCATCAAAGGGTTAATAAATTACTGGAGTTTTCCTTGAGTGCATTTAATACAAAGAACACATAAAGAAACAAGCTAGGACTAAAGATAATTATTTTGTGGGAAAGATTTAGTATTTAGGGTATGCATATTAAGATTAATTTACTGTTCTGATGTTAAAAAAAAGTAATGTTGCAGTTTTAGTATGATGCAATATAAAGTGTTATTTTTGAAAGATTCTGAATAATACTTAATTTTTAAGATATATTGCAATATCATAATTGTAGTGTACCTGCCATTGTAACTTGGTGATAATTATTTTACAAGTTTTAATGTTGAATTTTTCTAGGTAGATATTCCATCCATTATAACCAAGAAACTATTAAAAGCAGCAATGAAGCATATAGAAGTGATAGTTAAAGCCAGACAGAAAGGTAATACAGTTTTCTACTACAGTTCGAGTGATTTTGTTTTTATACACCATTTTTTACCTGAAATATCTAATTATGAGTACCAATTCATTAACTTATATATTCACAGTTGCTGCTAGAGTATTCTTTTAAACTGAAATCTCTTTCAGTAGTTTGCCAATAATGTGTGAAAACTCGAGAATCTTTAAAAATTAAAATAAAAGTTAACTTTACTGCTTATACTCTCATTGTTTTTTGAATGATAATCTGTTTCTCTCTGGTATCTTTCATTTCTCTTCTCCCTTCCTCCTTAATTTCAATGGTTTTGACCTCTTCTAGCCCATCCTATATATTGCTCTAGTTTACTTTCGTGATATGACAAGTCTCATGTTGTCTTTCTACTAAAAAAAAATTTAATAACTATCATAACATCTTAATTGTGTATTTAACCCCTTTTCTATCTAGTCAGATATTAGATCTAGTCTTCTTTCACTATGTATTATGCTTTTAGCCAGGACGACCTATTCGCTGGTTCTTATGTGTGTTCTGTCCTTTTTATGGTCATGATTTGCACACAGCAAATGTTCATTAAATGTTTTTCCTTCCTTTCTTCCTCCCTTTCCTCCTTTACTTTTTATCACATCCTGCAGGATCTTTTTTGATTGAGTGAGTGGAATCCTCATTTGAAACTTTTCATGCTCTAAGATCAAGCTCTAAAATGTTTCTTTCTAACATAACTACTTCTATGCACTAAGTTCTTCGTGAAACTGAGATTTTCCTTGTATTTGCATTTGGTATTCTTTTTTGTCGATGGTTTCTGAAGTACGTCCTGCAGAATACCACTGTACATACAAGACCATATGACCAGAAGAGGTTTTATGGTCCTATCTTTTGTTAATTACTATTGTATTCCCCTTGTAAAAATTCCCATAGGTAGGAGCACACGAAAAGCTCTGGGTAGTTTTGCAGCAGTTAAATAGCGTTAGTTTCAATCTAGCATGTTCCAAATTCATTTGAGCATGGAACCATTTATCCCTCCCACATAGTATCAATTATTTTAATCAGAAAACATTTTGGGAAATTATGCTATAGGTAGATTTGAAGTTAAATGTAATTATCAGTTTATTTGCCTCCCCCCTTTTTTTTCTTTTCCCTGGAAAATTAAAGCAATTAAATCAAGAAGAGCTGCATTGTTAAACCAAGCAGTCACATGTTCACTTCTGGCACAGTGCATGAATATACAAGGTGCTCAACAAATGCTGTTTTGTTGTTGTTAGTTTTGAGACAGAGTCTTGCTCTTGTTGCCCAGGCTGGAGTGCTGTGGCGCAATCTCAGCTCACTGCAACCTCCGCCTCCCGGTTTCAAGCGATTCTCCTACCTCAGCCTCCCAAGTAGCTGTGATTACAGGCATACGCCACCGCGCCAGGCTAATTTTGTATTTCAGTAGAGACAGGGTTTCTCCATGTTGGTCAGGCTGGTCTTGAACTCTCAACCTCAGGCGATCCACCCACCTCAGCCTCCCAAAGTGCTGGGATTACAGGTGTGAGCCACACAGTCACTCTCCTAATAGCTGGTTGTAGGGCTAGCTAGGTGCCTGCAATTTCCCTTGAAGGGACTCAAAAGTTTTCCTTTATTTTCCTGCTGGGGGTCCTGGCAGGTTCGTAAGAGGAGTTACTGCTCCATCTCAGTACTCACACTGTTGGAATGCATATAATGCCTTTTTGTGTCTATGAATATGCTTGCATTCTATTTCAATAAAAATAGAAGGAAATAGTTCTAAAATAAATGCCATTGATTTAGGGTTAAGATTGATTCCCAACACAAACTCCATGATGTAAAAACTCTGCGCAGAGTGCAGAAAGGGAAAAGCATCCCTTGCCTTTCTACTTCGTCTTTTCAGGTCTGTAAAAAGGAGACAATACTATTAATTTTAAATTTGAAAATATTAGTTAACGCCAGGCCTAAAAAAGAAATTTGTTAGCATAACTTTTATTATCAGTTAATGTTTATTAAGAAATCTATCCCTAGCCGGGCGCGGTGGCTCAAGCCTGTAATCCCAGCACTTTGGGAGGCCGAGGCGGGTGGATCACGAGGTCAAGAGATCGAGGCCATCCTGGTCAACACGGTGAAACCCCGTCTCTACTAAAACTACAAAAAATTAGCTGGGCATGGTGGCGCGTGCCTGTAATCCCAGCTACTCAGGAGGCTGAGGCAGGAGAATTGCCT
>NW_016107733.1:1586303-1587473 GCF_001604975.1 Cebus imitator | reverse complement strand
CCAGCTACTCAGGAGGCTGAGGCAGGAGAATTGCCTGAACCCAGGAGGCGGAGGTTGCGGTGAGCCGAGATTGCGCCATTGCACTCCAGCCTGGGTAACAAGAGCGAAACTCCGACTCAAAAAAAAAAAACTGATCTTGGACATATGGCCCAGCTTAGTGGCTCATGCCTATAATTCCAGCACTTTGGGAGGCCAAGGCAGGTGTATCACCTGCAGTTGGGAGTTCGAGACCAGCTTTACTAACATGGAGAAACCCTGTCTCTGCTAAAAATACAAAATTAGCCGGGCATGGTGGTGCTTGCCTGTAATTCCAGCTACTTGGGAGGCTGTGGCAGGAGAATCACTTGAACCTGGGAGGCGGAGGTTAAAGTGAGCCAAGATCATACCATTGCACTGGGCAACAAGAGTGAAACTCTGTCTCAAGAAAACAAACAAACAAACAAACTGATCTTGGACATAAAAGATGAATATGAGGAAAAATATTTTTGTTTTATATTTTAAAATATACATTATATTTCATGTGTTCACCTTTAAAGATATGCACGTGATAATAGGCAGACACACTTGAACAAACTATATAGATAAGTTTATATTTCAAGGTATCCAGCTGGGAAGAAGAATTGGAAGTCATCTAGTCTTTTCTCCCTTTTTCTGGCTGGACCATGTTTAGATTATTCCATAAGTTACCTTGTTACTCTTACCCCAATAGCCCTTAGAGGAAACAGAGTCTCACTCTGTTGCCCAGGCTGGACTGCAGTGGCACTATCTCAGCTCACTGCAACCTCCACCTCCTGGGTTCGAGTTCAAGTGATTCTTCTGCCTCAGCCTCCTGAGTAGCTGGGACTACAGGCAAGCACTACCATGCCCAGTTAATTTTTGTATTTTTAGTAGAAATGGGGCTTCTCCATGTTATCCAGGCTGGTCTTGAACTCCTGACCTCGTGATCTGCCCACCTTGGCCTTCCAAAGTGCTGGGATTACAAGCATGAGTCACTGCACCTGGCAACCATGGCTTATTTTTAGTGATATGTAAAGTGATGTACTTTACATATCACTAAAATATTTATCACTAAAATATTTATCATATCAATATATTTTAATTATTTTATCACTAAAATATTTAAAGTGATGTGCTTTTTTTTTTTTTTTTTTTGAGACAGAGTTTCACTCT
>NW_016107733.1:1582877-1586181 GCF_001604975.1 Cebus imitator | reverse complement strand
GTGCCACCATGCCCAGCTAATGTTTTGTATTTTTAGTAGAGACGGGGTTTCACCATGTTGACCAGGATGGTCTCGATCTCATGACCTTGTGATCCACCCGCTTCGGCCTCCCAAAGTGCTGGGATTACAGGCGTGAGCCACCGCGCCCGGCATGATGTGCTTTAAATATTACTTTTTGTTTTCACATTTTCATTTTCTTAAAAATATTTTAATATATTAAAGTACATGATTTTTATGCTACACTAGTTTATAATAATAACAAATAGGATTATAAGGTAATTACTATAATTATCTTAAGCATTAATTTAAATATATATTAAACATTTAAGTATTCTTGGAAAGTATTTTCTTGATTTTTAAAAATTTTTAAAAGTTTTTTGAGATAGAATCTTGCTCTGTGGCCCAGGCTGGAGTGCAGTGATGTGATCTTGGCTCACTGCAACCTCTGCCTCCCAGGTTCAACCAATTCTCCTGCCTCAGACTCCCCAGTAGCTGGGATTACAGGTGTGTGCCACCACACCCAGCTAATTTTTGTGTTTTTAGTAGAGATGGGGTTTTACCATGTTGGCCAGGCTGGTCTAGAACTCCTGACCTCGTGATCCGCCCACCTCAGCCTCCCAAATTGTTGGCTCACAGCCTCCCAAGGTGTGAGCCACTGTGCCTGGCTGACAGAAAGTATTTTCTAATGTCCCCCAAGTTCCTCCTGTTAAGGGAATACTTTTTTTCTCTTAAATAATATTCTCTTTTAGCCAAGTAAGAAATCTAACTCTCTGCTATTCAACATGTGGTTTGCAGACCAGTGGCATGAATGTTGGTTGACAGTTTGTTAGAAATGCAGAATCTTAGGTAATTCATATGCAGTTGAAAGTTAAGAACTTTATAAATTACTAAATGTAAACAATTATTATTATTTATTTTTTCAGATCTCTGACCTTACTTATAAGAGAGATCCTGTCTGGCTCTGTGTTCCTTCCTTCTTTGGATTTCCTAGCTGATCCAGTAAGACTTAAACATTTTTTTAATTGTTACAAAATATACTTAATATAAAATTTACCATCTTAAAGATTTTTAAGCGTGTAGTCAATGATACTGAAACATTCATATTGTTGTGCAACCATCCCCACTCTCCGTCTCCAGAACTCTTTTTCTTATGAAACTGAAACTCTACACCTGTTAGCAATAACTCCTCATTCCTTCCTCCCTCCTGCCCTCCTGGTAACCACCATTCTGCTTTCTGTCTCCATGAATTTGCCTACTCTGGGTACCACATATAAATGGAATCATACAATATTAGTCTTTTAATGACTGGCTTATTTCACTTAGCATAATGTCTTCAAGATTCATCCATGTTGTAGCATGTGTCAGAATTTCCTTCCTTTTCAAGGCTGAGTAGTATTCTGTTGTATGTGTATAACATGTTTTATTTTCATCCGTTGATAGACACTTTGGATGTTCATCCATTGATGGATACTTCAGATGCTTTTACCTTTGATCCAATAAGATTCTGAAGAAACAAGAATGATTTAGAAATATTTTAAATGCCAAAATCAGAATAGCTTTTATTTGCTGATTTTCACAAACGTTAAGAACCTCTTTTGTAGATGTAAAAAAAAAATCCTGCTGTAATACATATGTGCAGATTTTTTGCCACTGCTCCATTTGTTTCTTCATTTTTCCAGAAACTTTCATAATATGATACAAGTTAGGAGAATTTTGGGAAGAACGCAGTAATGGAATTATTTTGATTTACATTTATTATTTTCCACTAGGATACTGTGAATCATTTGCTTATCATCTTCATAGATGACAGTCCAGTGAGTATTGAATATATTAGAAAACACTTCAGATTGCATTGAATTTTGATTGTGTATGTCAAATCAGGTGGGAATTTTACTGAGTTAATAATTTTCTTTCTTTCAAAGCCTGAAAAAGCAACTGAACCGGCTTCTCCTTTGGTTCCATTCTTGCAGAAATTTGCAGAACCTAGAAATAAAAAGCCGTCTGTAAGCATTTTCAGCAGTAACATTTTTTTGATATAAACAATTTTAGAACTCATTTATATAGCTTAAACTTATTATTTCTCTTATATTAAGGTGTTGAAGTTAGAATTGAAGCAAATCAGAGAGCAACAAGATCTTTTATTTCGTTTTATGAACTTTCTGAAACAAGAAGGAGCGGTGCACGTGTTGCAGTTTTGTTTGACTGTGGGTGAGGTTTACCTGTGTATTTTACGAAAGTCATTTTTAAACCTTTTAATGTACTTGAATATTTTAAATCCTATCTGATGTTGTGGTACCCA
This sequence comes from Cebus imitator, assembly GCF_001604975.1. Taxonomy (NCBI): domain Eukaryota; kingdom Metazoa; phylum Chordata; class Mammalia; order Primates; family Cebidae; genus Cebus; species Cebus imitator. The sequence continues at coordinate 1,583,882 of NW_016107733.1, read as the reverse complement.
TCTATCAATGTACTAAATTTCATATACCAGATTTTCTAAGAGCGTCTGTGAGTTTCTCTCAAGTGCTCACTCCTTTCCATATTGGGAAATAATCTGTCATTGACTTCATTCAAATCCTAGTAGCAGAAAAAGAAAAAACTACTGAAAATACAATATAAGGCCAGGTGCAGTGACTCACGCCTGTAATCCCAGCTCTTTGGGAGGCCAAAGGGGGTGGATCACCTGAGGTCGGAAGTTCGAGACCAGCCTGGCCAATGTGGTGAAACCTTGTCTCTACTGAAAATACAAGAATTAGCTGGGTGTGGTGGCGGGTGCCTGCAATCCTAGCTACTTGGCAGACTGAGGCAGGAGAATCACTTGAACCTGGGAGGCAGAGTTTGCAGAGAGCCAAGATTGAGCCATTGCACTCCAGCCTGGGCGACAAGAGCGAAACTCCGTATAAAATATATACATATGTGTATATACATATACACACACACACATATACATGTATTTATTGAACATATATCAAAGACCCAAACTGTAGCCCTTATCAATATCACTTGTTCACAGTTTTTCTTTTGATTAAAATATCAAGTATAAAAATGTCTGATTTTGATTATAAGCCCTCTAGCATTATAGATTATTGGATTTACAAAAAACTTTATAAACTATGAAAAGTTTATTTAATTTCTTTTTAAAATGTAACTTTAAAAAAAACTGAGTTATAATTTATATAGTGAAACTCGTAGAATTTAAATGTATAGTTTGATCAGTTTTACACATGTGTACATCCATGTAACCTGCATCTTTATCAAGATGCAGAACATTTATTTCCGTCAGCCCAGAAAGTTACCTTAGGCTCCTTCCCAAGAGATCCACCCTTTCCACCTACTCCTGCCAAAGCAATCACTGGTCTCATTTCTCTCACCACAGATTAGTTTTGCCTGTATAATTTTTTTTTTATATGAAGGGAATCACATAACATATACTCCTTTGTCCCTGGCTTCCTTCATTCAGGATAAT
>NW_016107733.1:1571623-1582840 GCF_001604975.1 Cebus imitator | reverse complement strand
ATGGCGCGATCTCGGCTCACCGCAACCTCCGCCTCCCAGGTTCAGGCAATTCTCCTGCCCCAGCCTCCTGAGTCGCTGGGATTACAGGCACATGCCACCATGCCCAGCTAATTTTTTGTATTTTTAGTAGAGACGGGGTTTCACCACGTTGACCAGGATGGTCTCGATCTCTTGACCTCGTGATCCACCCGTCTCGGCCTCCCACAGTGCTGGGATTACAGGCTTGAGCCACCGCGCCCGGCCAGGATAATGCTTTTTAAGGTTCATATATGTTTTTGTCTAAATAAGTAATTTGGGCCAGGCATGGTGGCTCATTCCTGTGATCCCAGCACTTCAGGAGGCTGAGGTAGGTGGATCACTTGAGGTCAGGAGTTCCAGACCAGCGTGGGCAAAACGGTGATCACCTGTCTCGACAGAAATACAAAAATTAGTTGGGCGTGTTGGCTCATGCCTATAATTCCAGGTACTTGGGAGGCTGAGGCAAGAGACTCGCTTGAGCTTGGGAGGTGGAGGTTGCAGTGAGCTGAGACCATGCTACTGCATCCATCCAGGGGTGACAGAGTGAGACTCTCTCTTAAAAATAGATGAATAAATATGTAGTTTGTTCTTTGCTGAGTGATATTCCGTTGTATGAATACATATATCTTTTAAACTTTATTACTAGGTGCACACACATTTAAGATTGTTGTATCTTCGTAATAACTTTATCCTTTTATCATTATAAAATGCTTCTCTCCTGTATCTGTTAATTTTCAGTCTTGAAGTCTACTTTGTCTGATGTTAATATGGCCACATCATCTTTCTTTATACTTAGGTGTGCATTTGTATATCTTTTTCTATCTGATTGAAATGTTTAATGTATTTCTAGTAAGCAGCATGTAGCTGCTCTTGCTTTAAAAAAAAAAAAAACTAACTCATCTTTGCTTTTTAATTGGTATCTATAGTACATTTACACTTGATATATTTATTATATGTTTATTGTTAGGGTTTCCATCTTGGTGTTTGTTTTATATTTGTCCTGTATATTCTTTGCTTTTTTTTTCCCTCCTTTGTTGACTTTCTTGAAATTTTTTTAGTATTTTGTTTTATCTCTCCTATTGACTTTTCAAGCCTGTTCTGGCTTTTTTTAAAATCTTTGATTAGAGATTATAATATGTTTCTTTCATTTATCATAGAATCAATTTAAAAATATTTTACTGCTTCAGGAGCAATGTAAGAACCTCAGTGTACCTCAGATCATCCCGTCCTGCCTATTGTGCTCCTTTTGTTATTTATTTTAATTCTGCATGGGCTGTAAACCCACAGTACATTGTTTCTTCATTAAATAGTCATCAGAAATCTACACACGTGTGGAATGCACACACACATTCATTTTTAAAGGTCCTTATAATTATTGGCGTATTTACTGTCCCAGTATTCTTAATTTATATTTGTAGAACCAGGTTTCTAATACTGTTTCTTTCTGCTGAAAGAAATCTTTTTCATAGTTATTATAGTACAAATACGCTGGAGATAAATTTTCTTAGCTTTTGTCTGTTTGAAAAGATGGCATGATCATGGCTCATAAAATACAACCTCAACTTCCTGAGCTCAAATAATCCTCTTGCCTCAGCCTTGAAAGTAGTTGGGACTACAGGTGAACACCATCATGCCTGGCTAATTTCTTTGTAGAGACATGGTCTCTATGTTGCCCAGGCTGGTCTTGAACATCTGGGCTCAGGCGATCCTCTGGCCTCAGCCTCTCGAAGTGCTGGAATTATAGGCATAAGACACCACACCTGACCTTTAATCAATTTTGAAAATTCCTGGCTCTCTTTTCAAATATTCTGCCCCATTTTCTCTTCTTTTACAACTCCAGTTATATGCATATTAAGTCATACAGGAATGACAGTTGTATTCTATTGCCTCACAAATGTTATATGCTTATATGCTGTGTTTCAGTTTTTTTTTAATCCCTTTTTTCCACTTTATGTTTCAGTTTGAATGATTAAGAAGTAAAAGGTAAACTCCTTATTATAACAGCTTGGAATAAAAAGCAAAAACAATTGGTATTTTGGCTATCCTAATACTACCATCTTTTATTTTTGAATAAACATTCATTTGTTCAAGCTGTCACTTCTGCCACTAGTTTGCAGCGTTCATGGTGGAGAAAAATATTGTTTACAAACATTGATTGGAACTAAAGTCATCATTTTTATTTTTATTTAGTATAACAGATTTTGAAATAATAAAAGACTTTTGGTATCATAAATTATTGGTCTTTAAGGAAACTATTAGAAGTGTGTTTAGTGTTCTGAATTTTTGCAGATTTGTATTGCTTTTTATGTATTTACATATTTTCTATTAATCTATAAAAATTGGTTGATTGCATTTCTCTTATTGAGTAGTTATTTTACTCTCAAAAATTTTTTAAAAACTTAGATGAATTAGATTGCTTCTAATTGCTGCTTTTAGTATTGGCTGCAATTAGAATGGGACTGTGAGGTTTTCATGAATAGTTTTATATTAAAATTATTTTTTCTTATTTTCCTCATTTGTTAGAGGAATTTAATGATAGAATTTTACGACCAGAATTATCAAATGATGAAATGCTGTCTCTTCATGAAGAATTGCAGAAGATTTATAAAACATACTGTTTGGATGAAAGTATTGACAAAATTAGATTTGATCCCTTCATTGTAGAAGAGATTCAAAGAAGTAAGTCAAAGATGATGAGAATGAATTACTTAGCACTTCAACAGTTTTCAGAGTTTTCCCATTTATTCTGTTTATTATTGCAGTGGTTATGTGCAGTACATGGGCAGCTATTATTCTCTTTTACTAATGAGATGAAAGTTTTGAAGAAAAAAACGTATTCATACTTCACATGTTTGTCAGAACTAGACCTTGTTTGATGTAATTTCTCATTCTAGTATATTTCTTACAGTGGAGTTTCAGTAAAACACAGTTTTAGAACTGTATGCTCTTCACTATAGTGACTTTTAAATTAACATACATTTATGCTATTTATAAATAATTTCTAAAATAGAATTTTTTTAATAGTTGCTGAAGGGCCATACATAGATGTTGTGAAACTTCAAACTATGAGATGTCTTTTTGAAGCATATGAACATGTTCTTTCCCTCTTGGAGAATGTATTTACCCCTATGTTCTGCCATAGTGATGAGGTAAGTCAAACTATTCACCTTGTTTGAGAATGTTTTTTTGGGGGGTGGGGGTGTGGGGATGGAGTCTCACTCTGTGGCCCAGGCTGGAGTGCAATGGCATGATCTCAGCTCACTGCAACCTCTGCCTCCTGAGTTCAAGTGATTCTCCTGCCACAGCCTCTTGAGTAGTTGGGACTACAGGTATATGCAACCATGCGCAGCTAATTTTTGTATTTTTAGTAGAGATGAGGTTTCACCATATTGGCCAGGCTGGTCTCAAACTCCTGACCTCGTGATCTGCCAGCCTCTACCTCCCAAAGTGCTGGAATTACAGGCTCACTGAGCCACCACGCCTGGCCTTATTTGAGGATTTTTATATAGAATTTATTAGTAGCTCTGATATCATTAGATGAGTGATTCAAATAACAAAATAAAATAGAAAAATAAAACAAGATTTCTGAGCGTGGTGGATCATGCCTATAATCCCAGCACTTTGGTCTCAATCTCTTGACCTCGTGATCTGCCCACCTCGGCCTCCCAAAGTGCTGGGATTACAGGCATGAGCCACTGCGCCCGGCCTAATCCCAGCACTTTGGAAGGCTGAAACAGGTGAATCACTTGAGTTCAGGCATTCAAGACCAACCTGGCCAACATGGTGAAACCCTGTCTCTACTAAAAATACAAAAAATTAGCTGGGTATGGTGGCACGTGCCTGCAATCTCAGTTACTCAAGAGGTTGAGGCAGGAGAATAGCCTGAATCCAAAAGGGTGAAGTTGCAGTGAGCTGAGAGCATACCACTGCATTTGAGCCTGGGCAAGAGAGCAAGACTCAGTCTCAGTAAAAAACAAAACAAAACAAAAAAACCAAGATTAAGAAAGTGGATATTCTTTTCTACTATGTAATTAAGTGAAGATTAAAAAATAATTGTAGAAACAATTATCAATACCAAAATCTGTTTGTATTTATGTGAATAGATAGATTAGGATCAAATAGGTCTGCCTGATTTGCTATATGCCTGAGTGGCTTTGTAGTATTGCAGTGATGCAGAAATCTCATTGTATACACATTATTTACAAAACTGTGGCTGTCATCTGCATTTGCAGTATTTTCATCCTTACCCTATTTGACCATGTCTGTATTCCCTTGATTGAGATAGCTTTTTTTCCAAAACTGGAAAGTAGTAAGCTAAGGTAGCATGTTTTAATGTTAATTATAATAAATGATAATTATTATTTATTATTTTAAAGTATTTTAGACAACTTTTAAGAGGTGCAGAATCACCAACACGCAATTCAAAATTCAACAGGTAGGTTGTATGCTTTGTTTTAGAACTTGCTGTTGCTAATCATTCTATGATAGCATCATTGTCTTTATTAGCTATTTTTCTGAATGAGTATGTGGTTCCATTGTTATATGAGTAGACAAGGGATTTTACTAGTGAATCGTGGAACTGTGTTATATATAGTGATCTGAAAATGCCTAAAATTCTTTTAGAAAAATTTAACAAGATATATAATGTGGCCTTGTTAATCTCATGATTAATATATATTAGTTTTTGTATACCTGCCTTATTGGAGACTAGAGCATGCATAAGTGGCATCCACAGATAACTCAGAATTTAGACAGTTTTTGTTTTAGAGGAAACTTCTTGTTAGAGTGCTTACAGGGTACAAAAGTGGAGGGATGTTTCTTTCTTACCTTTTTTTGGCTCTCTGGAAATCTAAGTGTATAGTTAAATCATCTAAAGAAAGGTAATAGAAGAAAAAAGCTTTATCCATTTATAAACTGGATAATGTTCTGAATTGTCTTTGCAAGGTTACATGTACAAAATTGACACACCTTCCAATAATGAAGTATACACATAAAATATATGAATAAATATATATTTTAAGTTACTTAATAGCAAATCAACAAAGCTTTTCTAAATTTCCAATGAAAAAATGTTAATGGCCAGGCACAGTGTCTCATACCTGTAATACCAGCACTTTGTGAGGCTGAGGTGGGTGGATCACTTGAGGTCAGGAGTTTGAGACCAGCCTGGCCGAAGCAGAAAAATTGTTTGAGCCTGGGAGGCGGAGGTTGCAGTGAACTGAGATTGCACCACTGCCCTCCAGTCTGGGTGACTCTGTCTCAAAAAAAAAAAAAGAATGTTAAGAAACTCTTTTAATTTACTATATATAAGGTAAATGAATCATTTCATTTCACTTACCTTATGTGTACAAAATTGACAGACATCTCAACACCTTCCAATTTGAGCAAGTATCTAATAAACATACAAATAAACTGGATATATTATACTACAAAGAGAATAGTAGATAAGTCAAGAAATGGGACAGTGTTTTAGATAGTTACTACAAAGAAAAATGTGAAAACTTTACCATGAGGAGAATATATTGTATTTCTTGACATAAGCGTTACAAGAATAAATGTTTTTTTTTTTTTGACCATTGAATATTAATTCTGATTTAATGCCTCAGTAGAGGCATTAAATGTGTAGTATACATGTAATAACTTTTCTGAAAGGTAGAAAATACCTTTAGGGTTATCTGTAAAAATACCTCTTTTTTGCTTTTTCCTAAAAATTTATGTGTTATAACCATGAAATATAGACTATATTTAACAAAAATCATATTTATGCTATTTAAAATAGCATTGTTTGCTCAGGCCACATGCCTCTTGCATTTGAATACTTTCCCAAGGAGTTTCATCAAATTTGCTGACATAGTTCAGAAGCAGGTAGAATTTATCCTTCGATGTTTGGAGTCTCATACCAGGATACAGATACCAGGATAAATGGGCCTTTTTCTAGGACCATTTAAGGGGAATTGGTTCTGTGATCTTAAAAGCCTGCTTGGTAGCTGGCCGGGCATGGTGGCTCATGCCTGTAATCCCAGCACTTTGGGAGGCTTCGGCAGGTGGATCACTTGAGTTCAGGAGTTCAAGACCAGCCTGGCCAACGTGGCGAAACCCCGCCTCTACTAAAAATACAAAAATTAGTTGAGTGTGGTAGAAGACATGTGTAATCCCAGCTACATGGGAGGCTGAGGCAGGTGACTCACATGAACCCAAGGAGGCAGAGATTACAGTGAGCCGAGACTGCACCACTGTACTCCAGCGTGGGCATTAAGACACTGCCGCCAAAAAAAAAAAAAAAAAAAAAACAAAGAAAACAAACAAAAAAACTAGCTTGATAGCTAAATCTAAATCAGGGTCATAACTTGGGAGATGAAAATCTTTCTTTGCTGCTTTGAGAACAGTTGATTATTTTCAGCATGTTAAGGCACTAATTTTGTTGCGTTTAAAATATATTAAAAAGACAGGTTATATGGGTTTTTTCCATTCTGGGTACTGATTATGACTTTTTAAGGTGTGTTTTTCTTTATGGTAATCTGACTCTAATAGTAACTATCAGTCTTGCTTTTGTGATACTTAATGATTTGTTTACCTATGTCTAATACGTTAAAAGAGTTTCTTAACATTATTTCATTGGAAATTTAGAATAATTTTGTTAATTTGCTATTAAATGTCTTAAAATATATAAAGTATTCATATACTTTATATCTACATTTTATATTTTCAAAGTAAAATTCTAATGCATGTTTATTACATTCTCTGTTTCATTGTACACTCAAAGTACAACTTTTATTTTTTAATATTTAGAGATCATTTGTTAACTGTGGTTCTTAGCTTAAAACATATATTTATTTATTTATTTGTTTGTTTTTCTTGAAGTTCTTGGGTATATGTGCAGATCTTGCAGGACTGTTACATAGATACACACATGCCATGGTGGTTTGCTGCCTCCATCCCCCTGTCTTCTACATTAGGCATTCCTCCTAATGATATCTCTCCTGAATCTCTCCACTCCCTGCTATCCCTTCCCTAGCCCCGCATCCCCTAACAGACCCCACTGTGTGATGTTCCGTTCCCTGTGTCCATGTGTTCTCATTGTTCAACACTCACTTATGGGTGAGAACATGTGGTGAAACATATTTTTTTACTCAAGCTAAAATGTGAAGAAGCATAAGTGATTATATCTAATATGGACACAAATTTCATGCTGGAAAATATGAATTTTTTTGTGTGTGTGTGTCAGGTATTTGGTGACTCAGTCTCTTTATACTTTCCACTGTGTGAAAGAAATGGTATGCCTAAGGACAAAGAAAACATAGAATTATTTCTGGATATTTAATTTCTAAGAACATTTTTTAATAATCCAGAAAAAAGTTTTTTCCTGACATATCTAATTTTTTTCCATGTCACCCAAGATTATAACATATTTAATTTTTAAGAACGGTTTTTAGTATATAAATTTCCAAACACAAAAGACAACTATGCGCATTTATTTCTCTTACCTTTATCACCGTATTCATGAGGATTTCTTCCCTTTGCAAAGATGAATGTTATACACCTGTGTAACTTCTGAAGCTTTTAAATTTTGTTTTGTGTTCTAAATTGAAGTTTATATAATATCTGGGCTTTCTTTCTCTCCTCTTTTTATATAATTTCACATATCTGTTATTGCAGAGGTAGCCTAAGTTTGGATGATTTTCGGTAAGTCTTGAGCATGTGATTCTTTTCATTATTAAATGTTTTTAGAAAGTACATTGTGAACAACCTAATACAAATAAAAAAGAAAAAAATGAAACACTGGTATTAACTGCCATTATATCCTAGTTATTCAGGGTAATCTTTTAAAATGAATACCTACTTTGATTCTAGATATCTCCTTTTTGATATAGCATGATATGTCATTATAAAATAAAAATGTCCTGATACTTTAAAGATATTTTCATTATTTAATTTGCCAGTATCTTGTTTTTTAAGGCTGACTCAATTTTGTTTTTCTTGTTGATTTTACTAAATTAGTTTTAGAATTATTTATGTTTAAATGACTTTTTTTTTTAGTAAGAAGTATAATGATGTTTTTGTATTTCTGGGCATAATCACAAGTGAGAGTTTTAAAATTTCATATTTCAACAACTACCATTGTTTTATAATTTCCATGTTGTAGAGACTAGAATAAATTATCTAGATTCTAGAGATTTTAAAAATATTTTGTTAACATTTTTGTGTTTTGGGAAGCATTTTTTAAAATCAAGGACAATTGTGTCTACAATTCTGGATTTAAAAAAACCTAATTGTATGTTTTAAAAAATAGAATAATCTAGTTTAAGTACCCCTTTTACTGCTTACTGCTTATTATTAGTGTTTTTTCAGAAGTTTGATTTACTTCTTGGGCATGTGTAAACTACACATTACTGCATATTGGTATGTTTAAAACTTCATTAATTTGCTTTCTTTAATTGTATTATTTCAGTAGATAATTTAAAATTTCCTCATAGGAGTAATAGCTATACACTTGAGGATTTAAAACTGGAGTGCAGTGGTGCATTCTCAGCTACTATAACCTCTGCCTCCCAGGTCCCAGTGATTCTCCTGTATCAGCCTTCCTGGTAGCTGGGATGACAGGTGCCCACCACCACGCCTGGCTAATTTTTGTGTTTTTAGTAGAGACAGGGTTTTGCCATGTTGGCCAGGCTGGTCTCGAACTCCTGACCTCAGGAAGTCTGCCTGCCTTGGACTCCCAAAGTGCTGGGGTTACAGGTGTGAGCCACTGTACCCAGCCTTGAGCATGACTTTTAAATTGGATAAAAATTATGGTTTTAATTGCTGAAACATTGGGCAGTAGGCTAACAGACATTTTTGCTACTTTTAGCTTATTTATTTTGTTGCTTTCCAACTATTTCTGCTTTCAGAAATTCAGCTTAAAAAAAATTGCAAAACTAACATTTAATATTTATGGCAGAGCAGACTGCTTCCTAGGGCTACATTTGCTTTTATCCCTATTCTCATTGCTAACCTTTCTCTTTGGCACTATTCTTTTTCTTACTTTGAAGTTAAATAATTTAAGATCCATTTTGTACCTCATGCCTTCTTTGAGTATTTGTATGATTATATAAAGTTGAATTTTGCTTTAACGTTTGTCATAGACAGTTTTTTTTTAAAGTTGTCTTTGAAAATGAAGCACTGAGAAAGTAATATCTTAATGTTTTTTTTTTTCTGTTGCATTATTTTAGTACAGTTACTCTAAAGGGATGTTTTCGGTTTTGAACAGATCTTAGGCATTTTTCTATTTCAAAATATCGCAATAAGAACAATATTCCACTAGGGGGCTCTCATCTTTTAAAAATTTTAATCCCGTTAATATTTTGAAGTTAATATAGGTAAATTTTGAGTGTTTATAAATTATTGTCACATTTATTCATCTAACAAATTTAAACTTTAAATACTGTGTCATTTTTGGCTTCTGAGATGTTGATACTTAATCCATGGATGAAAACTCCAGAACTTATGTTAGCTATACCTTTAGTTTACATTTTTAAAACTATTTTTCTTTTTTTTAAATAATGGTTTACAATAAGCTAGACTGTTGTGATGATTTGCTATGTACTTGATACATTTTTGTTTAATATTCAGGAACACACAGAAAAGGGGAGAATCATTTGGAATCAGCAGAATAGGCAGCAAAATTAAAGGAGTATTCAAAAGTACCACAATGGAGGGAGCTATGTTGCCTAATTATGGTTTAGCTGAAGGTGAAGATGATTTTGTAAGTAAAAATGTATCAATTTGATTTGTGTATAACTTTAGACTTACTATAACATAAAAAAATTAGATACACTCATTGTTTTCCTTTTGTTTTTGGAGAATCTGTGTTCTGTTTAATACTTTCCCTCTATCTTCTTACTTCAGACTTCCTTTGTATTTCTCATTCCTTCATTAGTTATGATAGTTTCATGATGTGAATCTAATTTTTAGAATTCCTGAAAATTATGTTATTGCTTATTAAGGCAGAATGGGTTCTGTTAAGCTGAGGTATTTCTAGTAGTCAAACAGTTTACCATCTTTTGGTTAATCTTCAAATTCTGATGTTACCTTTTTCCCACCGTATGTTCCAGGTATACAGAGCTGTTAATAGATGCTCTAACTCCTTGCTACTTAAACTGTGATCTCTGGACAAGCAGCATTGGCACCACCTGGGAGCTTGTGCAAATACAGAATCTCAGGCCCTATCCTAGACTTACTGAATCAGTTTGCATTTTAATAAGATTTCTAGTTGACTTATATGTACATTTTATTTACCATGCTATTTTATTTCTCTGTATCTTTGTCCTACTTAATATGCCCTTCCTTCATTTATTGACCTGGAAAATTCGTATGCATCCTTCAGAATGCCGCTGTTCCCCATAAACCTTTACGTGAATCCCTGAGTTGAACTGAGCATTTTCTCCTTTTATGTCTCCATTATATCATATGTTAAAGCTTGTACCATAATGCATTGAAGTTATATGTTTATGATTGTCTTTCCTATCACATAGTCCCATAAAGGCAAGTATTGTCTCATTTGTACTTTTCATTTTTATTGAATAGAGATCTTGGATTCTCATTTGCCTTTTAATAAAGACCCTGGGCACTGGGGATGAAAAAATGATTACATGTAGACCTTGGCCTTAAGAAATTCACTAATTCAGGTGTAAAAGGGATGTTTAGTACTGATTGGATTGATTATGACCAAGAAGGAGGAAAGGTGGGGAGACAGGAGTAAACCCTTTTCTTTACCCCATCCTTTTGACCTTTGTCCCATTGCCTTGATGAATTACTAAGGGTAACTGATTCTTCATAATAATTTAAATGGAAGAAAATCTTATTTAAGACCTTTTTTATTAATCCAAATACAGCAATTTTTTTATGCCTTTATTTTTTCCTATAAGTGTGGGTAGTATTTTTGTGCAGGGTTTGGTGGCTCACATCTGTAATCTGAGCACTTTGGGAAGCTGAGGCAGGAGGATTGCTTGAGCCAAGGAGTTCAAGACCAGCTTAGGCAACATGGTGAGACCCTGTCTTTACAAAAAACTAAAAAATAAGCTGAGCATGATGGTGCACAGCTGTAGTCCTAATTACTTGGGAGGATCACCCCACCTCAGGAGGTCAAGGCTGCAGTGAACCGTGTTTGTGTCACTGCACTTCAGCCTGGTTAACAGAGTGAAAGCCTGTCTCAAAAAAAAA
>NW_016107733.1:1568115-1571583 GCF_001604975.1 Cebus imitator | reverse complement strand
AAAAAGTGTGGGTAGAAGAAAGTAGAGAAAGTCTTTTTCAAAATAATGTTTATGCTTTCTAATTTTAAGCACATTATATTATCAGTTTTCTTTTTTTCTTTCTTTTTTTTGAGACAGAGTCTTGCTCTGTTGCCAGGTGCCAGGCTGGAGTACAGTGGCGTGATCTTGGCTCACTGTAACCTCCGCTTCCTGGGTTCAAGCAATTCTCCTGCCTCAGCCTCACGAGTAGCTGGAACTACAGACACGTGCCACCACGCCCAGTTAATTTTTATATTTTAGTAGAGATGGGGTTTCACCATGTTGGCCGGGATGGTCTCGATCTCTTGACCTCGTGATCCGCCCGCCTCAGCCTCCCAAAGTGTTGGGATTACAGGTGTGAGCCACTGTGCCCAGCCAGTTTTCTAATAATATAGAACAGTGGGAAAAAATTTAAATGCCACTTGCACCCATAATCTTACCACCCAGTAACCACTTCTATTAATAGTTTGGTGATTTTCTTAAAAAAAAAAAAAAATCTCCCAAACATAAAAGCCTTTTCCTTTTCACTAGACTAGACTACATTATAAATATAGTTTGCCAGCCTTTCTCCCCATTCAATATTGTAACAAAAGCATTTACTCATGTTATCCTGAACTTTTAAAACATATTTTTTATGGAGGAAGGTGTATTTTGCCTTCCCAATTACTGGATACACAGGCTGTATTTCAGCTTCAGTAATAGGAGGATATCTTTAAAAAGCTGAGAGAATTTGCTGTTTTGTAGTGACCCAAGGAAGAAGGAAATTCTTGATTGAGTGTAAAGACAGTAGTAACAGAAAGTTGGAGAAGCAGGCAAACTAATGTTTAATATTATCAAAGGAAAATACAGGGACGGTAAGGTGCTGACCCAGACTAAGATGTCTTCTAAGATTTAGAAGACACTGTGCTAGTTCCAAGCTGGGGGTGCTGGGGGAATCCGCTTTGTCTTGTTTAGGAAGTTGAGGGAAAAGAGAAGTTGCCAGTTTCACTGCCAGGAATAAAGTGGTTTGTGATCCTAAATTGGAAACATTTAGGATGTCTTATTAGAGACACAGAAGACGTTGTCTTTCAGACCCCTTGTTGTGTCATTTGGCAGCAGTGCCTACTTGCTCAGTGATCTTGGGTATGTTGGTTAATTTTATTGTGATTTTGTTTTGTCACCTTGAAATGGAGATTACTATTTATCTTACATAGAGATGTTGTAAGAAGTATTAACCAAATAATATATGTGAAGCACTGAGAACAGTGCCTTGCACATAGAGTGAGTCCTGTAAGCACATCAATTCTCATAGCTGTATGATTGCAAGTTGTGAATTAAATTAGCATCCATCCATATGCTGCCCTGTGAGCCAAAGCCTGGTATATAAGATTGGGTTGGGGCTGGGTTTGGTGGCTCACACCAGTAATCCCAGCACTTTGAGAGGCTGGGGCTGGAAGATCACTTGAGCTCAGGAGTTTGAGACCAGCCTGGCCAACATGGTGAAATCCTGTCTGTATATACACAGAAAAATTAGCTGGGTGTGGTAGTGTGTGCCCATAGTCCCAGCTACTCAGGAGACTGATAAAGGAGGATCACTTGAGCCCAGGAGGAGGTTGCAGTGAGCCTGGCAACCTAGTGAGACCCTGTCTCAACAACAAAAAAAATTGGGTTGATGTATCAGAAAATGCATTTCTGTCTTAAGTTCAGAAATATGGCTTACAAATATAGTTACAAAATATAATATGCCTATACAGATTATACAGAGATATATACAGAGATAACTTGGGAGTTTTCTCTGTATAGGAAAAGAATAATCAGAAATACTAACATTTCTTAAGGAAATAGAAGGACATTTAATCTTTTATCTCCACCTTCCATAATCACCATCCTCTTGGTAGAAAGAACAGCTGTTTGGAAATCAAAAGTATTTAAAGTACTTGGTTTTCCCTTATTAACATTTTGATTACAATATTTACTTATTTTCAAACAGTGTTAAAGGATGCCCTGAAAGTTCTTAGAGAAATATTTCCCTAGAGATTTTTCTTTAGACTTTGTTGATAAAAATACCATTTAAGTAGTAACAGTAATAAATTACTAAACTTTGTCCTTTTTCATTGCTAAGAATTTTGTTCTCCCATTTTGTTTCTTAGATTGATTCTGAGGAGCTTCTTTTAATTTAAGAATGTCTTTTTTTTTCTTCTGGCTTTTAGTCAGCATTTTCAACAAATTCTCTATCATTTTATGATTCACTTTCTCTTCTCCTCAGAAGCCAGATCCATTAACAAAAATATACTTGTAGTAACCATGGAAGATGATACCTTAAACCTCAAGTATTAAGCGTTGGGTGTTTCTCTCATACATCTCTCTGTGTTTCTTCCAAGATTATAAGGAGATAATCTTGCCTCTTAAAAGGCAAAACCCAACATCTGTCATCTATTTTTATAGTTTTGTTTCTTAAGGTCTTCAAGTTGTTTTCAACAGAGCATTAAGAAGTCTTCCTAAGATCAGTGAAAATCTTATTAGAGGTTATGGAAAGCCAATTTAGGATGAGAACAGAAAAAAGGAAAGGAATTTCCTTAGAAGAGAGGTGGGTACCAGGGTTAAGAGGAAAGAACTGAGAGTGAAGGTAGGGTTCGAATTCTGGAAATAAATTCCTCTGTACTACTGGTTTGCTCTGACTAGGCTACTCAGAATTCTCTTAAGTGCTGCAAACTTTGACTCATTGCTTTTAAAAAGGCGTGTTCAAGATGAATGCGTTTTATTTATTTGTCCTTTTAAACATGAATAAGAGATGTCTAGGTGAGTCGATGTTATAATATGCCAGATTCAAAGGAACTCTTCCAATTTAAAAAACAGAGACAGTTGTTTCCTTCTTCCTGTGTATCTATTTCTAGAACATGTAGTTTTATTTTTTAAAATAATTGTTACTTTATTTTTTTGGCATTTGAAAATATTTAGCATTTAAACATTTACATTAAAGTTTTAGAGTGATGAAACAGAAAAACTCTTAATTCTGTAGAGGTGGGTTTTATTCCGACCTTTTTTCCAATTTTATGTTACTTACTGCTACAGTTTTTACTTGGGTCGTTTTCATAGTTAAGAAAGTTTTTGGAGTAAATATTTTTGTTACAATAAATTTTCAAAAATGGAATTACTTGTTTGAAATCATTTTTTGATTCTTTATAGATAAATATTGCCAAAACACTTTCCAGAAGGGTTGTGCTGGTATACCTTGTAACCAGCAGTGTGTCACAGATCTAGTTTATCTGTACAGTCTCCATCAGTGACTGTTGTCATTTATAAAATTTTACTTTTCAAAATGAAAAATACCAGTACATTAATATTTCTTATCACAAAGGTTGAACGTTTTCTGTATTTGCGTTTTACGTATTTTTTCCATAATTTCTAAGATATTTATTCTTTATCTTCTATTATATTTTCTTTCTTTCTTACTTTTTTTTTTTTTTTTTT
>NW_016107733.1:1564284-1568087 GCF_001604975.1 Cebus imitator | reverse complement strand
TTTCCAGTTTTGTATTCTTTTTTTTTTTTTGAGACAGGGTCTTCCTCTGTCACCCAGGATGTAGTACAGTGGCACAAACTTGGCTCACTGCAATCTCAGCCTCCTGGAGTCAAGCGATGCTCCCACCTCAGTCTCCTGAGTAGCTGGGACTACAGAGGCGCACCACCATGCCCAACTAAATTTTCACAAGTATTTGTAGCAACAAGGTCTTGCTGTGTTTCCCAGGCTAGTCTCAAACTTCTGGGCCAAGCATTCCTCCCACCTCAGCCTCTGCAAGTGTTGGGATTATAGGCGCTGTCCCTGGCCTATTATATTTTCATGCACAGTTGATGGAACAAAACTTAGAGTTGACGCTAGTAACTTAGTTTTTAACTTTTTGTCTTTATTTTTTCAGTAGAAAATTTAATATTACCTAGCTTTCAGAGTCTTAAAAAATTATCAATTGATATGGGCATATTACTTTTTACTTGTATCTCATATGCTATAATTCTAAAGGTATTGGGAATATTAAATTCATCCCGTTAATTTTTTTCCAGATTGAAGAAGGTATTGTTGTAATGGAAGATGATTCTCCAGTGGAGGCTGTGAGCACACCTAATACTCCCCGAAACCTTGCTGCATGGAAAATTAGCATTCCATATGTAGACTTCTTTGAGGATCCCTCCTCTGAAAGGAAGGAGAAAAAAGAGAGAATTCCTGTGTTTTGTATTGATGTTGAAAGAAATGATAGAAGAGCAGGTAGGAAGCTTTCTGAACACCTTTCTTAAAAGATGCCCATGAATGAGTATTGTTTTCAGGTACAATAAACATTTTGCTACTTAGGTCTAACAAATATAGCTGCATATCCAAAAGAGAGTGTCCAAAACAGAAAATTGAAAGAAGGCTTAGGATGTCCCAGGTTATCTTTGTTAGCAGTTAACTAACTCATTCAATCAACAGTTATTGAGTGAAGCCTGCTAGACACCTGACAGTCCATCAGGCATTTAATGTAATGTTCTTTTAATGGTTTTGTTGCCATCATTAGCCATTATACTTACTTAATTATCATGAATCCATACAGCACTGTATCAGGTATTATATTAGTTTAATTAAGGCAGTATTTTCTCGCACCCATTTTGTGGGCTAATTAGAATTGATGAAAATATGGCCAGGCATGGTGGCTCACTCCTGTAATCCCAGCGCTTTGAGAGGCCAAGGCGGGTGGATTACCTCAGGTCAGGAGTTTGAGACCAGCCTGACCAACATGGTGAAACCCCTTATCTACTAAAAATACAAAAATTAGCCATGCATGGTGGTGTGTGCTGTAGTTCCAGCTTCTCAGGAGGTTGAGGCATGAAGATCACTTGAACCCAGGAGGCGGAGGTTGCAGTGAGCCAAGATCTTGTGACTGCTCTCCAGCCTTGGAGACAGAGTGAAATCCTGTCTCCAGAAAAAGAACTGATGAAAGTATGGTTAAAACTTTACAAGTTTTCTTCATGTTTAGCCATATTTTTTCTTTTGATTATTTCAGGTATAGACTGTAGAAGAGATAAGGGTTAATGTCGTCTGTAGCAGGATAAAGTCACCACTTTCAAGTCCCTACTTGTAACTTCATAAAAAGAAATCGAATTAAAAAATAAAACAGTCACCACTTTGCACTTTGTCCAAGAATTGGGTCAGTCAGTGTAGGGAAAAGCACAAAGTCATGTATATTTTGAGAATGATGAGCAGAAAATGAAGTTGAGCTCAGAAAGAGGGAGTTATGAGGAAAGAAGGAAAAAAGTGACAATGTTAGAAAATGGTTTTGAGAGGATAACTAAGTGGTAGTGTGAAGATCAATGCTAATTATTCTTATTTATTTTTCAAAAAGTATTAGGTTTTCTGATTTTCTTCAAAAGCTGATCCTGTTTCAAGAACATGGGACACAGGAATTGGGAAGGAAGAATGCCCAGAGTAGCTAGTTATAATTTTTCCTATCATAACCAAATACCAGGCAGAGTCTTATTCTGTCCAGGTCTTAGGCCATACTGCCTGATTTTGTTGGAGTTGCTGTTTACTCTTAGTAGTTGGTGTTCTCTCAGCATTCTGACAGGTGGACAGCCAAACCATTGTCAATAATAGAGTCTGATTTCTGTTTCAAACTTAGTTTTGTTTGGAATATACTTTTGGTTTTGCTTTATGACAACTGCCTTTAATTTTTATGCTTTATTTTAAAAGGTTAATAATTTAACATAAATTATAATAATTTATGGCACAGTAACTTAAAAATAAAACCCCCAAAATCTTAAAACTTGTATTTTATTTTTTAATTTAATTTTTTTTCTTTTTGAGGGAGGGTCTTGCTTTGTTGCCTATGCTGGTGTACAGTGGCATGACTGTGGCTCACTACAGCCTCAACTTCTATTGGTTAGTACTGCTCTGTACTATGTTAAATTAGGACAACATGGTAAATATTTGAGAGACCCAAAATCAATAAAAAAAATTTTTGTGAAATACATTATTTTGGTGACATTTAAAAAAAATCATAATTGCATGATATTTTAAAGTTTCTGTCAACTCTGATTCCGTATAGAAAAAGTGTATTTTCTTGAGATAACTTCATAATAGATAAAATTTATTAGTCACTTCTAGGTACCTAAAATACGGGATAAAATTTGTTAATAATGTTATGCCAAAAATAACAAATTATGACTGTGGAATAATTTCCAGTTTTGTATTCTTTTTTTTTTTTTGAGACAGAGTCTCACTCTGTTGCCCAGGCTGGAGTGCAATGATGCAATCTTGGCTCACTGCAACCTCTGCCTCCCAGGTTCAAGCGATTCTCCTGCCTGAGACTCCTGAGTAGCTGGGACTACAAATGCCCGCCACCATGCCAGGCTAATTTGTATATTTTTAGTAAAGGCAGGGTTTCACCATGGTGGCCAGGCTGGTCTCGAATTCCTGACCTCAAATGATCTACCCGCCTCAATCTCCCAAAGTTCTGGAATTATAGGCGCGAGTCACCGTGCCCAGCCAGCTTTGTATTCTTAATGTTTTAAATATGGCATTCTTTTAGGGTGTTAAAATTATTTGTTACTCAGTGTGTGTTTACTCAATTTACAGTTGGACACGAGCCTGAACACTGGTCTGTCTATAGAAGATATCTTGAATTCTATGTGCTTGAATCAAAATTAACAGAATTTCATGGTATGTTATTCTTTTTGGATAAAACATTACATTTCAGCACTACTATTCTTTAAAGCTATGTTACCAGATTAATTTATTTTAAATAATTATACCAAAGAAATACAACAGTGGCACTGTGTACACTTTTATTGATAACAGAAGCAGACTGTTTATCTTTTTATTTTTACTTATCTCTGTATTTAAAGTTCTTGCAAGGTACATTTATGCTTTTTTAATAATAAAATAAAAATTTAAAAATAGCTAATTTAAAACTGTATTTTAGAAAGGGTTTTCTATTTATTCTTTTTTGTTCTTCCTGTCTCTTCAATTTATTTATTTTGGTTAATATCAGGGATATAATTATAAACAATTTCCAGCTTTTTTGTTTGTTTGTAGCTTGGTGAGTTTTACCTGTGTGTTCTAAATCTTTT
Organism: Cebus imitator; assembly: GCF_001604975.1. Classification (NCBI taxonomy): domain Eukaryota; kingdom Metazoa; phylum Chordata; class Mammalia; order Primates; family Cebidae; genus Cebus; species Cebus imitator. The sequence continues at coordinate 1,564,512 of NW_016107733.1, read as the reverse complement.
TATTTTAGAAAAGCTCTGTAGAGTGTCTCCTGATGCAAATTCAGGTTGATTTTGAATTGAGAAGAGTAAGGAACATTCCTTTCCCTGCTATAAGAACAAAGCCTGTGATAAGGATGATTATTATAGGAAAATAAAGGTCCCACTCCATATTTGTGCCTAGATTTTGAGTTTGTATGTGTATTGAAATGTTTTTTTTTTTTTCTCTCTACCAATCTGGTACAGTACCAT
>NW_016107733.1:1559517-1564147 GCF_001604975.1 Cebus imitator | reverse complement strand
TTTTTTTTTTTGTTTGAGATGGAGTTTTGCTCTGTCACCCAGGCTGGAGTGCAGTGGCGTGATCTCGGCTCACAGCAATCTCCGCCTCCAAGGTTCCAGTGATTCTCCCACCTTAGCCTCCTAAGTAGCTGGGATTACAAACATATGCCACCATGCTTGGCTAATTTTTTTGTATTTTTAGTGGAGATGGGGTTTCATCATGTTGATCTCAAACTCCTAACCTCAAGTGATCTGCTCACCCTGGCCTCCCAAAGTGCTGAGATTATAGGTGTGAGCCACTGCACCCGGCTTACATTTTGATTTTAAGCTATTTATGTAGCATTTACAAAGTGCTATCTTTTTTCCCTATGAGAAATTAGTTACTTCTTTAGTAAGGTTTTATCTAATATATCTCACCGATTTCAAAACAATCTCATAATTTTTGAAGCTGTTTTACTAGTATAGAATGCTAAAAAAATCTATGTCAAACCGTGGTTGTTATGAGTGATATTTTGTTTATCAGTAGACTCTTTCGTCTGGACTTTTGACTTGAAGTTCTCTGATTTTGTGAAGATTATTCAAAGAATAATGTCACATCTCTACAAGGCAGTGTTGTTAATCTGAAAGTGCCATAGTAAATGTTAAGACCTATTTTAAGGTTTTAAAAATAATAGCAGAACACAGCAATAACTTTAATATGTACGAATTTCAGGTACATTTCCTGATGCCCAGCTTCCTTCTAAGAGGATTATTGGCCCCAAAAATTATGAATTCTTAAAGTCAAAGAGGGAAGAGTTCCAGGAATATCTACAGGTAGAACATCAACTGTATTGATTCCAAAAGTTGCTAATTATAGCATTCTCTAATTTGTCTCTTTTTCTCTTTTACATTTGTGCTTTGCTCTATAAATACCTGTCCGTGTGGATTTTAATTAAAAAAAATTTCCATGTTTATTTTAGAATGAATTTTGGTCAAGAGTATATTACTTCCACCTACCTTCTCTCCCCTGTCCCCCCCAAAATGGAATAAAATACAAGATATTTTCTTAGGGGAAGAAAAATCTTTTTTTTTTTTAAACTGAGTCTTACTCTGTCACCCAGGCTAGACTGCTGTGGCATGATCTAGGCTCACTGCAACCTCCACCTCCTGGGTTCAAGTGATTTTTCTGCCTCTGCCTCCCTAGTAGCTGAGATTACAGGCATACACGCCATGCCTGGCTAATTTTTGTATTTTTAGTAGAGACGGAGTTTCATCATGTTGGCCAGGCTGGTCTCAAACTCCTGACCTCATGGTCCACCTTCCTTGGCCTCCCAAAGTGCTGGGATTACAGGCGTGAGGCACTACATCCAGTCCAGAAAAATCTTTACTTAGTTTTAGGCTGATTAAAACTTTGTATAGGACATTAAAAAAGAAACATTTGGTGTAAAAGATTAGATGCATTTGAAGAATACTGGGTAGTATTCTTAGAATATTTGTTATTGTTTGTTCTGTTTTCTGTTTGATTTTGTGTTTAGCATATTCTGAACTTTGGAGTACCTTTTCTTTTGGGTTCATAGATGTTTTTCCAATTTCCTGGGATCAACTCTACTATTTGCTACATGGAATTGAATCCCATTTTTTTAATAGTGTTATATGTGCACATAACATTACGTTAAAATATAATTGGTATGTTATTTCAATACCTGGTACAGTCGGTGTAAAAGTTACTTGAGACGTCAGGCTCTCCAAGATTAATAACCGTCTTTCTTTATCAAGTGCTTATAAGAGAGGATACTTAATATTTGTTTAAAAAATATTTTACTTGGGGATGGAATTTTATATGTTTAAAAAATTGTTGATTCGGTCAAATTTGGATCCTACCCAAAAAGAAATACTTTTAAATTAAAAATACTCAGCAGTGTAAAGGAGTATTTACACTTTATTTCCTCTCTCTGAACTGTTGAATGCTTTCAACGCCAAGTTGAAAAATAGATCGATATTTTCTATATACATTTTTTGGTGATGTGAAAATTGAAATATGAAATAATAATTACTGCAGGGATGTTTGGATAAAACATAAAACTATGTCTTTGTTGATACTGTTAACCCTATTTGAGCCAGCTAATTATTTCTACAAACTAGAGTACTTCACTGTATAAGAAGTATTTCTGTTAATATGGATTTAAATTAGAGGTTGCTGTACTGGTTTTTAAATGTAGATTTCTATTTATGTTTTGTTAGTGTTTCATAGTTAGAAAACTATTAGGTTAAGACTGGGTGAATTTTGGCTTTTAAGTCATTTTTTTTTTTTTAATGGAATTTCGCTCTTGTCATCTAGGCTGGAGCGCAGCATGATCTTGACTCACTGCAACTTCCACCTCTCGAGTTCAAGCGATTCTCATTCCTCAGCCTCCCAGATAGCTGGGATTACAGGCCATCACCACTGGCTAATTTTTGTATTTTTAGTAGAGATGGGATTTTGCCTTGTTGGTCAGGTTGGTCTCGAACTCCCAACCTGCCCACCCACCTTGGCCTCTAAAGTGATAGGATTACAGGCATGAGCCACTGTGCCTGGCCCATTTTATCTTATTAGAAAATAGTGTTGCAGGAAGAACAGACAACAGATTTTTAAAGTTATTTCACATTTCCACATCTAGTTTTCTGCAAAACCCTTTATGCTGACTTTTAAAAATTATTAAGAAAGTTGTGTCATGCTATTGTACTCATTTTATAGTTGAGAAACTGGGAAATAATAGTAGCTTATGTTTAGTTTTACTTCCTGTGTGTCCATTACTGTGCTGAATGCTTTATATAATAACACTGTAAAGTCGGTAGTGTCATTATTCTTATTTTATAGGTGAGGAAACTGACTCTTGGACAATTTAGGAACTTTTCTAGTGTCAGCTAGCATGTGGAAGAGCCAGAATTCAAACTCATTCATGTCTGGCTGTAAAGGCCAAGGTCTTACCTACTATCCTATACTCTTCTTTCTAAAAATGCAATTGCTTTGTTATTATTTTAAATATAAAGTAGCTTTTGGGGATAAAAATAACATTAAAAAAAACATTTAAATACAGTTTTGATTACTCTTCTAGATTTCTAAACTGTTTTTCCCCCCCCTTTTTTTTGTTCATTCAAGAAACTTCTGCAGCATCCAGAACTGAGTAATAGTCAACTTCTGGCAGACTTTCTTTCCCCTAATGGTGGGGAAACACAGTTTCATGATAAGATACTACCAGATGTAAACCTTGGTAAGTCAATTTGAAGAATCATTATAAGAGAATAAGCTGAAAAGAATCAGCATTTTCAAATTAATTTAGAAAAATAGTTTATATAGTATAGCCTATGGTGAACTCCAAGGCTCTTATTTCTACATTTAGAGGTAGATTGACCTTACTCTGTCCATTCATCATTCAGTGACTGATTATTTAAGCAGTCACTTCTAGCCATATGTCCTCATCACAGAAAATAATATTAGTCAATATATTTATAAATTTATTTTCTTAAATTTAAATATGAGAAAAGTAGAGATGGTGTTTTTAGCATATGTGAATCAGTGTTTTCAGCATACAGTATATGAATAGCTATGGTGTTTGAAATGTCTCATTAAGTATATCAAAAAGACTAACTCTGTTGGCATTTGACTTAGTGTAAAGCCAGTTGATTTTTTCTTCACCTTTCTGTTCTATTGTGTCCTTTCTTATTTTGTATTTTAAAGCATATAAATATGTTTAAAACCTAATTTTTGGATAACTTATAGTAGTAATTTAGGTAAGTAAACTTTGTATAATTGACTTTTAGTTAACTTGAATTAATCTTAATGTCATTCTGAGCAAATTTCATTTCATGGTACTTCTGTACATGGATTTTATTTAAAGTTGAATTGTTGTCTGTAAAACTGGCATGGAATGTACACATGAGATTGTAGAAACATTTCTGCTTTAAATATCATTGTTTTTCACTTGTTTTGAATTTTTAATTAGTAATTTAGAAAAATAATTTAGGCTCTTTTTCCTTAATTTCAGAGTAACTTTGTAATTAGTAAAACCATTTTGCAGTTAATAGATTGCCTCATTTCTATTAGTACTGTTGTAAAGGAAATTAAGATGTGTCAGAAAGCTTATATTTGCTCTGTTTTTCAAATATTAATATTTATTATGACAGATAAAAAATCTGTGGCCAAAGCACAGTCTGCTGGGATACTGAAGACATTATCATATTTTTACTATTAGAGATTGAAGTTAGTATTTCCTGAAGATGATGTTTCAGAAAGCATTTTTTTGTTGTAATACTTGAGCACCTAATTTCAGCTGTCACTTTTGGATGAGGTATTTATATTATAGTTTGTCTAAATAGCAACAAGGTCAACAGAAATCCAGATAGATCATCTTCTCTAACCACTAATATAGTATATACATTATAAGTGCATGTATAGTCCGGGCACGATGTCTCACACCTGAAATCTCAGCACTTTGGGAGGCCAAGGTGGGCAGATCATGAGGTCAGGAGTTCGAGACCAGCCTGGCCAGCATGGTGGAACCCTGTTTCTACTAAAAATACAAAGATTAGCCAGGGAAGGTGGCACATGCCTGTACTCTCAGCTACTTGAGGAGGCTAAGGTAGGAGAATCACTTGACCCTGTGAGGCGGAGGTTTCAGTGAGCCGAGATTAC
>NW_016107733.1:1539149-1559463 GCF_001604975.1 Cebus imitator | reverse complement strand
AAAAAAAAAAAAAAAAGTATATGTATTAAAAAATAAAAATATAAAAAATGATTCGATTAAATAATGGTAGTCTGAAGTTTTCCAAAGAATCATCTTACAACCCCCCTCACATCCTCCATTCTATTTTATAAATTGTTCCTTAATTACTATTCTACTTGCTGGTTATCAGTAATTAGATTTCTTTTTTTCCTGTGATGGACTTTTGCTCTGTTACCTGGGCTGGAGTGCTGTGGTGTGATTTTTGGCTCACTGCAGCCTCAACCTCTCGGGTTCAAGCGATTCTCCTGTCTCAGCCTTCCAAGTAGCTGGGATTACAGGTGCCCGCAACCACACCCAGCTAATTTTTTTGTGATTTTAGTAGAGATGGGGTTTTACCACTTTCCCCTGGCTGGTCTTGAACCCCTGAGCTCAGGTGATCCATCCTCCTCAGCCTCCCAACGTGCTGGGATTACAGGCATGAGTGAGCCACCGTGTCCAGCCAGTGATCTCATTGTTAATGGAGACATTTTCTCACTCCTCAGTCTTCTTGACCTCCTCTGCAGCATTCTTTCCTTTAGAAATTCTTTGCCTTTGGGGTTCATTAATGCATACTATTCTCTTAACTGTTCCAGTCCTATCATTGCATTTCCATCCTACACAATCATCCCTTATCTCTATAAACCTAAATATAGGCGTTTTCAAAGCTCTGTCCTTAATTTTCTTCTTGCCCGTCTCCACAGAATCTATTATTTTAATTTTTACCTATATGTAAATATTTCTAAATGTAGTCTGACCTTTAGTTGTACTTTTCTAATATCCAGTCGGACATCACCACCTGATCTCCTGTCATCTTTTCAGAACCAACATGTAATTCTGTTAATGGTATTACAGTCATTTCAGTCATTTGCAATTTTACCATTAACTCTTGGATTTTCTCTCCCATGCTCTCACTACACATCTTTTTTTTGTTGTTGTTTTTGTTTTTTGGGAGATGGAGTCTCTCTCTGTCACCCAGGCTGGAGTGTAGTGGCGTGATCTTAGCTCACTGCAACTTCTGCTTCTTGGGCTCAGGCAATCCTCCCACCTCAGCCTCCTGAGGACTACAGGTCTGCACCACCATGCCTGGCTAATTTTTGTGTTTTTAGTAGAGATGCGGTTTTGCCATGTTGCTCAGGCTGGTCTTGAACTCCTGAGTTCAAGCAATCCACCTGCCTCAGACTCCCAAAGTGCTGTGATTACAGGTGTGAGCCAACATGCCCTGCCTTACACATCTTTTTAGTTCCCAGATTCTGTAAGTTTTTCCTATTTGGTGTCTAATTTATGGCTTCCTCTTCATCTCCTTTACTCTTTCCTTAATTCAGTTTTCATTGTGTCTTATTTGGACTGTACTAAGTTTCCTATCTAATCTCCAGGATTTCAGTCCTCTTCCTGCCCTCTATCAGTTTGTCTTATATAACACAGTAAGATTAATCTTCCTAAAGTACATGTTCGACCATATCTAAAATCCTTTCGTTTCTCTCTCTTTATTAACTTAGGAAATCTGTGTATGGAACCCTCTGAAAATCACTATGTGCTTTGATACCAGTATATCTTACCAGTATTATTTCTTACTACTTCCTTTCATACGTTAGCAAAATTGAATCCCTTATATTCTTTTGCTCCAATGCCTTTGTTTATACTCTTTTCTTCTACTTTAAATGCTCTTCTACTCTAACTCTATGTTTACATATTACCTATCTTTGACAATCCAGCTGAAAGAAAGGTTCTTCTTAGGGAAACCGGGAAGCCTTAGGAAGGCATCATTTGTCTAATCTTGAAAGATTAATAGAAATCGACAGGAGGCAGATAAGGAAATCATTCTAGTTGGAGGGACTGGCATGTACAAGAGGCATGAAAGAGGGAATCAGCTGGTAATGTTTGGAGTATCTTGAAGGTAGAATACATGTAATAGAGTGAGACTAGAAAAATAAGTTATGGTCAAATGTGTCATGGTAAGGGGTGTAGAATTCAGACTTGATCATCTAAGTAGGAAGAAAGAGATATTAATATGTTTTAAACAATGAAACCAAGTAAGATTTTAGTTTCAGAAATCCAACTCTGGCAGCAGTTTAAAGGATGATACTAAAGGTACTTAGAAGCAGTATCTGGGAATAAACCTAGTAGAGTATGTGTGTGCATGACCATTACAGAGAACATTGTAAACTTTTATTGAGAGATATTAAAGAAGACCCAAGTAAATAGAAATCGTAATCGTTGTTTAGAAACCACAATATTGTAAAGATGTAAATGTATCCCCAAGTTGATTTCAAGCTATGGTACAGTCCCAATCAAGATCAAACAGGTTGTGTCTGTGTATACCTTGAAGCTGAATCTGTAATTTATATAAACATGCATAGGATCAAGTAGATAACACACTTTAGAAGAAGAACAAGGTTGGAGAACTCTATCATATGTCTTGACTTTTAACACTAAATTAATCGGTAGATCTGTGGAACAGAACAAAGAGCCCCAGACAGATCTGTACATCTGTGGACACTTGATTTGTGAGCATCGTTCTGCAGAATAGGGAGGGAGTCAACTTTTCAAGAATGCTACTGGGACATTGGGTATACATTTGAACTCTTAAAAAGTAGCCACGCTTAAGTAGACTAGAGTCCTATATAGAAACCTGTAAAGATTTTAGAAGATTGCAGAGGTAAATCCATGTATTTATAGTCAACTAAATTTGACAGAGGTACCAAGAACATACATGGGGGAATGGATACCCTCTTTAATAAATAGTGCTGGGAAAACTGGATGTCTCTATGCAGAAGAATGAAACTAGACTACTATCAATCACATAATAAAAAAACCTCATAGTGGATTAAAGACTTAAATGTAAGACCTCAAACTATAAAACTACTAGATGAAAATGAGGGGAGGACTTTAGTCAAAAATCTTATGGCTGGCCGGGCGCGGTGGCTCACACCTGTAATCCAAGCACTTTGGAGGCTAAGTTGGGCGGATCACCTGAGGTTGGGAGTTCAAGACCAGCCTGACCAACATAGTGAAACCCCATCTTAAAAAAAAAAAAAAAAAAAAAAAAAAAATATATTATGGATAAAAATAAAAAAAAAAAAAAAAAAAACAAAAAAGACAAATGGGTCTATATTAAACTATTAGGTTGGTGCAAAAGTAATTGCAGTTTTTGCTTTTTTTTTTTTTCTTTTAAACAGCAAAACCTTACTTTTACACCAACCTAATAAAAAGCTTCTACACAGGAAAGGTAACAGTCAGCAGAGTGAAGAGACAACCTGTAGAATGGGAGGAAATATTTGGGGGTATTTCACCTGTATGTTTTGTAACTATTTAACCTGTACAATGGGAGAAAATATTTGCAAATACTGCAAAATCAATTAGAAGACAATCCAGTAGAAAAATGGACAGAAGAAAATAATTTCATCAGGCTGGGCAACATAAGTGAGACCCTATCCCTATAAAAAACAATAAAAAATTAGCTGGGAATTGTGGTGTGCATGTGTTGCTCTGGCTGTTCAAGAAGCTGAGGCAGGAGGATCACTTGAGCCCAGGATGTTTGAGGCTACAGTAAGCTATATGATCACACCACTGCACTGTAGCCTGGGTGAGAGAGTGAGACCCTTTCTCTGAAACCAAAGAGGAAATCAGATGGCCAATAAATATATGGAAAGGTGCCCAATTTCATTAATAGGGAAATTCAAATTAGAATCATATTTGGGAAATACCACATTCACCAAAGTTTTCAAAAGTTGGTAATACTAAATGCTAAGTATTGGTGCAGATGTAGAGCAACAGGACCTCTTATACACTGTTGATAGGAATATAAATTGAAAAACTACTTGAAAAATTGTTTGGTATGAAAATGAGGGACCCAGCAGTTCCTCTCTCAGATATATACTTTGGAGACTCTGTTTATGTTTAAGAAGGTTCAGAGTAGCATTGTTTGTATAGCCCAAACTGGAAACAGCACAAATGTTCATCAGCAGTTGAATGGACAGATAAACTGTGGTAAAGTCATAACATCGAATACCTGTATCATGAGGCTACTAGCAACAATGTGGATAAACTTTTAAAAATGTTGAATGAAAGAAGCAAGACATGAAAGAATATCTACAGCCTGATTCTTTTTATGTAAACATCAAAATATACCAAACTAATATAAGTTGAAAAAGTTTGAATAAATTTTTAAAAAATGGGTGGGTGTGGTGGCTCATGCCTTTAGTCCCAGCACTTTGGGAGGCTAAGACGAATGAACCACCTGAGATCAGGAGTTTGACCAAAATGGTGAAACCCCATCTCTACTAAAATTACAAAAATTAGCCGGTCATGGTGGTGGGCACCTGTAGTCCCAGCTTCTTGGGAGGCTTAGGCAGGAGAATTGCTTGAATCTGGGAGGCAGACTGCAGTGAGCTGCTATTGCACCACTGCACTCCAGCCTGGGTAACAAGAGCGAAACTCTGTCTCAAAAAAAAAAAAAAACATAGCATTGGCTAGGTGCAGTGGCTCACACCTATAACCTCAGTAGGCTGAGGTGGGTGAATCACTTGAGATCAGGAGTTCAAGACCAGCCTGGCCAACATGATGAAGCCTTATTTCTACTAAAAATATGAAAATTAGCTGGGCATCATGGCATGCACCTGCAGTCCCAGCTATTGAGTGGCCTAGGCGGGATGGAGAATCACTTGAAGCTGGAAAGTGGAGGGAGTTGAGATCATGCCACTGCACTCCAGCCTGGGTGACAGAGTGAGACTCCATCTCTAATAATAATAATAATAAAGGATAAAAGCAATATTTCTAAATATATTTTATTTTTTATTCATTATGGTTTTTAAAGACAGAGTCTCATGCTATTGCCCAGGATGGAGTGCAGTGGCACAATTATAGTTCACTGCAGCCTCAAATCCTGGCTCAGGTGATCCTTCCTGCCTCAGCCTCCCAAAGTAGCTAAGACTACTGGTACACACCAGCTAATTTTTAAATATTTGTAGAGATGGGATCTTGCTATGTTGCCAAGCTGGTCTTGAACTCCTCTCCTCAACTGATCCTCCCACCTTGGTTTCCCAGATTGCTGGGTTTACAAGCATGAAGCCACCCTACCTAGCCTCTAAATATGTTTTATATGATGTAATCCAAAATAATGTATGTGGAACTAAATCATTGGATTAAATAATGCAAGTGGAACATTTGGCTTCAGTCTATACCCCCACCCCCCAAATTAATACCTTTTTTTGAGCCAAAATATTTAGTGTGTGTGTATCTTTTTATTAGGGGAAAACGTGAGGAAAAAATATTTGATTATATATGGTGTTTAGGAGATTGGGTATTCCTGGTTACTGACTAGGTTTGGTTGAAGAAGAAATGATCAAGGATGATCCAAGTTTCTGTTGAAATAACTGGATGAATGCTGTTACTTATTGGGATATATGATACATTAAAAGCAGTTTTGAACTTACTTGTAGAATCCAGTTGAACAAATTTTATAAGGCAGGATAGGCCAGGAGACAGGCAGGGATTAGAGATTTGAATTTTATTTGAAATCAGATTTGAGCAAATAATTTGGCTCAGTAAGAACACATAGAAGACAAAAAAGCATAGGATAAAGCCATATAATTTAAGAAACTTGGGAACATTCTAAGGAGGCGGTGTTATGGGAAGCAAAAATACCAGAAATAGGGAAGTAGGAAGGCTGGGTGGTTTGCCTGTCAAAAACAGTATTTTTATTTTTTATTATTAATATCACCCTCTATTGCCATAAATGTACTTTTTTTTCTGAGTCGTTTGGAAAGCGGTTTAAGTTATATTTATTAATTTTGATTATATTTTAGTGGTCATTTCTAAATGCTGGAGAAAATCTCAAGATGTTTGATGTTGTACAGTAAGGGAACGTGGAGCTCAAGAATTAATTTTAGCAAACATACGATTTAGGCTAGAAGTTCTTAATCTAAAATTTCGAATATAAACTACTGAAATAGTTTTAAATATTGAGGCAATTCTTTTTTTATTTTTTTAAATTTTATTGCATTTTAGGTTTTGGGGTACATGTGAAGAACATGCAAGATTGTTGCATAGGTACACAAACATGGCAGTGTGATTTGCTGCCTTCCTCCCCATCACCTATATCTGGCATTTCTCCCCATGCTATATCTCCCCAACTTCCCACCCCCTGCTGTTCCTCCTCTATTTCCCCCCAACAGACCCCAGTGTGTGATGCTCCCCTCCCCGTGTCCATGTGATCTTCTTATTGTTCAACACCCATCTATGAGTGAGAACATTTGGTGTTTGATTTTCTGTTCTTATGTCAGTTTGCTGAGAATGATGGTTTCCAGGTTCATCCATGTCCCTACAAAGGACCGAAACTCATCGTTTTTGATGGCTGCATAATATTCCATGGTGTATATGTGCCACATTTTCCCTATCTAGTAGCCAATATCAGTACTTCATTCCTTTCTATGGCCAAGTAATATTCCACTGCTTGGAAATACCAAACTTTATTTCTCCATTCATCAGTTACTGGACATTGTATTGTTTCCAACTTTAGGCTATTATGAACAATGCTGCTATGAACATTTGTGTACAACTTTTTGTACAGTCACGTTTTCATTTCAGCTGGGAACACAATACCTAGGAATGGGATTGCCTGGCCATATGGCAGTTCTATTTAACCTTGTGAGAAACTGAACTCACAAGCTTCTATACTGATCTCCAGATGACAGAAAGTTAAAAGCGTATCAGTGACTTATGGTGCTAAACCAACCTATTCAGACAACAGTAGCCCCTCAGTGCCAGTGAAAACTCTTCATTAACCTTATAAGTAGCTACACATCAATTATTCATAGTTGTGCGAATACTATCCTGTAAAAATTGAAATTTTCTAGCAGTTAAAGAAAGCCAGTAGCAAGAAAATAAGTAGACTTAACAGATACAAGGCTTTTCCATGTCCTAGCCTTTCTCAGTTGACTCTTTCGACTCTCAGAATGACATTTTTAAGGTATTTTTCCTGGAGATTCAGTCTTCTGTGTTTGTGTTGACAGCTTTAACGATGAAACCACTAAAGGTGGAGTATAAAAATGGGCTCGTATTGAAGACCTACAGAAATATCAATGCATTGAGTGCAGACAAATTTTGTCAGGTCAATGACTTCCAGCAAGTGTGTTTTTAAAAAGTAAAAGAAATCTACTTCTCACCAAGAGCCTGAATTGCCAGAAATACACTGACATGAAGAGAAAGGAGGCAAGGAGTAGCAAGGGAGAGATTAAGGAGCAGAAGCTTCGTCTGAGAGTCTCTGAAATGTGGCATCTGGAAAATCTATTCACACCCTCACAAATCACTTTTGGCCCCATGTGCCACTCTCTAAAGCCTTCGATGCAAGAGTGCGAAGGGCATCTGTCTCTGATTTTCCTACTGAACACCTGTCTTGTTTTCCACGGTCTGCTGCGCTCCCCTTTTGTTAGCCACAGACAGATTGATGGACACAGCGAGGTGACAGACCGCGGAGTATATTACTCACCTTTACATAAGCTATATTGGGGGGTTAAAAAGTTGACCAACATAGTAACACCTCTAAATTTTAACACAGCATTCCTGAGTGTCTTTGACTCGCGTATACCATTGCTCAGACAGATGTGGGGTAAGAGGACCCAGGAAGCAGAAATTTTCAATACCCTATCATGGCTGGAATGGAAACATTCTGACCGCTCAGCTACTCATGTGAACTCCACATTTCCCTCGTCTTGAAATGAATTAGCTAAGAACAGAGAGAAAATAAAATACCTCTTTGTAGTAACAACCAAACTTGCAAAATGACAACTTACCAAAAAAAGAATTTACATTTGAAATAGAGAGATATCACTGTAATATATTTAGACCTTAAAGAAAATGCATACACATATACAGAGGCTTGTATAATTTCCTAAAACCCAAACACATTCAGACAATCCAAATACATTAGATATTAGTATGTAGAGTTTATCAATGAAACTATTTCTATAATACAACATACACACTTTCTTCTTTTCTGCTTATTTCTGTGGTCTAGATTTACAACACATGCCAAAATAAACAAATGAAAAACAAATAATTTAAAACAAATACCCTGCTGTCTAATATCCCCTTGGGAATCTCAACATTTTTATCTTACTCTTAACTGCACTGGTGAAGAATTCTTAGATCTTAGATACAAAGTGATATTTAATAAGAAATGCTGGAGAAAGAAAATACAACAGGCTGGTGATATATGGACTTTTAATTATGTTGGCCAAAACACAATTTTCCCATTTACTGATTCTTTTCACACCAGTCACAGTAAATAGCACAGACTTTTGTAGATACCAAAATAACTGATGTTTTACTATTAGCACTTTTCAAATCATTCTTCCTTAGACTGTCACCTTTTGCTAACTCAAAACAGACTTCACAACTGCAAGTTTCCACTGTATAGTTCCAACATTGCAATATTTTCCCCAAAGAGGTGTGAAACAGGTCAGTATACAGAGCTAACAGCATCACATTTTTATTTAGGGGTAAAAACACGTGTTATGAAATTATTGGGATAGTGTAAAAGAACACCAGGTTGTATGTTTTTAAGCAAGTTGAGAACCCATATCTTTTTTTTTTTTTTTTTTGAGATGGGAATTTCACTCTTGTTGCCCAGGCTGGAGTGCAGTGGCACAATCTTGGCTCACTGCAACCTCCACCTCTCGGGTTTAAGTGATTCTCCTGCCTCAGCCTCCCGAGTAGCTGGGATTACAGGCACCTGCTGCCATGCCCCGTTAATTTTTGTATTTTTAGTAGAGACAAGGTTTCACTATGTTGGTCAGGCTGGTCTTGAACTCCTGATCTCAGGTGATCCACCCACCTCAGCCCCTGCCACAAAGTGCTGGGATTACAGGCATGAGCCCCCGCACTCGGCCATCTTCCATTTAATAACTGCACTGTAGTGTTTCATAGAGAGACTAGCTGTCTCTAAACAGCTGACAAAGGAATCCAAACTTCTCTTGGTGCGGCCCACACAGCCCTTCACAATGTGCACCCCGTCCAACTTTCCAGCTCAGCTCCCATTGTTCTTCTATGAATCAAATCAGTGTTACCTGAACTTCTTCATATGACACACTGAGATAAATGGACAACTGGGCTCGAGCCCCAGGAATGAAAGGGTAACTGGTTTTGCAGCCCCATCACCCGGTATGTCACAGAGATAGGGGCATTCCACCTACATGCTACCTACCTGCCATGAGAGTGTATTCATTGTTCCCTTGACGTGTCATGTCACCACCACAAGTCCACAGTTTTGCACATACTATTCCCTTTCCCTGGAACAATTTTCCCTCTCTGCAAAAGAAATATTTCTTGTTCTCCAAGATTCAGCTCAGACTTCACCTCTGAAGCACAGGTGTTCTTGCCCTCTGCTGCCTACTTAGCCCCAAGAACTGGAGGCTCACCTTTCCATATTCCCAGGGGACTTCTCACCCACAATAAGTCACTTCTCTGTCTTCTACACTGCAAGTGAGCCCCTTGAGAGCTTATTTACTTTTGAATCTCCAGAAGTAAGCACAATGACAAATTGTAGGTGTTGCACTGTTGTTCTTTGAAATAATTCAGGACTTCTCCAAAGCATGCCGAGAACAGAGAAAATTCAAAACCAGTCTCTACCACATAGGGAATTATTCTGAAGCATATGTGCTCAATTTCACCCGTGGCAGGACTTTCCATTTACAGATTCCTGGAGCAATGCTTTGATGCCTCCTTCTGAAATTCAGCATGCAGTCTAAAAGCTCAAAAGTAGATGCAAACAGGAGCAGGCAAATTCCCTTGGCCCCTGAGCCTCCCTGCTTCACAGAGGCTGGTTTAGCTAAAGGCCAAACAATCACAAGAGTGCTGTTCCCACCCAGAAACCCAACAATGTTCAGCATCTAAAAGCATGTCCTAAAGAAATCAGCAGCAATTCTGCTCAAGGTTAGTAAACGTAGCATTATTTATAAGAGTACAAATTGGAAACAGCCCAAATGTTAAACAACAGAGACCTAGTTAAATAAATTATGAATATCTCAGTGCTAGAGAATACTAGGCAACTGTTAAAAAAAATCATGTTGATAAGAATTTTTATGGCAATAAATATTATTACCAAGAAACAAAAAAAAAGGAATAAACAACACCATGTACAGTTGGATCCAAATTTTACTTATAAAAACATATATATGAGTGCTTGCAAAAGCAAGAAGACTGGAAGAAAACATACAGGTTTAGTGGTGTGTATATCTGAGTAATGTTATAAAGAGTGATAAAATTTATTTTATTCTCCATTCTCTTTCAGTATTTTCCAAGTTTTCTATATCAAGCATGCTTTACCTTTGTATGGAAAAATCAGGGGTGGGAAACTAATAAAAGAAAACTCAAAGCAGAAAGGAGTAAAAAGTTATCATTGCTGAGCTGTTCCACTCTGGGCTGCACACAGCTGTCCACCGATCTTCCAGGAAGCCGGCCGTTTTCAGGATCACAGGACAGGCAAGAGTAAGGCTCTCACAGGAACATATACACTGGGTGCCCTAGATCTGCCCTAGCTTACGGTAAGCTCACCAGACTCAAAGCAGACCTAGGAATTGATGGGTTTTCTTAAATCGGCAGAAACCATACTCGGGGCCCATGGTTCCCTTGCCATCTAGGACAAAATCCTAAGACCTAACACTGGTTTTCTGAATTTGATTTGCACGGGTTTTAAGAAATAATGCCAAATTTCCCCTGGCGTTCTCATTTTCCTCATAGAAAATGCTAGATTCAGGCCAGGCACGGTAGCTCACACCTGTAACCCCAACATTTTGGGAGGCCAAGACAGGAGGATTACTTAAGCCCAGGAGTTTGAGACCAGCCTAAGCAACATAGTGAGATCTTATCTTTACAAAAAAGTTTACAAAAAATTGGCTGGGCACGGTAGTGCATTCCTGCAGTCCGACTACTTGGAGGCCAAGGTTGAAGGATCATTTGGGCCCAGGAGGTCAAGGCTGCAATGAACCAAGATTGGACCACTGCACTCCAGCCTGGGCAACAGAGTGAGACCCTCCTGTCTCACAAAAAATAAAATAAAATAAAACAAAGTGCTAGATCCAGATCCCAGCCCAAAAGACATTTCCTCCCCAACAGTATTCTCCCACATCCTCCTTTTTGTAATGTTCCATATTCTTTTTTTGTTTTTGTTTTTGTTTGAGTTGGAGTCTCACTCAAGCCCAGGCTGGAGTGCAGTGGCATGATGTCGGCTCATAGCAACCTCCGTCTCCCGGGTCCCAGTTAAAGCAATTCTCCTGCCTCAGCCTCCCAAGTAGCTGGGATTACAGGCATGAGCCACCATGCCAAGCTAATTTTTGTGTTTTTTAGTAGAGACAGGGTTTCGCCATGTTGGCCAGTTTAATCTTGAACTCCTGACCTCATGATTCGCCCGCCTGAGCCTCCCAAAGTGTTGGGATTACAGGCATGAGCCACTGCACCCAGCCAAGTTCCATATTCTTAATGTTGCTGAAAAATATTTTTTGGAAACACTTGATTCATGGAAGAGATTAAGCAGGACAACTAGGAGTGGATAGTGTCACAAAGGCAAAGAAGGAGTCTCCTAAACGCCATATGCCCCAAAAACATCCTTTGGATTTGGCTTCTAATGGGTGCTGATGATCTCTACCAGAGTGATTCAGGGAGGACGGAAATCAGAATTACAAGGTGGTGNTTCTTTGTAAATTCTGGATATCAGCCCTTTGTCAGATGGGTAAACTGCAAAAATTTTTTCCCATTCCGTTGGTTGCCGATTCACTCTAATGACTGTTTCTTTTGCTGCGCAGAAGCTGTGGAGTTTGATTAGGTCCCGTTTGTCTATTTTGGCTTTTGTTGCCAAGGCTTTTGGTGTTTTGGTCATGAAATCCTTGCCTATGCCTATGTCCTGAATGGTGTTGGCTAGATTTTCTTCTAGGGTTTTTATGGTGTTAGGTCTTACGTTTAAGTGTTTAATCCATCTGGAGTTAATTTTAGTGTAAGGTGTCAGGAAGGGATCCAATTTCTGCTTTCGGCACATGGCTAGTCAGTTTTCCCAGTATTAAACAGGGACTCCTTTCCCCATTGCTTGTTTTTGCCAGGTTTGTCAAAGATCGGATGGTGGTAGATGTGTTGTGTTGCCTCTGAGACCTCTTTTCTGTTCCATTGGTGTATATCTCTGTTTTGGTACCAGTAGCATGCTGTTTTGATTACTGTAGCCTTGTAGTATAGTTTGACGTCCCATAGTGTGTTGCTTCCCACTTTGTTCTTTTTGCTTAGAATTGACTTGGCTATGCGGGCTCTCTTTTGGTTCCATGTGAAGTTTAAGGTAGCTTTTTTCCAGTTCTGTGAAGAAAGTCATTGGTAGCTTCATGGGGATAGCGTTGAATCTGTAAATTGCTTTGGGCAATATGGCCATTTTCAAGGTACTGATTCCTCCTAACCATGAGCATGGAATGTTTCTCCATTTGTTTGTGTCCTCTCTTATTTCGTTGAGCAGGGGTTTGTAGTTCTCCTTGAAGAGGTCCTTTAAGTTCCTTGTTAATTGTATTCCTAGGTATTTTATTCTCTTTGTAGCAATTGTGACTGGCAGTTCATTCTTGATTTGGCTCATTTTAAGTCTGTTATTGGTGTATAGGAATGCTTATGATTTTCGCACATTGATTTTGTATCCTGAGACTTTGCTGAAGTTGCTTATCAGTTTCAGGAGATTTTTGGCTGAGACAATGGGGTCTTCTAGATACACAATCATGTCATCTGCATAGAGACCATTTGACTTCCTCCTTTTCTATTTAAATACCCTTTATTTCTTTTTCTTGCCTGATTACTCTGGCTAGAACTTCCAATAATTTATTGGATATGAGTGGTGAGAGAGGGAATCCTTGTCTAGTGCCAGATTTCAAAGGGAATGCTTCCAGGTTTTGCCCGTTCAATATGATATTGGCTGTTGGTTTGTTGTGAATAGCTTTTATTATTTTGAGATACGTTCTGTCAATACCTAGTTTACTGAGAGTTTTTAGCATAAAGTGCTGTTGAATTTTGTCAAAGGCCTTCTCTGCATCAATTGAGATAATCATGTGGTTTTTGTCTTTGGTTCTGTTTATGTGGTGAATTACGTTTATAGACTTGCATATGTTGAACCAGCCTTGCATTCCCAGGATGAATCCTACTTGATCATGGTGGATAAGCTTTTTGATGTGCTGTTGCCATTGGTTTGCCAGTATTTTATTGAAGACTTTTGCATCTATGTTCATCATGGATATTGGCCTGAAGTTTTCTTTTCTTGCTGAGTCTCTGCTGGGTTTTGGTATCAGGATGATGTTGGTCTCATAAAATGATTTGGGAAGGATTCCCTCTTTTTGGATTATTTGGAATAGTTTCAGAAGGAATGGTACCAGTTCCTCTTTGTATATATGGTAGAACTCAGCTGTGAGCCCATCTGGACCTGGGCTTTTTTGGGGTAGTAGGCTCTTAATTACTGCCTCAACTTCAGACCTTGTTATTGGTCTATTCAGGGTTTCGACTTCTTCCTGGTTTAGGCTTGGGAGGATGCAAGTGTCCAGGAATTTATCCATTTCTGCCAGGTTTACTAGTTTATGTGCATAGAGTTGTTTGTAATAATCTCTGATGATGGTTCGTATTTCTGTGGAATCTGTGGTAATATCCCCTTTATCATTTTTGATTGCATCTATTTGATGCCTCTTTCTTTTCTTTTTTATTAATCTGGCTAGTGGTCTATTTTGTTGATCTTTTCGAAAAACCATCTCCTGGATTTATTGATTTTTTGAAGGTTTTTTGTGTCTATCTCCTTCAGTTCTGCTCTGATCTTAGTTATTAATTGTCATCTGCTAGGTTTTGAGTTTTTTTGATCTTACTCCTCTAGATCTTTCAATTTTGATGATAGGGTGTCAATTTTAGATCTCTCCTTGCTTCTCATGTGGGCATTTATTGCTATATATTTTCCTCTAGAGACTGCTTTAAATGTGTCCCAGAGATTCTGGTATGTTGTGTCTTCATTCTCATTGGTTTCGAAGAACATCTTTATTTCTGCCTTCATTTCACTGTTTATCCAGTCAACATTCAAGAGCCAGTTGTTCAT
This sequence comes from Cebus imitator, assembly GCF_001604975.1. Classification (NCBI taxonomy): domain Eukaryota; kingdom Metazoa; phylum Chordata; class Mammalia; order Primates; family Cebidae; genus Cebus; species Cebus imitator. Next base: position 1,545,359 of record NW_016107733.1, on the reverse strand, counting down.
TTTCCATGAAGCTGTGTGATTCTGAGTTAGTTTCTCAGTTCTGAATTCTAACTTGATCGCACTGTGGTCTAAGAGACTGTTTGTTATGATTTCCATTCTTTTGCATTTGCTGAGGCGTGATTTACTTCCAATCATGTGGTCAGTTTTAGAGTCGGTGCGATGTGGTGCTGAGAAGAATGTATATTCTGTGGATTTTAGGTGGGGAGTTCTGTAAATGTCTATTAGCTTTGCTTGACCCAGGTCTGAGTTCAAGTCCTGGATATCCTTGTTAATATTCTGTCTCATTGATCTGTCTAATATAGACAATGGGGTGTTAAAGTCTCCCACTATTACTGTGTGGGAGTCTAAGTCTCTTTGTAACTCATTAAGAACTTGCGTTATGTATCTGGGTGCTCCTGTATTGGGTGCGTATATATTTAGGATCATTAACTCTTCTTGTTGCATTGATCCTTTTACCATTATGTAGTGTCTTTGTCTATTTTGATCTTTGTTGGTTTAAAGTCTAGTTTATCAGAGAAAAGAATTGTAACTCCTGCTTTTTTTGCTCTCCATTTGCTTGGTAAATCTTCCTCCATCCCTTTATTTTGAGCCTTTGTGTATCCTTTCATGTGAGATGGGTTTCCTAGATACAGCTCACCGATCGGTTTTGGCTTTTTATCCAATTTGCAAGTCTGTGTCTTTTGATTGGGGCATTTAGCCCATTTACATTTAGGGTTAATATTGTTATGTGTGAATTTGATACTGCCATTTTGATGCTAGCTGGCTTTTTTGCCTGTTAGTTGATGCAGTTTCTTCATTGTGTTGATGCTCTTTACCATTTAGTATGTTTTTGGAGTGGCTAATACTGGTTGTTCCTTTCTATGTTTAGTGCCTCTTTCAGGAGCTCTTGTAAAGCAGGCCTGGTGGTGATGAAACCTGAGTACTTGCTTGTTTGCAAAGGATTTTATTTTTCCTTCACTTAAGAAGCTTAGTTTGGCTGGATATGAAATTCTGGATTGAAATTTCTTTTCTTTAAGGATGTTGAACATTGGCCCCCACTCTCTTCTGGCTTGTAGGGTTTCTGCTGAGAGATCTGCTGTGAGTCTGATGGGCTTCCCTTTGTGGGTAACCCGACCTTTCCCTCTGGCTGCCCTTAGCATTTTCTCCTTCATTTCAACCCTGGTGAATCTGACGATTATGTGCCTTGGGGTTGCTCTTCTTGAGGAATATCTTTGTGGTGTTCTCTGTATTTCCTGGACTTGAATATTCGCCTGCCTTGCTAGGTTGGGGAAGCTTTCCTGGATAATATCCTGAAGAGTATTTTCCAGCTGGGATTCATTCTCCATCACATTCAGGTACACCTATCAAACATAGATTAGGTCTTTTCACATAGTCCCGTATTTCTTGGAGTCTTTGTTCATTCCTTTTTACCCATTTTTTCTCTAATCTTGCCTTCTTGTTTTTTTTTATTGAGTTGATCTTCCACTTCTGATATCCTTTCTCCTGCTTGATCAATTTGGCTGTTGAAACTTGTGCATGCTTTGTGAAGTTCTCATCTTGTGTTTTTCAGCTCCATCAATTCACTTATATTCATTCCTCTCTAAGTTGTTCATTCTCGTTAGCATTTCGTCAAATCTTGTTTCAAGATTCTTAATTTCTTTGCATTGGGTTAGAACATGTTCTTTTAGCTCAGAAGTTTCTTATTACCCATCTTCTGAAGCCTGATTCTTTCAATTCGTCACACTCATTCTCCATCCAGCCTTGTTCCCTTGCTGGTGAGGAGTTGTGATCCCTTGTAGGAGGAGAGGCGTTCTGGTTTCGGGTGCTTTCATCCTTTTTGCACTAGTTTCTTCCCATCTTTGTGGATTTATCCACCTGTCATCTTTGTAGTTGTTGACTTTCAGATTGAGTCTCTGAGTGGATGTCCCGTTTGTTGATGATTAAGTTATTTCTGTCTGTTTCTTAGTTTTCCTTCTAACAGTCTGGCCCCTCTGCTGTAGGACTGCTGTGGTCCACTCCAGGCCCTGCTTGCCTGGGGATCACCTGCAGCGGTTGCAGAACAGTAAGCATTGCTGCCAGTTTCTTCTGCTGCTATCTTTGTCCCAGAAGTATACCCGCCAGATGTCGTTCTGAGCTGTCTTTTTGAGGTGACTCTTTGGATATACAGGGGTCAGGGGGCTGCTTGAGGAGACAGCCTGTCCTTTATAGGAGCTCAAGTGCTGAGCTGTGAGCTCCGTTGTTCATTCAGAGCTGCTAGGCAGGTACATTTAAGTCTGCTGCAGCAGAACTCATAGACCCCACTTTTTTTTTTTTCCAGGTGCTTTGTCCCGGGAAGTTAGGGCTTTATTTCTGGGTTTCTGTTGTGGTGGTGCCTTTTTTCAGGGCTGCCCTGCCCAGTGAGGAGGCAGCCTAGTCACTGTCTGCCTGCAGAGGCTTTGCTGAGCTGCTGTGGGCTCTGCCCAGCTGCCGTGTGAACTTCCCTGCAGTCCTGTTTATACGGGTGTAGTTAGAACTGCCTCGGCAATGGTGGCCCACCTCTATAATGGCGGACTCTCTCTGTAATCGTGGGCTGCCTCGGCAATGGCGGGCTGCCTCAGCAATGGCAAACTACTTACGTAGTGGTGGACTGCCTTGGTAATAGCAGATGCCCCTCCCCCACAGTGCTGGACCATCCTGGGTTCAGCTGTGTTTGTTGTGAAACTCTCAATCCAGAGCGTTTCCGATTGCTGTTTTTTTGTGGGGGTGGGACTGCCGAGCCTGATCACCTGGCTCCCTGCCTCAGAGCCCTCTTTTTTTTTTTTTTTTTTTTTTTTTTTTTTTTTTTTTTTTTTTTAAGTTTAATGGTTGACTGTCTCCCAGGTGTTCCAGTCACCTGTTGAAAAGTCGCTGGGATCTGTGTGATTTCCCATGCAGTGACCCACTGCGCCAGCTGAAACAGTCGCGCTGAGATTCATGGCACGGGAATCTGCTGGCCTGGCTTCCTGTTTCAGTCCCCTTTTTAATCAGATGAATGGGCGAGTCTGCCTTTCCAGAGCTCCAGTCACCAGCTAAAATGGCACCTGGACCCATGTATTTTGTATGGAGAACCGCTGTGCTGGGGCGCTGGCAAAACAACCACACCGGTCAAAACAGTGGCGCCACTGGGCGAAAACAGCTGCGCCTGCCAAAACAGCTGTGCTGGCGACCCGTGGGGCTCCTCCTCCTGGGAATCTTCTGGTCTGTGGGCAATAAAAATTCGTCTGGAAATGCAGCGTGCACTCATCCTCCATGCTTTAGCTGGGAGCTGCAATCCTGAGCTGCTCCTAATCGGCGACCTTCGTTCAAAAAACCGAGGCAGTTCTTAAAACTTGTTTTTTGACTGGCCTTTGCACATCTTTAGATACCATTATATATTCACTGTTACCGAAAATCTTTTGAAAACGTTTTCTACAGAAATTTTCAAATCAACACAAATTAGACAAAATTGTATAATAAACTTCTCACTCGACTTATCAACACTTGACTTGTTCTGTCTCTTCTCCCACCACCTGTCTCACTGTATTATTTTAAAATAAATTTCAACTATTATATCTATAAATATTTCAGAATACCATATTTATTAAAAATTTCTGTGGAGTATGAAATGGTCAATCATAAATACTTTTTACAGTTTTAACTTGGCTATGTCGTATTTAAAATTACCTGGTGAAGTATTCATATGAGCAATTATGAAGAGTACTGTCTTCCTAAAATAACGTTTTACTTTCAATTGCAGGGAAAATTATAAAGTCTGTTCCTGGAAAACTAATGAAAGAGGTGAATAACTGATTTATGTGTTCTATAACATGATAAACATAAACATTTAAATATTGATGAATTTTAATGGATTATTTACTAAAAATCATCCTTATTTGTTATTTTCTTAAAATTATCACCACAGAAAGGTCAGCATTTGGAACCTTTTATCATGAGTTTCATTAATTCTTGTGAATCTCCAAAGCCTAAACCAAGTAGACCAGAACTGACCATTCTCAGCCCTACTTCAGAAAACAACAAGAAGGTAATGCAAATTACATTAAAGAACTATTAAGTTTTAAGTTGCCCTACTTGAGATGACGTTTTTATTATCGGGACAGTGAATCCTTTGTTAATGAAATGGATTGAGCTATACATTTCCTTTATATGGAAATCAGTTGCACAGTATGCAGACGGTATTGTGTGTGATTTCTTGAATTACTTGGTTCTTACTTGCTTAACTGTGGGAAATGTTTCTTTGGATACTATATTTGCAAACTTGTGCCACTTTTGTATTTGGGGGATTTTTTAAAGTGATTTTCTTAGCTCATATGTCACTAACTTCCAATAATAATAAATTAATTGCTATATTGTATTTATGTTTATTGGATGGCATTACCTAATTTTAACGGCTTATAAAGTATTTTATCCGTTCATTAAACATTTTACTATGTGCCTACTATTGCATGCTAGGCACTGGGAATGTAAAAATACATTCCTTGTCCTGAAGCTGTTTAGTGCCAAATTGTAGTGCCCAGCATTGGGAGCTATGGGAGCTCAGAAGACCTCCATCTTTATTTTTGTTATTACTCTCTGCAATATCTTTAATATTATTATTTTCATTTTATTACTTTATTGTATATATAGACAGAAATACAATTTTTATTCAGTAATCTTGCTAGACTTATATTAGTTTTAGTAATTTCTGTTAATTATTTTATATTTACACAATTGTCTGCAAATGATTGCAGTTTTGTTTTATTTCTGACTAGGACTGCTATATGCAAAGGAAATTGTTTCATTATTTCACCACTGAATAGAATAGTGTAGCTCTTTTTGTATTACTAGATAAGCTTTATAAGATTAAGGAAGTTGCCAGGCGTGGTGGCTCACTTGAATCTGTAATCCCAGCACTTTGGGAGGCTGAGGTGGGTGGATCATTTGAGGTCAGGAGTTTGAGACCAGCCTGGCCACCGTGGTGAAACCCCACCTCTTCTAAAAATACAAAACTCAGCCAGGTGTTGTGGTGGGTGCCTGTAATCCCAGCTACTTGGGAGGCTGAGGCAGGGGAGTCACTTGAACTCGGGAGGTGGAGGTTGCAAGTGAGCTGAGATCATGCCATTGTATTCCATCCTGGGCAAGACGCTGGCTTAAAAAAAAAAAAAAGATTAAGGAAGTTTACATTCATGTTTATGGATAAAAATAGCCTACAATTTCTTATTCTGTTCTTGTTAGGTTTGATATCAAAATTTTATTAGCATTTTTTATTTTTGGTAGACTTTTTTAAACATTTGGTAGAGTTGGTGAAGTCATCTAGGCCTCCAGTTTTGTTTGTAGGAAGATTTTTTATAACTCATTTAATTTCTTTAACAGTTATAAAATTCTTCATGAATCAGTTTCAATATTTTTGGACAAATTTTGTATTTTATCTAAATTTGTAATGTTATTTGTGTGAAGTTGTCAATAATTTTTCTTTTTGTAATTTCTGACGTCTGTAGCTATATCTCTTTATTCTCGACATTGTTTTACAACTTCTCTCTTTTTTAAATTTGATCAATCTTGACAGGATTCTGTTTTATCTTTTGGCTTTGTTGAGCTTTTCTATCAGACTTTTTAAATTACCTAATTTCTGTTATTTTGAAAATTTCTTTGTATTTCCTTGGGATTTTTTTTGTATCATAGTTTTAACTTCTTGTGGTAGAGCTGCTTCCTAATTTAGCCTTTCTTTTCTAATATAAACATTAAAATGTATACATTTTTCTTTAAATCTGTTTTTAACAGTTGCTTGTACATTTCATTATGTGGCATTTTTGTTATTCAGTTCAGAATTTTTTATGATTTCTTTTTTGACCTATGGGTTATTTATAATTTTTTAGTTTACAAACGTTTTTGAATTTTCAAGTTGTTTCTTTATTGATACTGATCCTAGTTTAATTACATTGTAGTCAAAGAATACATTCCATGTGATGTAAGTTTTTCATTTTCAAGAACAACTACCTCATTGATTTCTGACTTAACTAATAGCTTGTCATTTTTCCTGGTTTTATAACAGACTCCTGCCATTTTTCCAGCCTCCACCCACTCCTGGCTTCTAAAGCTAATGCCGTGTATTTTAGGTTTATGTTATGGTAGCACCCTACTTTTAGGTACAAATCACTAAAACATTGTTGTCTTATAAACCACTCCAAAAGTGAACAGTTTAAAACAACTACTTTTTTTTTTTTTTTTTTTTTTTTT
>NW_016107733.1:1509715-1539053 GCF_001604975.1 Cebus imitator | reverse complement strand
AGGCACGTGCCACCATGCCCAGCTAATTTTTTGTATTTTTAGTAGAGACGGGGTTTCACCATGTTGACCAGGATGGTCTCGATCTCTTGACCTAGTGATCCACCCGCCTCGGCCTCCCAAAGTGCTGGGATTACAGGCTTGAGCCACCGCGCCCGGCCCCTAAAACAACTACTTTTATTTGCTCATGATAATGTGGGTCAGCAATTCTGACTTGGCTTAGCTGGTTCATACTTCTGGTCTCACTTGGGCTGCAGTCTCAGAGCTTCTTAAATTGGATAGCCAAAGATGGCCTCATTCATGTGTCTGACTGTGTATGTTTCCTATTGGCTGGGCCATATGTCTTCAGCAAGCAATTCTGGGCTCTCATGGTACCAGCATTCTAAGAGGGCTCACCCCAACACACAACTTTCCAGGACTCTGTTCATCATTTTGCTCAATGTTTATCTCAAAGCAAGTCATGTAGCCAAGCCCAGGGTTGATGTGGGTGGGGACTACACAACAGTGTGGCTGTAGAGAATCATGATCACTGGGTGCTGTTGCATTAATAGTCTGCTTCAGTTTACCAGTTTTGAAAAATTCTCAGCTCTTGTTCCTTAGATATTGCCTTGTCTCTGTTTCCTCTCTTGTCTCCTTCTGGAATACAGATTTATTTCTCATTCTGTTTTTTGTATCTCTTAAGCCTTCCTCCATATTTTCTGTCTTCATTTTTGCTACTTTCTGTTTATTTTTTCTGATCTGTCTTCCAGCTCTGCCTCTTCAGTGTTGTCTGATCTTCTGTATAAATCTATCTAAACTTAAAAAAAATTGTTACTGCATTTTTGATTTTTAGAATTTGTTTGGTATTTCCCCCAGGTCTACTATCATTTTAAATATGGTTTACTATTAGCTGCAGATGTTTTCCGGCAAAACAAATTTATTGCATTATAAAACCCTGGTTGGTATTCTTGAGTAGTAAATGCACACACAGGTCGGAAAGAGCAGGAGAAGATAACCTATCTAGTGCTCTGAAGAGTATAGTGGCTTAAAATTTGGCTTAAATTAATTTTGTTTGTGGTTTGTCAATATTAATACACATTTTGCTTTCCTTAATGGATCCTTTATGTTTATCTTTACTGAATACAAAAATTCCATTAAACATCATTATAAAGTAAAAATGTTAAAATGTTCAAGAGGAGAAATGGAGATATGGGCCCTAACTTTTTCCTCTCCTCTGCTCAAGCATGATAAGTGGCTCTTAGAGTAAGTCTTCCGTCCTCCTCAGTAATAGCTCTGTCTCCTAAGAAACAGACATAGTTTCGTTCATCAGTCTGAGTAGTATTTCCCTTCTCTCTCAGGATTATTGTAAATGCACCTTGAGACTTGTATTCAAAACTACTTGAAAAGATGTGAGAGTTTCTTAGGAAATTCTTGACTAGGTGGCCTTTACTATATATGCATACTTTTGTGAATGATGGAATATGAAAGACCTAATGGGTATGATTTCAGAGGATTAACCAGGCTAAATACAGTGAAATAAGAATTATACTGGAGTGTGGATTTTAGTATATAGGGGATATGTTTGCAAAATAATTTATGAAAGGTTGGTCAAACTGGATATTTACTTTCCTGGTGACTTATAAATGACCCCGATTTTGGGGGAAATAAATTGATACTGTGTAATGAAATAAGTCAGGTGTGTATGCTCTTTGACCCCCTGACCTGAATGCTAGGAATTTGTCAGGGAGAAGATAATAAAAGACCTTATAACATGTTTAATAAAATGATGTTTATGTAAGTGAAAAACTGGAAACAACATGAAATTCTAACATTGTAGGAATGATTATTTTAAGAAACATCTACTCAAGGAATGTTTTGCAGCAGATGAAGTCGTGCTTATGAAAACTAAAGCAAAATAAAGATATCTGATATGGTGCTAAGTGAAAAAGTAGGATGTGATATTTTTTGAATCTCATTGATTTGTGGCTATGTAAATAGAGTCTAGAAGTTAATACACAGAAGTTTAATAGTTATACTATTAGGTGTCTGAGTTTTAATTTAAAAGTTTAAATGCCCCTTTGCTCTGTGTCACTTTAGCTTCAGTGATTATTGTCAACAGATGTAATAAACTATATATCTCATAATTATTCTGACTTTTTAGATTTTCAGTGATCTGTTTAAAAATAATGTAAACCATGCTGAAAATACAGAGGAAAAACAAAATTCGGTTGTTTTCCCCTCTCTTTTCCAGACTTATTATATAATATCACTATTTTTTAATGAAAAAAATTAAACAAAATTTAAAAGAGTAGAGGAAATAATGTATTACAAGGGAGAGCCCTTTTCCTATTTTTTGGGTTGGGAAAATGTTTTAAGTTTATGCCTCTGCATTAATATATCTGACATAAGAGCCAATAGAATATATAGTCTTTGTTCTCAGGATAGTTTTCTAGAAAGCTTTTAAAAAACTCATCTTCAGGTAAAATTGAATACACTTTCCTTCACAGTCTCCTCACTTTTCTTTTCTTTTTCTTTTCTTTTTTTTTTTTTTTTTTGGCAGAGTCTTGCTCTTTCACCCAGGCTGGAGTGAAGTGGTGCAATCTCTGGCACACTGCAACCTCCACCTTCTGGGTTCATGATTCTCCTGCCTCAGCCTCCTGAGTATCTGGGATGTGCCACCACGCCAGGCTAATTTTTGTATTTTTTGTAGAGATGGGGTTTCTTCATGTTGCCCAGGCTGGTCTTGAACTCCTGACCTCAAGTGATCCACCTTCCTCAGCCTCCCAAAGTTCTGGGATTGCAGGCGTGAGCCACCATGCCTGGCCTCCTTACTTGTTTCATAGTGTCTGTTTTACATTATTTTATTTGTTTCTTGACCTGTTTCTATTAGATGTTAAATTTTTTGGAGAACAGTGATTTATATTTGTATTCCCTGCCCTTGGCACACCATCCTGCACATAGAAAGTGCTTAGTACATTTATTAAATGGATGTTTAAATGAATGAAATAATGTTTTTGTTAAAATTGGGATATATTATTATTATTGATAGTGGATTCTTTTTGTATATTTTTGGAGTAAGTAGGTATAAGATTTAGTGACATTATATCGTTTTTACTATGATTGATTCTTAATGTCTTTTTTTTTTTTTTCACATTGATTAGGCCTTTCTGGACTTTGAATATTGTCCAAATAAACTTTGCCTAAAGCTGGATTTTTACCTCTACTCATAGTGATTTATAATCTTTGAATCATGTTTGGTGTTTTTTTTGAGACAGAGTCTTGCTTTGTCCCCCAGGCTGGAGTACAGTGGCATGATTTCAGCTCACTGTGACCTCCACCTCCCACTTTCAAGCTATTCTCCTGCCTCAGCCTCCTGAATAGCTGAGAGTACAGGTGTGCACTACCACAGCCAGCTAATTTTTTTGTGTTTTTAGTGTAGATGGGATTTCACCATGTTGACTAGGCTGGTCTTGAACTGCTAACCTCAGATGATCTACCTTCCTCGGCCTTCCAAAGTGTTGAGATTACAGGCGTGAGCCACCGCGCCTGGACTAAATCATGTTAGTTTTAAAGTTAGCTATCAATAATATATTTGTACATCTTTTTACGTTACTTTGCTTTGGTGGTATATAAAAACAAAGGAGGGGGTCTTTTATGGATAATGAATTATCTGCTGTAATTAAAATGAATATTTTTGTTTTTATGTAATATTTTTGGGGAACATATATTTTTTAATCCAATTTGGGGCATAAATGGGGAATTTTAGAAGCATTATCAACCTATCTAATATTCTATTTTGATTGGAAAAGGTTTAAATGCCTTTGCTGTGTATCACTTCATTATTGATTATTGATTATTGTCAGCAGATATGATGAACTATATTATCTCTTTATTATTTCAACTTTTATTTTAGCTTTTCAATGATCTGTTTAAAAATAATGCAAACCGTGCTGAAAATACAGAAAGAAAGCAAAATCAGAATTATTTTATGGAGGTGATGACTGTAGAAGGAGTCTATGACTACCTGATGTATGTAGGTAAGATCTAAGTGGTTTAAGACTTGTTTTTCATTCATCTTACTTCTTCTGTGATGCAAATAATGATCTTGAGTATTGCCCCATCATAACTCTTTTTTTAATTGAAGATACCTTTTATAAAAATTCAGTATAATTGGCCTTGGTCATATTAAAGTTGCTAGTGTTTACAAATAAAATATTGACCATTGTCTTTCATGTTTTCTACATTGGAAAATTTTAAAAAATACCAGTTATCTGGAACAATGAGATATCCTATTTTATCCTTTCTCAGGACGTGTAGTTTTCCAGGTTCCTGACTGGCTTCATCATCTCTTAATGGGAACTCGAATCCTCTTTAAAAACACCCTGGATATGTATACTGATTACTATCTTCAGTGTAAACTAGAACAGCTATTTCAGGAACACCGTTTGGTCTCACTCATAACACTTCTTCGAGGTTTGTATTTTCTCATGTGTTTGTTTCATGTTTTATGTACTCTATGATTTTAATTGAATCTAAAAGAGAAAGAAATCTTGTTTTGCTTTGGTTTATTAGTATTTCTACAATGAGGAAGTCCTTTGTGTATAAGTAGATGAAAATTCCAGAAGTATTTCTTTTTACTTTTTTTTTTAGATGCTATATTCTGTGAAAACACTGAACCTCGCTCTCTCCAAGATAAGCAGAAAGGAGCAAAACAGACTTTTGAAGAAATGATGAATTACATTCCAGGTGTAATAACTCAATTTCATACAGATTAGCAGTCCTTTGAGGTCACAATGTACAGTAATTATTGAAGCTAATATTTACCATGAGTTTTCATTTTACAAAATGTTGCAAAGATGGTTAAAATTAACACACTAGTTAAATAATTCTTTCAGATGTTAGCACTAGGACTAAGATGTTAGAACTTTAAGGCAAGGCTGTTTCTATTCACATAATAGCCAGACTCATTAAAAAATAATTTACAATCAGATTGGTCAAAGTGACATTTTGTGAGACAATTGGAGGCCTGTGCCCACTCCACCGTAAGCATTGCTCACTAGTATATATGACTAAAAGATCAGAATTTATTTATTCCAAATTTATTGAGCACCTTCCATATTCTAGGCACTATGCAAAATGCAAGAGATATAAAAAATGTACTTGAGTAGCTCAGTCTAGCAGGAAGACAGACATACAGGCAAAACATACGTGTGATAATAGAGGCATGTTCAAGTTACAGAGGAAACACAAAGGAGGAAGATAGTAGGTTTGGGCCACTACAGAAATGAATGGTAGTAACCTCTTACTGTGATGAGAAATAACAAGGAAAAAAGGTCAAGGGGTCAAAGCAGAAGATTCTTAGTTTAGAACATTTTGAATGAGAAGTACTTATAAGTTATTCAACAATCTATTAAGCAATTAGACATCTAGGTTCAAAGGTTGGAGGCAAGGTGGTATAGAATAGATTAGTAGAGCTATGGGAGCAATGTGTGAGTAGATACTAAAGCACAGAAAGAAAGTATGGAGTAAGAAGAGAAAAGGGTGACTTCCAGTTTCTGGTCTGGCACATGAGAACCTGGACATCATCACTCCATCCTAGTAATAAGGAAAAAGCTGAATGAACTAAAAAAAACTAAACAGCTGTTAGATCCACCAGAGAGTGATGTCATATGGCAAACCACTACCTCCCATATCGGAGATAATCATAGCTAGCTGGAGCAGAAACCCATGAACTCAAACCTCTGGAGAAGCCAGTGCTGAGGTAGGGAAACCTGAACTATAACTGACAAATTGCTGCAGCCTTTTAAATCTCTTTCTAAGAGATTAAAAACTCCAGGGGAACCAAGACATGGGGTTACCCATCCACACTTTGGCATGATCTCAAGTCACTGCAACCTCCACCCCCTGGGTTCAGGTAATTCTTCTGTTTCATCCTCCTGAGTAGCTGAAACTCCAGGCATGCGCCACCATGTCCAGCTAATTTTTGTATTTTAAGAAGAGACAGGGTTTCACCTTGTTGGTCAGGCTGGTCTCTAACTCGTGACCTCAGGTGATCACCATGTCAGCCTCCCCAAGTGCTGGGATTACAGGCGTGAGCCACTGTACGCGGTCCATCCACAGTTTTTTTTGAAACAGAGTCTCAGGGCTGGAGCCCGATCTCTGGTCACTGCAACCCCCACCTGCCTGGTTTAGGTAGTTCTCCTCCCTCACACTCCCAAGAAGCTGGAACTATAGGTATGCACTACCACGCCCAACTAATCTTTGTGTTTTTAGTAGAGATGGGGTTTCACTATGTTGGCCAGGCTGGTCTTGATCTCTTGACCTTGTGATCCGCCTGCCTCAGCCTCCTAAAGTGCTGGAATTACTGACCCACTTTTTTGTGACTTTTACCTCCAGGGCCTTGACCAAGAACCCACAGTGAATACTGGAGAAAAATCTCCTTGTGCTTCTGGCAGGGGGGCCAGAAGGGAACCATTTTGAAATATGTCATTCAGGGCATTCTGTTCTTTGAGACAAGGCCTTACCCTCAGGAGAAACTATTTAACGAGAGCCTGGCTGACCTGAGGGAAGGGAAATAACCAACTCCAGCCAGCTCTGGCCTTCTGCATGGAAGAAGGGAAATATACCCAACCGTCCACTCTAGCCATCTTGTCCCATGCAAGGGGGTCAGGAGAGCCTGAGAAGCATGTGTGAAGTTCATAGTTCAGTGGTACAGGCTCACTAAAAGATTGATACCCCCTCCTAGGACTATAGAACCCTTCCTCTGCCTCCATATTTTATCACCACATTACTAAAGGCCTCTTTGCAGCAGTTTCTCTTACTCAGTGCATCATATCCAGCTATCAAGAAAAAAATTACAAGACATTAAAGGCAAGAAAATATAGTTTGATGAGAAAGAGCCAGTATCTGAATGGCAGGGATGTTAGAATTATACACCAAATGGGATATATCCCAGATATTCAAGGCTGGTTCAACATTCATTTAAAAGTCAATTAATGTAGTTTGTCACATCAGCAGGCTAAAGAGGAAAAATCATGGTCATAATATTAGATGCAGAAAAAGCATTTGACAAAATCTAACACCCACTTGTGATCTCAGCAAACTAGGAATAGAGGGGAACATCCTCAACTTGATAAAGAATATCTACAAAAACACCTATAGCTAACATCACACTTGATGAGAAACTTAAGAGCTATCCCACTAAGATGAGGAACAAGGCATGTTCTCACTACTACTTTCAACATTGTACTGGAAGTCCTAGTTAGTGCAGTAAGACAAGAAAAGGAAATAAAAAGCATCCTGATTGGGAAGGAAGAAATAAAACTGTCTTTGTTCACAGATGACATGATTGACAAAAACACTCCTGGAGATAATAAGCAGTTATAGCAGGGTTGTAGGATATAGGGTTAATACACAAAATTCAGTCACTGACAAAAACACTCCTGGAAATAATAAGCAGTTATAGCAGGGTTGTAGGATATAGGGTTAATACACAAAATTCAGTCACTTTTCCTGTATATCATTGATGAGCAAGCGGTATTTGAAATTTTAAAAAATGCCATTTGGATTAGCACCCCCAAAACTGAAATACTTGAGGAGTAATATAACAAAACATGTACAAGATTTATATGAGAAGAATAAAACTTTGATTAAAGAAATCAAAGAACTAAATAAATGGAGAAATACTTTATTGATAGGAAGACTCTGTTTTCAAGATGTCAGTTCTTCTGTCATCTAATTCAATGCAGTCCCAACTCAAATCCCAGTAAGTTGCTTTGTGGGTATTGACAAACATTTTAAAGTTATATGGAGAGGCAAAAAGACCCAGAATAGCCAACTCAGTATTTATTGAGAACAGCAAAGTCAGAAGATTAACATTACTTTACTTCAAGACATACTGTAAAGCTACAGTAATCAAGACAATGTGATATTACCAAAAGAATAGACAAATGGATGGATGAAACTGAATAGAGAGCCCAGATGTAGACCCACATAAATAATGTTAACTGATCTTTGACAAAGTTGCAAAGGCAGTACAATGAAGAAAAGGTAGTCTTTTCAACAAGTTGTGCAGAAACAATTGGACATGGGTGTGCAAAAAAAAAAAAAAAAACCTAAACACAAACCTTATACCCTTCACAAAAACTAAACTCAAAATCAACTATAGGCTGGGCAGGGCATGGTGGCTCATGCCTTTAATCTCAGCACTTTGGGAGGCCGAGGCAGGCAGCTCATCTGAGGTGAGGAGTTTGAGACCAGCCTGGTCAAGATGTTGAAACCCCATCTCTACTAAAACTACAAAAATTAGCCAGGTGTGGTGCAATCCCAGCTACTCAGAAAGCTGAGGCAGGAGATTCACTTGAACCTATGAGGCAGAGTTTGTAGTGAGCTGAGATTGTGCCATTGCACTATAGCCTGGGCAACAGACTGAAACTCCGTCTCAAAACAACAACAGAAAAATCAATTATAGACCAACCTGTAAAAAGCAAAACTGTTAAACTTAGAGGATAACATCAGAAAAAATGTAGATGACCTTCTGTTGGGCAATGACTTCTTAGTTGCAATACCAAAGGCATGAACCATGGAAGAAAGAATTGATAATCTTTACTTCATTAAAATAAAAAATTTTGCTTTGTGAAAGACACTATAAAGAGAATGAAAAGAGAAGCCACAGACTGGGAGAAGATACTTGCAAAAGACATACCAGATAAAGGACTATTACCAAAAATATGCGAAGAAATCTCGAAACTCAACAATAAGAACACAACCTTATTTTAAAATTGGCCAGATTTCTTGACATCTCACCAAACCTGATTTTAAAATTGGCCACATATCTTGAAATCTCACCAAAGCATATGAAAAGATGTTCCACATTATATATCATCAAGGAAATGCACAGTTAAAACATGAGATACCACCACACAGCTGTTAGAATGACCCAGATCTTTAACACTGACAGTACCATTTGCTGGTGAATATGTGGAGCAATTCTCATTCACTGATGGTGGGAATGCAAAATTGTGCAGCCACTTTGGAAAACAGGTGAGCAGTTCCTTACAAAACAAGGCATACTCTTATCATAAGATCTGGCAATTATGTTTCTGGTATTTACCCAAAGCAGTTGAAAACATGTCTGCCCAGAAATCTGATCATGAATGTTTATAGCAACTTCAGAATTGCCAAAATTTGGAAGCAACCAAGGTATTCTTTATTTAGGTGAATGGGTAAATAAAACTCACACTTTTTAGACAATCGGATATTATTCAGTGCTATAAAGAAATGAGCTATCACATCATGAAAAGTCATGGAGGAGCCTGAAATTCATCTTACTAAGAGAAAGAAGCCAATCTGAAAAGACTGTGTACTGTATAATTTCAACTATCTGATAATTTTGGAAAAGGCAAAACTAAGAAAGAAAACAGTGGATTGGAGGGGAGGGAGGGATGAATAGGCAGAGCAAAGAGGATTTTTAGGGCAATGAAGCTACTCTATGATACTGTAATCGTGGTTACATGATCTGTTTTCCAAACCCACAGAATGTACACCACCAAGAACAAACTCCAGTGTAAATTATGGACTCTGGATAACAATGATGTACCAATGCATGTTAATCAATTGTAACAAATGTGCACTCTTGTTGGGGATGTTGATAGTGGGGGAGACAGCATGTTTTGGGACAGGCTCAGTTTCATTGTGAACACAAAACTACTTTAAAACATAAAGTCTATTTTAAAAAGAAAAGAGGGCTTAGGACAGAACCTTAGAGAATTATTAACTTTGAAGAACTAATCTTAGAATAGTTCTGCTGTTCCGTGTGAAAATAAGTTAAATATCTGTTCTGAATGTAAAAGTGAACATAAGCTGTTTTTGAGTAGGTTTTCTGTAGGCAAATGATAAAATAATTTTTTTTTAACCTGTTCTCTGATATAGTGACCCTTAGCATTCATACTTTCAACAGTCTCAGCTTTGATATTCAGAAACAACTTGGAGAGCCAGAGAATACAATAATTTTTTATTTTCAAACATTCACTTTAAGACTCCTGTTTGGGAGAGTAATTTAGCTCTTGAGTAAGCTTAGCATGCTTTTCTTTTATCCTCTGCCCCTCAACTCTTGGTGACACTTGAAGGATCTGAAAGAATCAGTTATATTTGTTCATTAGTTTCATGCATATTAATTGGGAAATTACATGTAGTATTGGTGAATTTGAGGATTAACAAAGATTTGTATTGGGCCACATATCTTGAAAATACCCAGGATGTACTATGCCTATTGTAAATTAAATTTGGCCTTTGCCTCCTAGTGTTGGCATTTTTTATGACTAACACTAGGAGTTTAGTTATGATGGGGGAAAAGGATAAATATTCAAGTACCCTGTTTGCATAAGAATACCTTTTTTCTGCTTGGGGAAAACAGTCAGTGGAGATCTTAATAAGGATTGACTTTTCTTGGTAACAGAATTGATACCAGTGGTACCTGACATCTGTACAGCCAGACACAAGTCCGAATTTGTTGGACCCTGAAAAATTGTTTAAATATTTGTTACATTTCCCAAATTGATTGGTCTGTAAGATGGTTAATAGTAACTTATGCAAAAGTCCAGAAATTAGGTGTTGATATTCACTGAGAAGTCTGCCTTAAAAATTAAACTTTTTTTTTCTGATATTAAGGGCACCGTGAAAATACGTAGAATAAAAATCAGAAGCCATCTTCTGCCCACTGTATAGGAGTAGGCTTATGCTTCATCGGGTGTCAATCCTTACATTTTTCCATGCCTTTCTATACATGTATGTACAGATGTGTAAACATCATTTTAGAGTTTAATTTGTTTTGTTTTCCCTTAGTGGGGTAATACAGTAAGTATTATTTTCCAACTGTCTTTTATCATTGAATAGTATAAGCATTTTTTTTTTTTTTTTTTTTTTTTTTTTAGCTGCAGCATTTCTCAGAGTTTGCATTAGGCTTTGTGCGTTGTAAATCTCCAAAGATGGGATACATGATACTGTATTTGTCAACTTGACCATAGAAACCCCTTGTCCAGGAGCCTCTTATAGAAACATTGGTTTGGGGAGTACTGATTGTCAAATTTTGCCTAATACCTGGGAAACAGGGTGGGGATTTTGCTTTATGATCCAGTTAATGATGATTCACTTTATAAAAATAAAATAATTTCACATGTGCCATTTTGTTTAGATCTGTTAGTCAAGTGTATTGGTGAAGAAACCAAGTATGAAAGCATCAGACTTCTGTTTGATGGCTTACAGCAGCCAGTACTCAACAAGCAGGTAAAACTCATTTGTGTTAGCTGAGTTTGGTGAATGACATAGTAGGGTTTCTGGTAAATCATTAGCTGTATAAATGACACTACACTAAATCAAGGTAATATAATTTAAACATTCAGATAAAAAAAGTTTTATTTGTTACTCTTGTCAGTTACCTTTTTCTTACTTTGATTTAAAATTAATACATAGTCATTGCAGAAAATTTGGAATATGTAGAAAATTCATAAAATACAGTAAAAAATTAAAAATTGGTAATTCCATTATTCAAGTCACATAGAATAACCAGTTAACTTTTTTATGTTTATGGTTATATAAACTGTATATAAACTTTATATATTCTGTTGAGATCTTAATGCAGTTTTAATTTTGTGTTCTTGTTTTTCTAAAAATTTTTATTATGTATAAAATATTTAACATAAAAATGAATTAGGCATGAGGAAGTGTCCTCATGCAAACATGTGTGTACTTATTACCTGTTTTGGGAATAGAACACTATTGATACTACTGAGGCTACTTTTGTGCTTGTATTATCAGTGCTATTCCCTGCCTTTGCACTTAGATGTAACCACAATCTTTAATTTTGTGTTCATCATTTTTATGGTTTTTATGTTTAGTGCCTTAACATTTATTATTATTTTTGGTGCTTTAGCTGACTTATGTTTTATTGGACATTGTGATACAGGAGCTGTTTCCAGAGCTCAATAAGGTAACTGAAAAGCAGTAATTTTATTCATTGTTTTCTCAATGGTATGCTGACATTTATTTTAATTAGGGACATAAATGTAAGAAAAACCCTTGACTCTGTTTTCTGTGATTATTTAAAAAATTAACCTCAACAAATTGCTTTTTATATTTTCTTTATTAAACATGCCCCAACAGTTCTGAGGGACGGCTATTGAATAGCTTCTTCTTTGACTTCATCCCTTTTTGATTACAAGCAGATAGGGACCCTTTACAGTCTTTCCAGGGAAAGAAGTGAGTTTAAGTCCTAGAAAAGGCCAACCTCAAAGTTGTCATCTGTAACATTGTATGCTGCGTAAGTAGAAACTTGAGTATTTTTTGAAGCAATTTTTATATAAACCCAAGTACAAAATAAACTAAAATTAGAGCATAGTTATATTATTACTGTATTGAATCTTGAGGATTTTGACTTTTGAGCAATGGTTTAAGTCATTCTTTTCTTTTTTTTTTTTTTTTTTGAGACAGATCTCTCTCTGTCACCAGGCTGGAGTGCAGTGGTGTGATCTCGGCTCACCGCAACCTCCGATTCCCTAGTTCAAGTGATTCTCCTGCCTTAACCTCCCAAGTAGCTGGGATTTCAGGCATATGCCACCATGTCAGCTAATTTTTGTATTTTTTAGTCGGATAGGGTTCCACCACGTTGGCCAGGATGGTCTGGATTTCCTGACCTCGTGATCCGCCCACCTCGGCATCCCAAAGTGCTGGAATTACAGGCATGAGCCACCATGCCTGGCAAATTCATTATTTTCTGTCTTACTTTTTGACTAATCCTTTTGGTTGGATGAAACAACTATTGTTCAGTGCTTTGGTATTGCAATGAAGTGTCACTTTTGTAGAGTAGAGGAAACCAGATTTGGACTATTCTACCTATTATAAACTTTCAAGTTATCTTAGTGTTAAGTGCCTATTAAAACAGAGTGGCAGTTACAGACTTTATATCTTTATAAAGATATAAAAAAATCAACAGCAGGAAACCTCTAGCTCTATATGAGACTTCATAAGGTCTGTCATTAAATGTTGCCTTTTTTTCTCATTTACAAAATATACCTTACTTGCTCCATATGCCAGCCAGTTTCACTTGGTTTACAATATATGTATGTCTTAGGTTAGAATTTTAATACACTAGAGCTGTTAGGCAATTCACAAATGAACTTGTATCTTATTATCTTCTATTAAATGGATTTATTTTTACTTTAGGTACAAAAGGAAGCTACCTCTGTGACACCTTGGATTTAAACACTTGGATTTGGTATAGGATAACCCATTGAAATTTCTGCTGTGGTAGGGTGGTAGAAATGTACTTTTTTGGTTATATTCTTATATATATCATGTACATCACTGTCTTAAATTTTAATTTTTTTTTTAATAAAGACTAACACAAATTTAATAATAATTAAAAGTGATTGAGTCTCATAGCCTGTCATTTGCTATCTGTGATCCAGATTTTATTAGAGCATGTGTCACTTGTTATTGCCATTTTTAAAAGAGAAAATACATAATGATGTTAGGGCTAACAGTTAAGACTGATAACCTTCATATTGTATAACTTTGAAAATAATTGTGCCTAGTATGGAGAAACAGGAGTTAGATCTGATTTTCTTTATTTAGAGTTAATATATTTAAGTAGATTGATTTTCCTTTTTTTTTTGTTTTGTACATAGTTAACTGTGTACCTATAAATAATATATCCTATATGAGTTTTTCATAATAAACAAGGGATCTCTCCTTATTCTTGCTGGGTGTCTGACAGGTTTGTAGCCCTATTTTGTGTAAAAACCGAATACTTACAGATGCTCGTGATTGTGTGGTTGCCACTAAGTTTCACTGAATTGTCTGTAACTAATAATATATTCCTAAAGCTCATATAAACAATTTAGGCAAGTAGATTTTTGGTTTATGTTGTCTCTTATCTCTTTAAAAGAAAAATGTAGAATTACTTATACCTTTTGAAAGTTAACTTAAAAGATTTCTTTTTAAAGAATCAATATTTCAAAATTCTTGCAATTCCTTACCATGTTATGCAGTTATCCTTGAAACAGGTTTGTCAGGATTGAGCATTTTGCATTAGGTTATTGGCTGTAATGTTTATTCAGAATATTTATTGAGCTTCATTCACGTGTTAGATACCAAGCTGGGTAACATGAGAATGCTGAATATGATTTAGAAAAATAAATTTAATTTTACCATTCATTAATTTTTCTCAAGATTTCAAAAAATGATTGTTAGGTGTTACAGATTTTTGAAGAGATTTTGTTAACAGTTCTATTATAGTTTTTAAATACTCGAAAGTTCTAGAATATGTATGAGGTTCCATGAATCAATGGTTTAATACCAAGCTTTAATAAAAAGTTACCGATTTCTCAGGGGCAGGTGGAAAATTGATCAAACAAACGATTCACATTTAAATCCATAACCCTTTTATTATTTAAAATGTAATAGGTGAACTGGAAAAATAAAATATTTTACAGCCTTTTTTATGTCATCCTTACCTGTTCTTCTTTAAATTGTGGTATTCTCTTTATTTAGATAAGAAAAAATTTGTGGATGTATCATGTCTGCTCGAGTTACCATAATAGAACACCAGACACTGGGTGGCTTACACCACAGATATGTAATTCTCACAGTTATGGAGGCTGGGAAGTCTAAGATCAAGGTGCCTGCAAATTAGGTTCTATTCTGAGGACTATTTTCTTGGCTTGTAGGTGGCTGGCTTCTCGCTATGTGCTTACATGACCTCTTGTACACATATGGAGAGGTAAAAAGAAATCTCATTCTTTCTTCCTTTTCTTAAAAGGCCACCAATCCTATTGAATTAGAATCTGACTCTTAGGACTTCATTTAACCTAAATTAGCTCCTAAAGGCTCTCTCTTCAAATATAGTCAAATTGGGATTTATGGTTTCAACATAGGAGTTTTAGGAGGATACAGTTCAATCCATAACAGTAGGTAAGCTCTGTTTAAAGAAGATGTTATGTATACATGTCTGTACATATAAAATTAATCACATTGTGAAAGGGGAAAGGAACTAAAATGCAATCCCTATTTAATTTGGCAGGCATTTTATAGACATCATCACAACAACTCTGAGATGGTGTTTCTTCTATTTTATAGGTGAGGATATTGGGGCCTGAAAGAATGGTAAAGTTAGAATTTGACTTAAATCTCTCTAGTCTTCCCATGTTCTTGTCACTGTTGCACCATGAAAGAACTTGTTTTTAGATGTAGTCACTATCTGGATCCCTTTAAAAAGTATGCTCCCTGATTTATTTTTAAAATTGCTCTGCATATTTCTTTCTATTTATTTTTGTATGTGTCTAGTGTATGAGCTTCATAAAGAACACATTTTTAAATTTGTTTACTTAAACAGAGCTGTCAGTTTTTCTGGTTGGGGGAGATACAATAAAGTTAAACAGAGGTGAAAACACTTTGAAATTTATAAAGGACATTGTAAGATTGTGTTAAAAGTATTACTTTTTTTTCCTTCAACTTTTAAGTTCTGGGGTACATGTGCAGGATGTGTGGGTTTGTTACGTAGGTAAACGTATGCCCCATGGTGGTTTGCTGCACAGGTCAACCCATCACCTAGGTGTTAAGCCCAGCATCCATTAGCTATTCTTCCCGATGCTCTCCCTTCCTCTGTTACCTCCTGGTCCCCTGCCACAGGCCCCAGTGTATGTTGTTCCCCTCAGTGTGTTTATGTATTTTCCTTGTTCAGCTCCCGCTTGTAAGTGAGAACTTGCAGTATTCGGTTTTCTGTTCCTGTGTTAATTTGCTGAGGATAATAGTTATATATTAGATTTTGCAAAATGGTGAAAGTTAACATTTAAATTACCATTTATTGGCTTCCTAAAAAATTTATGTTTTTACAGAAAAAGTATAAACAGAAGTCTAATTTGCCCACTGTTGTTCTTAGCAGACTGTATAATGATGTATGTACAAGATATAATTTCAGGTACAATCAACATTAAAATAACAAATGACTGACCAAAGGAAGAAACAAATGAGTATGTCTTCTTAGTCCACTATACAGTAGTACTCCTTTATCTGCAGTTTTGATTTCCAAGGTTTCGGTTACCCAAGATCAACCAAGATCTGAAAATAGGTGAGTATAGTACAACAAGATGTTTTGAAAGATCACACTCACATAACTTTTGTTACAGTATGTTATGATAATTGTTGTATTTTATTGTTAGCTACTGTTAATCACTTACTGTGCCTAATTTTATGTTAAATCTTATCATAGGTATGTATGTATAGGAAAATCAGTACTATCATGCGCTACATAATGATGTTTTGGTCAGTGATGGATTGCATATATGACGGTGGCCCTGCAAGATTGTAATTGAGCTGAAAATTTCCTGTCACCTGGTGATGTAGCCATCTTAATGTCATAGCACAATATTCGTGGTGATGCTAGTGCAAAGTAAGCCTGCAGTATTTCCAGTCATATAAAATTGATAATAAACCACTATGTTACTGGATTGTATATTTACCATACTATTTAGCATTACTTTAGAGTGTACTCCTACTACTTATAAAGAGTTGACTATAAAACAGCCTGAGAGATTTTTCAGGAGGAATTCCAGAAGAAAGCATTGTTATCTTAAGAGAGGACAGCCCCGTGCATGTTATTGCCCCTGAATACCTTCCAGTGGCACAAGATGTGGAGGTGGAAGACAGTGATGTTGATGATTCTGTCCCTGTGTAGGCTTACACTAATGTGTGTGTGTCTTAGATTTTGTTTTTTAACTTTTATGAGATGGATTCTCACTTTGTCACCCAGGCTGGAGTGCAGTGGCGTGATTGCAGCTCACTGCAGTCTTGAAATCCTGAGCTCAGGGGATCCTCCTGCCTCAGCCTCCCAAGTAGGTGGGAATACAGGTGTGAGGCTGAGGCAGGAGGATCCCTTGAGCCCAGGAGTTTGAGACCAGCCTGGGCAACATAGTGAGACCCTGTGTCTACAAAAAAATAGGAAAATTAACAGGACCTAGTGGCATATCCCTGTAGTCCCAGCTACTCATGAGGCTGAGGTGAGAGGATTGCTTGAACCCAGGAGGTCAAGGCTTCAGTGAGCAGTGATTGTGCCATTGTACTCTACCCTGAGTGACAGAGCGAGACCCTGTCTTTAAAAAAATTAAAGTAAATTTTAAAATAGAAAAAAAGCTTATAGAATAAAAATATAATAAAAGGAAATACTTTTTTACAGCTGTACAATGTGTTTGTGTTTCAGGCTAGGTATTATTACAAAAGAGTTAATGCTACTCTCAGTTATTTGCATGTTGTGGGCTTTCCTGAATGGGATGAGGATGGGTAGAATTTTAAGCAGTGATCAGATAATCAGGGGACCAGAAGCCTATGTTATCAGTACTGTAGTTCTAGAGAACAGCATTTACTAAGGTTACAATACTAATTTGTTCATTATGACTTTTATTCTCCAGTAGTATGTGGGATCTCTTTTCAGAGATAGATTTTCAATGAGGAATAAGGCAAGGCTAGATAAAGAAGACTTAAGCAGAGTAGTGATACATCTGTGTTGTAAATGAGCAGGCATGATGCTATTAATATTTCTTAGTGATGAAACAAAATTTGTGATCATATAATCAACGTTTCACAATGTGATGAGTTAGTGAAATTTTCAGGAACACTGTTTGTGTTAATGCTAACATATAAAGTCTATGCATTGTGATTTTACTAGTAAAATAAAACATGTTTAGCTTTCAAATTTATAGCCTTCCTCCCTTCATCTGTGGAGTTTATAAGTGAACAAAGAATCAACATCCAATTAAGAACATCAAGCTCAGTAAAAAATTTGATTGCCATATTTATTTGTTATAAAATAATACTTTGAAATATCTTAGGGGCTCATTTGATTACTCACATGCTTACAAATTATTTAATGATTGTCTTACTAAAAAAATGTTATTTTGTTTACTTATCTGGCATTTTTGACTTTCATACAAATCTGGATATCTCACATGTGAATATACATTGTTGGAGGGAAAGTTAAAATGTAGTTTTTAAGAAAGACTTAGAAGGTAATTTTATTTGTTTTTAATGTTAATTTTTACATATTTTTGTATATGAATTCATACTCATTTTCATAGGGGCCATTTCTGGGTAATTTATAAAGAAAAGGGGTTTAGTTGGCTACAGTTATACAGGTGGTACAGGAAGTATGGTGCTGGCATCTCCTTTGCTTCTGGAGAGGTCTCAAGAAACTTAAAATCATGATGGAAGGCAAAGTGGGAGCAGACACGTCACGTGGTCAGAGCAGGAGCAAGAGAAAGAGAGCAGGGAGATGCCACACACTTTGAAATGACCAAGTTTTATGAGAACTCACTGTCATAAGAACAGTACCAAGGGGATGGTACTAAACCATTTGTGAGAAATTGACCTCCATAATCCAGCCACCTCCCACTCGGCCCCACCTCCAGCACTTGGGATTATAATTAGACATGAGATTTGGGTGGTGATGCATATCCAAACTATATCAGAAACCAAAAGGCTAGAGTTCATTCCTCAGTCAGTCTTCTATCTTTATAAACTTGGGCTTGAAACCAGGCTCAGCTATTTAGATGTTACCATCTCTATGTAGGCAACATACCAACACAAAAGAATAGTCAAAGGTCCTTCTGGGTTTTAGCTGTGGCGAAGGTGAACCCAGCAGCTCTCCAGTCTTAGTTTGGGACGTGCAGCACCAGGGATACTAAGACTCTTCTTGTGGTGGGATTTTAGCCATGCCTCGCTTTTCTTGCTTGCTGTCCATTTTCTAGGCTAGGTTTCCAAGTTGCTTGATTTGGAGAGCAAGCTGATACCCTTCTGATAATGTCTCTGTTTACAGAATATACTTTTTTCCAACCAAGTATCCTAATAAATAATGTGTATAGTATAGTTTTCACGGTTGTAACTAATATGCCAGCCATTCTTGTCATGGATTAGAGTTAATTGTTTTTATACCCTAGCTAGCTTATTTGTTAACAATGTCTTTCATGAAGTATTTATGTACCTGGAGGCCTCAGAGGTACTACTCACTAGAGATTTGAGATCCTCCCATTTTATTATAAAATTCCAAAGCTCCTCTTCTCACTGCATTGGATAACAAAACTGGTTCCTTTTGCTGGTCAGGAGCTAAAGGAACTTAAAATGTCTTTGATTTTGCCAGTCAAAAAAAAAAAAAAAAAAAACCCATATGAATGATAACCTCTCATTTACAAAGTATATAGGACACAGAGCTGTAGGTTGCTCCAGGGCTGCTGCAGCTGATGATGGAGTTGTACTGAGGACTGTTCATCTGTTGAATTGTGTCCTCCAAAAAGATCTTGAAGCCTGTGACAGGACTTCCATCCTAATCCCCCAGTAACTATGAATGTGACCTTATCTAGGAATAGGTTTTTGCAGACAATTAAGATGAAGTCGTTATAGAGCAGCCACTAATCCAGTATATAAGCCAAGGATGCCTGAGGCTAGAGGCTACCTGGTGCTGGGAAAGAGGCACGGAACAGATTATCCCCCACAGCCCTCAGAAGAAACTAACACTGCCAGCTTGACCTTGGACTTCTAGCCTCCAGAACTGTTAGATGATACATTTCTGTCATTTAAGCTACCCAGTTTATGGTATTTTGTTTTGGTGGCTCCAGGAAACTAATACTAATACAGGAACTTTTACCTAATCTTGGCAAGCAGTTATGGCTTCTTGCCAAACCAAAACAACCATGGGACTACATACTCACAGAGGTAGAAAATTCTTCTGAAGGACAACTATTTGCCAAACCAAACATCCATTTGACTACATACTGACAGAGGTAACATCGTCTTCTGAAGGACACCTATTAGCAGCCTAAACTTGCCTCTAAGAAACCCAGCCTACTCTTTTTGGCAGACTGCTGAAGGCAGCTACTGCTGTGGTCTGAATGTTTGTTTTCCCCCAAACTTCCTGTGTTGAAACTTGATCATCCATGTGATCGTGTTGGAGTTTGGGCCTATGAGAGGTAATTGGGTTATGAGGGTTTGAATGGGATTAGTGTTTCCCATAAAAGAGGCCCCAAAGTTGCTGGCCTCTTCCATTGTGTGATGACACAGTCCGTTGGTGCCACCTATGAACCAGGAGGCAGGCCCTCACCAGACACTAAATCTGCTAGTGCCTTGCTTTTGGATTCCCCAGCCTCCAAAACTGTCAGAAATAAATTTCTGTTGTTTGTAAGCCACCCATCCTATTGTATTTTACTGTAGCAGCCTGATATCGTAAGGCTGTGTCCCCACCCAAATCTCATCTTGAATTGTAGCTCCCATAACCCCCATGTGTCATGGAAGGGACCCAGTGGGAGGTAATTGAATCATGGGGATGGGTTTTTCCCATGCAGTTCTTGTGATAGTGAAAGTCTCACAAGATCTATTTTATAAAGGGCAGCTCCCCTGCACTTGCTCTTGTCCACCGCTATGTAAGATGTGCCTTTACCCCTCCCTCACCTTCTGCCATGATATGCTTCCCCAGCCATGTGGAACTGCGAGTCCATTAAACCTCTTTTTATTTCACCCAGTCTTGGGTATGTCTTTATTAGCACTGTGAGAATGGACTAATACAGTAAATTGTTACCAGTAGAATAGGGTACTGCTATTAAGATACCTGAAAATGTGGAAGTGACTTTGGAACTGGCAGAAGTTGGGACATAAAAGAGGCCCCAAAGTTGCCTGGCCTCTTCCATTGTGTGATGACTTAGAAGGGCTTAGAAGAAGACAGGAAGATGTGGGAAAGTTTGGAGCTTTCTAGAGACTTGTTGAATGGTTTTGACCAAAAAGTCCAGGCTGAGGTGGTCTCAGATGGAGATAAGGAACTTATTGGGAACTGGAGCAAAGGTGATTCTTGCTATGCTTTAGTAGAGAGACTGGTGGTCTTTTGCCCCTGCCCTAAAGATCTGTGGAACTTCAAACTTGAGAGAGATGATTTAGGTTATTGGACAGAAGAAATTTCTAAGTGGCAAAACATTTAAGAAGCAGAACATAAAAGTTCGAAAGATTTGTACTTGCTTTAGCAGCAAATAATAGGGGGAAAAAACGTTTGGGAAATTTGCAGCCTGATGATCTAATAGAAAAGAAACACCCATTTTCTGGGAGAAATTCAGGCCTGCTACAGAAATGCACATAAGTAAGGAGGAGCCAAATGCTGATCATCAAGACAATGGGGAAAATATCTCCAGGGCATGTCAGGGACCTTCATAGCAGCCCCTCCCGTCACAAGCACAGAGGCTTAGGAGGGAAAAATAGCTTCCTGGGCCAGGTCCAGGCACCCCCCCCCCCCCCCCCGCCCCCACCACTTGCTGTGGCCAGCCTAGGGACTTGGTGCCCTGCATCCCAGCTGCTTCAGCTCTAGTTGTGGCTAAAGGGGGCAAAGGTACAGCTCAGGACATGTCACCTTCAGAGGGTGCAAACCCGAGGCCTTGGCAGCTTCCATGTGGTGTTAAGCCTGCAGATGCACAGAAATCAAGAATTGAGATTTGGGAACCTCCTCCTAGATTTCAGAGGATATATGGAAATGCCTGGATGTCTAGGCAGAAGTTTATTGCAGGGGCAGGACCCTCATGAAGAACCTCTGCTAGGGCAGTGCATAAGGGAAATGTGGGGTTGGACCCCACCCATGCAGAATCCCTACTAGGGCACTGCTTAATGGAGCTGTGAGAAGAGGGCCCACTGGGGCACTGCCTAATGGAGGTGTGAGAAGAGGAGCAGTGAGAAGGGGGCTGTGAAAATGGTAGCTTGACCTACAGCTTGCACCATGTGTCTGGAAAAGCTGCAGGCATTCAACGTCAGCTTGTGAAAGCAACCAGAAGGGGGCTGTACCCTGCAAAGCCGTAGGGACATAGCTGCCCAAGACCATGGGAACCTACCTCTTACATCAGCATGACCTGGATATGAGATGTGGGGTCAAAGGAATTCATTTTGGAGCTTTAAGATTTGACTGCCCTGCTGGATTTTGGACTTGCATGGGGACTGTATCCACTTTGTTTTGGCCAATTTCTTCCATTTGGAATGGCTGTATTTACCCGATGCCTGTACCCCCATTGTATGTAGGAAGTAACTAGCTTGCTTTTGATTTTACAGGCTCATAGGCAGAAGGGATTTGCTTTGTCTCAGATGAGACTTTGGACTGTGGACTTTTGAGTTCGTTCTAGAATGAGTTAAGACTTTGGGGGACTGTTGGGAAGGCATGATTTGTTTTGAAATGTGAGACATATTTGGAAGGGGCCGGGGCAGAATGATATTGTTTGGCTGTGTCCCCACCCAAATCTCATCTTGAATTGTAGCTCCCATAATCCGCACATGTCATGGGAAGGACCTGGT
The DNA here is from genome assembly GCF_001604975.1 of Cebus imitator. Classification (NCBI taxonomy): domain Eukaryota; kingdom Metazoa; phylum Chordata; class Mammalia; order Primates; family Cebidae; genus Cebus; species Cebus imitator. The sequence goes on along the minus strand of NW_016107733.1, from coordinate 1,516,721 downwards.
AGGAGGTAATTGAATCATGGCGGGGCAGGTCTTTCCCATACTGTTTTTGTATGGTTTTGTAAACAACAGTTATCCTCTACTCACTGTCTTGTCTGCCTCCATGTAAGATGTGCCTTTGCTCCTTCTCTGCCTCCTGCCGTGATTGTGAGGCCTCCCCAGCTATATGAAACTGTAAATCCATTAAACCTTTTTCCTTTTTTTTTTTTTTTGAGATGGAGTCTTGCTCTGTTGCCCAGGCTGGAGTGCAATGGTGCAATCTTGGCTCACTGCAACCTCTGCCTCCTGGATTCAAGCGATTCGCCTGCCTCAGCCTCCTGAGTATCTGGGACTACAGATGTATGCCACCATGCCAAGCTAATTTTTGTATTTTTAGTAGAGATGGGGTTTCACCATGTTGGCTAGGATGGTCTTGATCCCTTGACCTTGTGATCTACCCACCTCAGCCTCCCAAAGTGTTGGGATTACAGGCGTAAGCCACCGTGCCCAGCCAACCTCTTTTTCTTTATAAATTACCCAGTCTCGGGTATGTCTTTAGTAGCAGCATGAGAATGGGCTAATACATAGCGCAAACAAACAAAGGGCGCTAACATGGTTTTACTGTATCTGACTGATTGAGATATGATGAAACCAACTCATTGTGTTATCATCTTGGGGAAGATTCCTGGGCCCACAGCCAGTACATTAAAATCCTCAACATTAACTTGGAAATTTTTATTTTTAGCAATCAGTACTAGCCTCAAAACCATTTTTATATCAGATTCTGTATATCAAAGCCGCCAAATTTAGTAGTTTTCCTTAAAATACCACTCACTTTTCTCTCCTACTTAAAAATTAGATGCATTTTTCTTCTCATTTTAGGGGTGTGAGGGGGGAAGGAGGGTATCAGATGACAAGTAGCTTATGATCAAGACAAATGATACCAGTGAAAATCTGCCAGAGTCTTTCTTTAGGCATATTGTCTTGAGTTACAGGTGTTTGATTGAGAGAAGAAATGACTATCAAAGACCAAACAGCATATCTTCAGTTTTATTGTTGGGAAACTACGATTGCAAAGTGGTTCAAAGTCATTTCTTATACCACTGTACAATACATACACACATTTAGGAAACTTAAAAAAATGTTCTTTAAAAAACTGTGCTAATAAGATTTACCCTATTTTACTGGCCAAGCATAAAAAATCCTAAATGTACCTTTCTCTAATTTTCCTTGTACAATCTTATTGACATTTTTTTTTTTACACCTAATCCATATATGCGTAGAACTGAGACTATTATTTTACTGCAACAACTTTTATAAAAAGGATATGAAGTTCAAAAGTATATATTTTAATCAAGAGTACTTAATATTTGTAAACACTAAGAAACAAATGTACTCCCTATCCAAACCTCTAGCTGCCATTTGCACACTATTTTAAGGTGAAGTCCCTCATTTCTTGAATTACTTACACTGAGCTGAGCAGGCTCACATGGTTCCACTTCCTCCTTAAGTATTCGTTATTTGGGCCTAAGTAATTTCATCGGCATGGGTATTTCCTGAACACCCACTCAGAAGGTCCCACTTTGCAGCAGGAGTTCTCATATCTGGACTTGAGAATGATTTACAGTGACTGTTCAGATTTGGAGGCAGAGTTACTTCAAAAATGTATACCTCTTCTTAAAGTCATTTCTTCCAGAACTCTGGACATTCCATAACTGGGCGTGTGTGTTATGAGTAGAATAAGTGCAGTGCTGGCATCTTGCTCGAGAGGGACAGGTACTGGTTTAGAATTACAGCTTATCTTAGAAGATTCTTTTCTCATAATACCTTCATTTTAGGAAGAAGAAAGAGGACAAAGGCAGAACTGATGGAATCACATAAAATAACTAATGCCATCTGTTGGGTAGTGTGCTTAACAAATACCTGTTTAATGTGTAAATGCTCTTTAGCTGTTTCTCTTTTATAACATAAACCAGGCCTGGTGTCCTGTTCTTCACTTTCCTTTCTCCCTTGTCCTTTGACTGTTGTTTGCAGCTTCTGTCCTTTCCCATTATCTACTACAGCTTGCTCTCTGACTCATCGAAGGCACATGGGTGTTTCAAGAGAGAATGGTATCCTGTATTTAAACCATTAAACTTGCTATTATAACAGGAGCTAAAAAGTGAAAAAATAGAGACAAGAAATAAAGCAGAGATTTGTTATCCATGAGCTTGGGGCTATTGATAATTATGAAGAGAGGAGATACTAAGTATCATTCTGAACAGTAACTTGAGATAGTTGAAAGTGCTGGACTTGAGTTCAAAAGACCTAGGTCTAGGTCTTGGATCTGTCGACATTAGCTGTACGGTCAAGTCAGCCCTTTCTGAGCTTCAGTGTTTTCATCTGACAGGTGGGAAAAACATGTCTTTACTGCCAAAAGCAAGCTGTGGACATCAAATGAGATGGTCTCAACTTCCTTCTAAATGATAAAAATTTTATATAAACATAAGCTGTTTGATGGATTAGAAATGGATATGAAGAAGAAAAGTGTGGTTTAAAATCATTAGTAAAATTTTATTAAAATTTAGAAATGTAAACTAAATATAGTGGACTTTCTCCATATAGGGCCCTATATTAATTTTTTTTTTCTAACTCACTAAGTTACTGACCCTGAGTGATCACGTCAGTCTCTTCATTTTATAATGCTCTAACCTTCAGCTTCTAGGAGCCTGTGAAGATGGTCTGTGCTGTCATTAAAGCCAGGTCCTAAAAGGCAGATTTGTATCTCACTTGAAAAAATGCAGTTTCACATGTTAATGGCAAGGAGAATTTTTGGCTATTGGTATAAAACAAACATCACAGTCCAAAATGAAAGAAATATTAAAGAAAAGCTTCCATGGCAATGACTTCCTGTGGAAAACTTGATCCGACCTTCAACTGCTGGATAAATTACTTTCATTTTTGAGATATATGTAGAAACCACGTTGATATCTTGGTCACCTAGAAAAATATATACATGATTTTAACTACAGAAAAGATAATTATCAATCAATAGTAAGGCAGCCCTTTGTAATTATAGAAGGGAAGCTACTTCATAAGCAGGGTAAAGTGTCACAGAAAACAAGAACAGTGGTGATCATAAGTACAAAGAATTTGATTGCTTTTTCATGCTCCAGATGTGAAATGTGTCTGTTGTTCAATATTGGGTAATTGGGGGAAGTAGAATTGCCTCAGCTCTGAGATGACTAGAAAGAGGTCATTGACATCACCGCCTTTAAACCACTTCAGAACAAAGGCATTAGGGAATTGGGTCAAGAGCAATTAGTTGAGAGATAAAAGTGGCTTCCTTTTGTTTGTCTTCCCAGTAATTATTTTCACATAATTGATGATGGGACTTAGGGAATTTCCTTTACAAAAGAGAGGAGAGGTGTTAAATGCTAATTGCCTATAGCTACAACAAACCTATGGGGACCCAACAATTTTATTTTAAAAAGATTAATACTTAAGAACCCTTCTCTCTTCAGTGGCTTTCACCTCGGGGTATAGACTAGAATCACTGGAAAAGAGTTTAGCCCCAATCCAGTTAACTTAGAATCTTTTAAGAGCTGGGGCCAAGCCATAGGTATTTAATTTAAAATGCCCCTGAAGTGTTTCTAATGTATAGCTAGGGTTGAGAACCTTTAGGTCCAGGGCTTCCTTAGCCTTCTGCATGAGCTCCTTCTCTGGGACACCCATCAGTCTAGGCTTGAGTGGTACACAGCTGATGGCTATCAGCCTCTTCGTCTCATGGGGCTTTTACGCCAGCCCTTCCATCTTCTGTCATGGAAGGGACGGAAGAAGCCAGCACCTTTCCTTCCAGGAAAGGCTGCCTCCTTTGGTCTGGTTCTGCCCTCCACTCTCCTTGGAATAAGCAGCTAAAATGACAAGTCCAGCCTGGTAAGACTGAGGAGGATCCTGGTGGAACTTCCCAGAGATGCCAGGAAGCTGCCTGTGTGTCTTCTAAGCATTCTGGTGTCTGCCCTAGGAAGAGGAAGGGGAAGTGTGGTCTCTGTCAGTGGAAGGTATGCACATAAGGTGACTCTGAACTGGATTTCTAAAAGTGAGGCTGGCATATAATGTCCCTCAGTGCTGCCAGAAATACCAACTGACATCAAGTATGGACGTTCCTACGATTTGTACCACCAACCACTGTGCTGAAAGGGTGGCGCTTACCCCATCCTCGTCTACCTGACAGATTCATAAAGAAAGCTGCTTCAAGAAAGAAAATTTAGGTGATTTAATGTGATGATTTTCCATGTCCTAAAATTCCAGAGGTGTGATTTTTCTGTAAATGCAAAACTCATATTTCACAATTTAAATGGCTGCTTAGATGTAGTTAAAAGGATTTTAAAACATTTTTGATTTACAAATGGTTTCTCTCTGGGGTTTGATGAAGGCGTAGGTGTGCTTGGGGAGTGACAGGCTACATATTCCTCTCTGCTGTGCCATGCTGCTGCTTTCCAACAAGCAAAGCAGGAGGGAATCAGCAATACAGGGAGTCACTTTGCCCTCCTGGCACCACTAATAGCTCCCCTTCTTGGTTCAATTCTGTTGTTCTTTAGAGGAAGGAAGAGACACTTGTGCTTACCAGAGTCATGTCTTAACAGTTCATCTTTTATCATCTGGAATCCATCTCCACCATTGGCCAGGAAGTTTGGGAGGATCACCTTATATACCTCATCCATTTTGAGAGGGTCATAACTGGGCACTCGACACTTGGTGCAAAGAACATCTAATTTGACTACTCTGTCTCCAGGTTTTCTGGAAAGATCATATACCACGTGGATTCCTAGAAAAGAAATGAGTCTGTTTTCACTGGTTCCAAAGGGAGATTTCTGTTTTCTAAGAAAGGGATTTTGGCCAAGCTGTAGAATTGGGGTATGGGGCTGTGGTTTTCCTTTGGTTTAAACTTGAGTGAAATTTTATCAAGAGAATCGTGACATTGCAGCCACCCTTTATCCTTGAGTCCTTCCAGGACATATGAGAACCATTGGAAGGAAAACCAGCTCTGGATCAGAATGGGCAAAGAGTGACTCTACATGAAGAAACCACATCTTTTTTGTTTTTCCTTCAAAATCCTGAATTGGCCTAGTAACTTGGTTCAGTGGCCTTAGCGAGAAACAGATGAGAGGCACACAGCATTTTACAATTTTGAAGATCATTAAATGGTAATCATTTGGGATTGGGCAACTTTCACAAGGCATATAGCTATGCAGTGCTTCCCTAGAGCATCAAAACACTGCTGTTCCTTCAACTCCCTTCTGGGAAAATGGAGGATGTCCAGGTTGCCCAACAGGCGGTAGGATAGGGCCCCACTGGTTAAAAAATGAGGCCAGATTATGGTTTCCAGGTAAAATAAGGTTACTTTTAAAGGATTAGTTCACTGGACTGTCGAATTAATTATTAACAAAGTGTTTCAGAAGCCCTTGGCAATTTGGGAAGCATTTATTTCTGTCAACTTTCACTGTAGTCCATGAGATAAACAGGAAAAGGTTTTCTCCCTGTGCCCAAAGGGATTGAGAACTTGTCCCAAGACACAGTGGGGCAAGAACCAGTTGTTAAGGTGTGTCTGTGCAACAGGCTGCTCCTTCCAGGAATCATCCTGGTTAATACCAATTGGACAGCATACCTTTAAATCTTGGCATGGTTCCAGGCAGTGATGAGTTGAACATTTTAAATACCAATGGTTTGGCCCTAGCTCTTTTTTTGTTTGTTTTTGTTTTTAAAGAATATTGAATGCATAAATAAGATTTTGTTAGAAACTAGACCTCAAAGCAGCTGATCTTAGAGGGCCCATCTGATGTTCAAATCAGACTTGGCAAATATTGCTTATTGCCAGGGCTTTAGGGCTTTGACCCCAACCTAATCTCAGTGGCTGTGAGAGTCCACAGCCATTAAAGGATGATGTATTGGTATTAGATGGGGAAAAACCCAAACCCACCTGACCATAGGAATTTTGGTGAGGGGGAAGCTGAGCCAACCAGCAAGAAATCCCACGCACGTCACTTTGGATGGCCCAGCCCTACAGGATGGGTAACTTACCGCCCACCTGCAGGAACTCTCCAGTGGACTGGCCATAGCGGTGCACACTGTGCTCAAAGGCCTTCTTCAGGGTGGAACCATTTAACTGGACCAGGTCAAATGTGCCTCCAAAGGGCAATACAGCAGCCAGGTTCTCCCAGGTAATTGTGCCTGAGGATAGTCACAGATGAGCCAAGAAGGAAAATAGCTTGAGAAAATACTAACCCCATGACCAGTTTCCCTAGGGCTGGGAAAAGAAATGAGGGGGACATGGGGAGGCTTTTAGAGCAGCATCAGATATGTGTAAGTGGTTTCTGGCACTTAGGGAAGGAATGGGTTTAGGAGGCCTCTGGCCCTGCCCTCCACCATTGGGCAGGATGGTGGGAGCTCACAAATGGCTATGCCTCAGAAGTTCACTGTGTTCAGTCTTAGATCTCCCAGCTTGGGGCTGGATCTCCGGTAGTTTGTTTGCATTGTTCAATTCCTCCAGACAAATAGTGTGTTCCTGCTGCCTGTCCCTGTTGTTTGACAATGGAATGCATTTGGGGCCTTATACTGATGCTAATTGGTTTTTACAGTAAATCAGGGAGGGCTACAAGAGTGTCTTGAATATTTGTCTAGTTGATTTGTTTTGCCATATTATATAATCTTGGATATCTGTAAATATGCTAAAGTAACATTTTAATCCAGTGGTATGTCTTTTCCAGGACAGAAGAGTGGTGGTTTTGTCTCTTTTCAGATGCTAAGGTGGAGGCTGTTGATAGTTTGTATAAATCAGAAACAACCAGTACTTAGCTTTGTAAGTCAGAAAGTCAGACCACACTTGAGTTCCACTAACCCTAGCTGCAGCTTCTGTGTGTGAATACTTATAAGAACATCCCAGCACTTTGGGAGGCCGAGGCGGGTGGATCACGAGGTCAAGAGATCGAGACCATCCTGGTCAACATGGTGAAACCCTGTCTCTACTAAAACTACAAAAAATTAGCTGGGC
>NW_016107733.1:1508406-1509598 GCF_001604975.1 Cebus imitator | reverse complement strand
CCGTCTCCAAAAAAAAAAAAAAAAAAAGAACACGCAAGCTTGTGCGTGTCCTTCAGGCTAGGTCCTAGACTTTAATAATTCTAGTACATGGCTGGCAGCAGAGATGAACTGAGGCTGCACATGGGTGCATTCAGGACAAGAACCCCAGGAGAAAAGGAGATGAGAGAGAGAACATGACACACTGAGGAGCTGGGCCTGGGAGCATACCGTTGTTGCGTTCATCAATGGGCGACCGGATACCACCTCCATTTAAAATGCACATGGATACATGGTTCCAGAACATTTCATCTGGGTGTCTGAGGTTGTTGTTAATCTACAACAGTAGCACAAATTTACATTAGTTATTCTGGATCTTCTTTCTTAGGATCAGCTCCAGGAATATGGTTAGCTCTAGTGAGGAAATAAAGCTACTTTTCCCCTGCTACTGTGTTCTCAGGGATTTCTCAACTATAATTAGAACTAGTTTTATGCTCTCAGAAGTAAAAATATGACACTGTTACCAGTTCATGTCAAACTTTTAGTTTCCTCTCCTAGAACTCCCATATTTTCAGGTCAGTGGGCCTTGGCAAGATAGTCTCCTGGTTGTAGCCCTGGTGTCGGGACTGGGCTTCCCATGCAAGGTGGCCTGCAGTGCACTCCCACACAGGCTTCTCCAGGGCAGGCCGGGGCCCCCTGCCTGATTCTGAGGGCTTGGCCCTAAAGCCTGCTCAACACCAGACCTCATGCCAAAGAGAACCTGGCCTCCATGTCTATGTCTCCAGCTGATTCTCAAGTTGGCAGTTTTGGAAAGGCAGGGACAGCCTTTTGAAACTGGGGAGAATCACATCCATCTTACTTTTCTTCTACAAACTATATGTTTAGTTATAAGAAATGAATACTTTCTCATTTAGAGGGAAAAAAAAAAAAAAGGCTGGGCACAGTGGCTCACACCTGTAATCCCAGCACTTTGGGAGGCCGAGGTAGGCAGATCACCTAAGGTCAGTAGTTCGAGACCAGCCTAGCCAACATAGTGAAACCCCATCTCTACTAAAAATATAAAAATTAGCTGGATGTGGTGTTGGATGCCTGTTATCCCAGCTACTCGGGAGGCTGAAGCAGGAGAATTGCTTGAACCCGAGAGACGGAGGTTGCAGTGAGCCAAGATTGCGCCACTACACTCCAGCCTGGGCAAGAGAGCAAGACTCCTTCTCAA
>NW_016107733.1:1457119-1508369 GCF_001604975.1 Cebus imitator | reverse complement strand
AAAAAAACCCCAAAGCTGTCCTTTATTTGTTCTAGGCTCTTTAACAGAGGAATAAGCCCTGCCAACAGCCTGGGATGTTTCCCTCCAGACTTCTCTTAACATCATATACTAGCTTCTTGTTAACTACTTCTCTAGCATTAACTGCATGGTGCTGAGACACTGAGTCTCATCGTGGCATGAGCATAATTGTTGTCATTTACATGGCAAGCATTTATTGAGTGCAGTTGTATCCTGGGCACTGGACATCACATGCCAAGCACTGACAGAAATGACTCCCCTGGGTGCAGGCTGTGAGCCTGTGAAAGCGGTGAGTCTGATGTAGGAGACGTTGGCTCAACAGGGCCCCCAGAGAGCTACCATGGCCATTCTGCCTGTAGACAAGTAGACAAGGGCTTGTTCTTCAGAGGTGATCTTGCTCAGCCACAGGACTTGTTATTATCATTAAAACTGTGTGTTGTCTTTCTGTGCCTCTGAAAGAGGTTCCTGTCACACAAGGCCAAGGTTCTCTGGAGCCAAGTGAACAGATGAGGGAAAAACAGTATGGCCAAGTTATATCAAAGCAGATATGCTTTATTTATTATGTTGATACCTCCAGAGTAGCAGAGTTTGTGCATTTGCATCATTTTACAAAATGAAAACAACATCCAAAATTCAGACATCTAAGAACACCTTAAAATAAAGGTTTTAGTTCTTGTAAAGCAATACGTTGGTAGTTACCTGATCTCCTTTTGGTACCTTAAGAAGGTACTGAGTATGAAGCTACATCAGGCTTTTGTCTAGGCACTAATGTTTTATTTATTTTTCATATTTAATTTTAGAGACAGAGTCTCGTCTTGTTGCCCAGGCTGGAGTGCAGTGGTGCAATTATAGCTCACTGCAGCCTCCTGGGCTCAAGCCATTCTCCCTCCAAAGCATCCTGAGTAGCTGAGACTAGAAGCACATGCCACCATCCTGGCTAAAAATGTTTTTGAAATCTTTCATTTATAACTATCGGTCTGTCCCTTCTTGCATCCTTCCTTCCTCTTTCCTCTACCTTTCCTTCCTCCGTAGCATACATCCACTCCTGCAGATGACTTACCATAGCATCACAAATCAGGTTGCCCATGTTACATTCCCTAAAGCGGCATGATTGAGAGGAGCCATCTAGATAGACAATTGTTTTCCCCAATTCCTGGGTAGAGTAATTATCCAATTTTACCCTCCATTTGTTAATGTCTGCTTTTATGCTTGGATCTAGAAGAAAGAAAAGAAGGTAGCCTAAAATTAAAGCATATCTTATACTGGGCTAAATTCTGGAAAAGGAATGGAATGATCATCTAGCATACTTGCTGTTAGAACACATTTATTTACCATATTTGTGTGCATTTTGGTTTTGACCATGAAATTTCTTTAGGAACTTCTATTTTGTTTCCTGGTAATAAGACTTGGAATGCATCTTAATTTAAGAATATGCCGAACATCTACCAACTAATAACATCTGTAAGAGGTACCCATTGGCCACCTGGAACAGCATTAGTGGTGGTGGTAGGGGCTCTGAACAGCCCAGGAGCAGTTGTAAAGGGCCCGCTGAGATGCAGCTGGGCTGTCGCTGTCAGCGTGGTCCTGGACCCCTTTCCCATCTGGCTACTGAGAGGCCTGTGTTGTGACTACAGGCTCTCCTGGGTGCTGTGCACCTCACCTTTGTGACATGATCATAGTCAACAGAAAAGAGAAGATGAAAGAAGGACAGGAGTGTGTTCTGTGTACATACAAAAATCAATGACATAAAAATGTATCTTTACTCTGAGACTCAGATGTAAAAAATAAGGTACTCCCTCATTTGATAAAGAAACTGAGGTCCATGAGATTGGGCAACTTGCCCAAGGCATACTCCCTCTAGCTGGGGGCCAGGACTTGAGCTTTGCCCTGCCCAATTTGAACCCCTTTGCTTCAGTTATCATCTTTCCTGTAAACACAAGCTGAGAGTGGCTTTTGCATGTCAGGATCAAGATTTTAAAAGACAGAGGAAGGAGTGATGCTGAGAAGACAAGAAACAAGTGGGGCTTTTGGCATTTGGGTGTGTTTTAAATCTATCCATGAAGCGGGTAAACTTAAGGAAGAAGCTAAATTCTTCAACAGTATTACAGTCTTTTCCTGAAATATTAAAGGAAAAAAATGGGAATGAGGAAAATATTCACCTATCTACATTTTAGATGGGTGGAACATTCCCCTGAATTTCATGTACCTTCAGGAATGCTGCTGTTTAGAAGAATGGGATTTCCATGGGAAGAGATGACATTTCCTTTTTCATCAAACTCGATCTTCAGATAGCCTAGGTATTTGCCAAAAGCATAGGCCTGGACTACAGGAACCTTCCGCCCATCTTCAGAAGTGACTATGAATGGGTACTTCCCAGCAGGCACCTCTTTGGAAGGTGGATTGCCTGAAATAAAAGAGCCACCACTGATCAAGTCAGGCTTTGTACATGGCTGGCCACGGGCCAGCAGGCCACTGGCTGGATGACAGAGTTTCAAATTGATTCGCCATCTGTTGCTCTACATAGCTAGTCTTTCAGAGCCCGCCTAAGCATTTGCCCATTTTTGAACGCTCTTTTGGTATATGAATCCTACCATTCTCAACTCAGCAGGCATTTACCAAGCTCTTCCTAAGCCCCGGGCATTGTGCCTGTGCTGTGGGGCACACAAAGATGGAACGCTGCTAGGAATATCCTACCTACCTCCTGGCTGACTCTGGCTCCATTCTCACTAGCCAGGTGGATTGGCCAAGCCACTTTACCTTACTGTACTTCCATTTCCTTCCCTGTAAAGTGGGCGAAATCCATTTTAAACAATACCTATTTTACAGGGCTGTTGAGAGGATTAAATATCTAAACTCCTTAGCTGGGTGCCTGGCACATTGTAGATGCTCAGTAAATATACAATAAGTTTGTATTTTTTCCCTTATGAGGGAATAGCAATCTCTAGAAATCCCAGACATAGACTTCAAAGTTTAAAATCTTTGGTAGAAAATGCAGAGGTGACAAAGAGCTGTTCTAGGGGTTTGCTGCTAAACTTTGCATCCCTTCAGGTGTCTTTTAGAAGAATCACATTCACCCCGGGGGCCGACCAGCATGTACACTCCCCACCCCAGCCAGCCCTCACACTGGTCAGCGTCAGGTTCTGCAGGCCTCTATCTCAAAGGGGAGGTATGGGAACTGCTCATCACTCAGAAGTTGGAGGCCCACCACTGCTTGGGGTAGTGGGGAGTATGCAGAAGGGTAGAGAGTGTGGCCATACAGGGAACAGGCAGCCCAGCCTTTAATCAGTTGGCACATTTAAGTTCCTTAACTGTAGCCCTCCTTCAGGCACACTGTGACTTATATCTTACCTCCAAAAAGACAATAGCACAGTTTAGCTGTTTCAAATTAGAGACTATGGGACAGATTCACTTGACCCCACTACTGTTTCTATCATCTCCCTCATCATACCCGTGACCAGTCCTTCCTATTGGATATTTATAGAGGGTCCGGATAACTTCGTCACATGTTGATTACACACATGAAGCTGTTAAGAGAATCAGCCATGAGCCAGGCCCTGGGCTTAATCTCGTTTAGTCATCCAAGTTTCCCATGGGGCAGGTCCTCTATTATATATACTCTGCAGACGAGAAAATTGGTTGTCATAGACAAAGTACCCAAGATCACAGCTGGTACGTGATAAGGGTTGGGAGAAGGCAGGCTGAAAAGCCAGGCTGTGAGGTATGGGAGCTTAGGTTTTCTGTACTACCCACAAAGCCTACCATGTATTTTTTTCCCTAAAGTCTGCAAGCTGGTGGTGAAAGGCCACTTACCAAATCAAATGCAAACTCAGGATTTATTTGCATCTTTGTGTCCAATCTCTTTCTGGGCTTCTTTTTTCACATAAGACAAGCCGGAGTAACATGTTATGTAGAACTCAATCCTGCCATGCTCCTATGCCAAGAGCAGCTTGGAACGTAACACGTTCGCCCTTTCAGCTCAATAACCAGAAGCATCCGACTTGAGATCCAATGAAAGCCTTTGTTTCATCTCCATCTGTAGTGGATGCAGATGTTGTCTGTCACAGAGGCAGATAATGTGATGCATGGAAGGTTACCACCCTACTCGGCCTCATTCTGCTCTGTGCTGGTCCTCCATTGGGCAAGCCTGGCGCCTGGTCTTTACTTCAGGGGAACAGGTGGTTATGGCAGCCTCTCTTCTTCCTTCAATCATAGATGCTTGGGACGGTGCAGTTTCCCAAATGTCCACAAGGTGGCGGAGAATACCCGGCCCAGGAGGAGAAAGCACTAATTGCAGATACCAGGAACTCTTTGTCGGTTAACCCGAGAGCTAGGCAAGCCAGAATTTTTTTTTTTTTTTTTTTTTTTTTGGCCTTTATCTTTCTGCTGTCCATAGAAATATCTCAGTTTAAAAAGGATGTAAAAGTTAGGAATCCAGTAATCCGGTCAGAGGCTTCAGCATGCACTCTGCAAACAGGGACCAGCAATCTCAGCTCCAGAAAACATTCATTCATTTGGGAAGACCTTCATGATCCTTTTGCTATTGGCATATTAAATGGGCCTAATCAGGAACAAGGAAGATGCTAACCATGCAGCTGGGGCAATAGCTGGTCTAGTTTGGCTAATTTCTGCCTCCTCCACAGCTGAGCCCTTTCTGCTCTCCTTCAACTTGGCAGCCCCAGAAAACCACTGGCACAGAGAGCAGTCCAGGGCTTCACATTTTCCACATCATTCCATGCTGTTCAGCCGAAGATGTTCATGCCCAGAATATTTTTGCCACAAAGAGCTACACATCTGTCTTTAGAAACCTATCTTAGCAGGAGGGAAGATGTTCACCAGAACTCTGTTCCAGTCATCTAGCCAGGAATTCATTTAGGAACCAAACCCAAAAAGGCTATGGAGTTGTGGACTGACACCTGGAGTTGATAAAGGCTACATTTCCCAGCATAGTGCGGATGCTTGAAGGAACCTCAAAGGACTCTGTCCTGAGAGCCAAGGAATGCAGTGAATCTACGTGTGGGTCTGGACAATTGCCCTCCCAGTGTCACATGGTAATGGAAGTACCAGGAAGCAGCCTTTTCTTTATCTTTTTTCTTTCTTCCTTTCCTCTACCTTCCCTCCCTCCTTCTTTTCCTTTTTTCCTTCCTTCCTTCCTCTTTTTCTTTCTTTCTTCCTTTCCTTTCTTTCAATAGGGTCACATTCTTTTGCCCAGGCTAGAGTTCAGTGGTCTCAGATTCCTGGGCTCAAGCCACCCTCTCGCCTTGGCCTCCAAAAGTGCTGGGATTGTAGGCGTGAGCCAGCACACCTGGTCTGACATGGTTTTCAATGGACTGAAGTATAGAATGTTTTAAGGCAGTCTATGCTATGATTTTAACACAAGAACTGGTTTATGAGTTCCTGAATTGAGACCCCATAAGAGAAGTGGATAAAAAGGACTGGTAATTAGGTTATTTCAAATGATTGCTTCTAAGGGACTTGAGTTTCTTTTAAATTACTTGGAAGTGCACACTCCCTGGATGCTACTTTTATCTGTCTACTTCTCTGCACTTCCTCAAGCAAGCTAGTTGTGACCACTATTATCTTGTGCGTAGGTTACTATGACAGCTTCCTAGTCTCTGTAGGTCTCTCCTATGCCTCTTTCTATTCCAGTCTCCACACAGCAGCCTGAGTGATCTTTCTAAAAAATAAGTATGATCATGCACGTCCTGATTTTACATATTTCCTACTGGGCATAGGCAACACGTTAACAGTTTTAATGTGAATATCCTAACTTATATGACCTACATGATGTGGCCCTTTCTTGTCAAGCCAGCTTCATCTAGAACATTCAGCCTGCCCTTCAGGATTCTTAGCCTTTTCCCGTTCCTAGACCACACCCACATGCCCAGGAACCTTATGGAGTAAGGGCTTTTGAAGCCAGAGGCCTACATGTGAATTAGTTACATCTTTTGCTTACCTCTTTATTCATCTGTAAAGTGAAAAAAAGTAAAAACACCTGCCTTACAGAGTTATTGTGTGGATTAAAGAAGAGCAATTGGAAGTCTGACTCAACTCAAGGGAAGTGCTTAATAAGGATTGACAATGATTATTGACCAGGTTAACCCCTGGACATCTTTCTGATCTTAGCCCTAATGTCAGTCCCTCAGGAAAACACTCACTGATGATCCCCTAGACTTGGCCAAATCCTCCTTTTGTGTGCTCTGATAGCATATTGTACTTTTCCTTTCATACAATGTTTTGTAATTACATAGAATATGATTTATTTGTGTAATTATGTATTTTTAAAAAATCTGATTGGGTCAGTATCTCTTTCAAGACATTTAGTTCCATGAGGGCAGGGGCAGCTGTGTTTCTAGGATTTGCCTAGCATGTGGTAGGTGCTAGATAAATGTTTGTTGAATGACTAAACTTCAGGAGTTTAGCAAACACTTTTCTACAGATCATACAAGATTATTATGTTTTCCTTGTGTTGGAATTATGTAGAAGCCAGCAATGCCTGAGTGCTAGCCCTCTACCCCAGGTCCCCTCAATTCAATGTCATCAACTATGCAGCTGGGTGGACACTAGTGAAGAGGAACCTGAACTGGGAGTTGGGATACAGGAGAATGGGTTTTGCTATTAGCTCAGTTTCGGTCTGGTTTCTAGACCATGGGAGAGACATTTAGTCCCTGGGGCCTAATTTTATTTTCTAAATTTGTAAAACAAAAGATTTGACTAGTAGTTTAAATTAAATAAATTTCATTAGCGGGTTTTTTTTTTTTTTAGCTATGAATATCTTGAACACACAAGAAATCCTTTGCAGCAAGGCAAGCCAATAGAGCAGGAAAGCTGAGTTGCTCAGGCTGCAGCCTCGGTAGAGCTGGAGCCCGGGACTAGGTTCCTGCCACCAGAGCCCCTCAGAGCACAGCACAGAGGCCCCTGGCCTAGAAGTCCCCTCCAGCTCTCCAGTCAGGTCTGGCTGCTGCCTCTGCTTCCTCTAGTCTAGGAGCCCCTTCAGGTGACCAGACCAGAGCATGTGCTCCAGTCATCACAGCCCATTCAAGAGGTGTCCAGCAACCAGAGGAGCAACCACTGTCTCTTCAGCCATCTCTGTACCAGAAGGTGATGCACAAGCTGTCATTTAACTTTAGGGAATTTGAGGGGCCAGGTATTGGTATCTATGCTCAGACTTACGTCACTCTGGTTTGCACATGCTTCGATTTCCTGCTCAAATTCTTGCCTCTGGCCTTTCAATAATGACCTAGGAGGTCTAAAAGAGATTGTGCATCTTCCAGTAGTATCCAGAGTGGGCAAAGCCCTCATGAAATCTGATCCAGGCCATCTGCTTGTACCCAAGCCTGACTGGCTGGGCAAAGCAGGGAACCTGTAGGGAGGGAACAGTTCACCACACATTTAGTCACTCATTCAACAGATGTTTACAGAGCTCCAGTGAGTGCTCAGCGTTTTGGATCTCCACTGCCTAGCAGGGCCAGGTCCATGGTCTGTGCGTCATCTTTTGGAATGGCTGCTCCATGGAGACAGAGTAGGGAAAGCGAGCAAATCTCCAGCTTTCTGCCAGCCTCTTCTCTTCACATGGAATCTGGCCATCTCCACAGCTCAGCATTGTTCCAGATATTAGGATTCCTATTCATTTCCTACATTATAGAACAGGCTTCTGTACAACCATTTTAAAAATAAAAAAAACCCGCTGAAACACAGCTACCTCCTGATTCCATCACCATGGCCTGTTTTAAAATGCAGTGGCCAAAAGAATGGGGTGGAGAGAGAGAGAGATTAATTTTCATCTTGACATGCCTATGTAGTTCCATTTACTAATGGTGTTCTTTTCAGAAGTAACGACTTTATTTCTTGAGATTAAAAAGGTAACTGTGACCATACATTGATATACTCCTGATATATAAGCATTTGGCCAGAGGTCTTCCTACAGTGGTCATCTGTGGCTGTGTGAAAGACTGTGTGTAGTCGGTGAATGGTCTGAATGGCCAGTTCCCTTGAGTCTTTCCTTCCCATCATGCTGGTGTGCAATGCAGTGTGGAGTACTTCAGATAAGCTTGGAACCTGGAGGTCATCTGGAATGAATGGCCAAAGCTCTGGTTCCAAGTCATGACAGAGTACTTGGAGAGTCTCTTATAGATGAGCAGTCATGAATTCCCAGCCATAAATGTTTCTTGGCTTGGATGAAACATATATTCTTAGGGCAAGAGACCTGAGAGTAAGGAATGCAGGTTAAACTACTGCATTCCTGGTTTCTTATCTTTCAAAGGTAAGAAGATACATTTAGTCATTTGTGAATTTAGCTTAGATTCTTAAATTTAGAATTATCTTTTTTTTAATTTAACAAAAATATGTATTACGGTTCAAGTTTAAGATTAGTGATTACTTTTATAGGGTTTAGAGGGGCTTTAAAAATTTGTTATAAAAGTAAAACTAGCATTACAAAATATTTGGCAAATGCAGAAGAAAATAAATTATTCATAGTCCTACTGACTTATAACCAGTATAATTTCTGTGATTTAAAAAAAATATGTATGAAAAGCAAGGAGGGGGAAATTGGTGTCAGAATACATTTTAAGGAGAAACCATTTTGTTCAGTGAAATATCTGTATTAGTCAGAGTTCTTCAGATAGGATATATCCTACTCGTTTCTATTTCTCTAGCTTACTTTCCCTCTTACTCAATACTTTATATATATTAAGTGAGATAATACATGAGCAGAACTGAGCCCTAGAACATAGTAGGTCTAAGATAAATATGTCAGTTCTCTAATATTCTCTCTCTAAATATATTACAAATATTAAACAGATCAAATATGTTTATTTGTAGACATATTTATAATTCTGTTCATATATTATCTCACTTAATCCTTATAACTCTCCAAGGTAGCCATATCACTGTCACCATTTTAAAAAGAGAAAGCTGATGCTCATAGCGGTTGAGTAGCTTGTCCAAAGCCAAACAGCTAGTGGTGGCTGAGCCTGGGAGGAAACCAGGTCTTAGAGTTTAAAGCACTTTCCGCAACCCTATGCCAGTTCCCAGTAAAAGTTGGAGAAATGAGATCTTTTGCAGAAGACCATCAAGCAGCAAAGTTAAGGAAACACAAACCTCAGTCCTGGTAAGAGATTCATAGCTATGAGTGGGCTTAAGACTTCACAGTACCTGGCCGTCACCTTTCCTTATAACAACCCTCTCAAATGACCTTGACTGCCATTTGTTTCTGTAGTCATTCTTTTTAGATTTTGGGTTTGAAAGTCTCACTTCATCTTGGAAAGCAGTTTCATTAGACAGCTAAAATGGATCAGTGTTACGTGGCTGCAAAAATTACAAACCAGAAGGCTTTGGCTTTGCTCTGTAAAGGAAGCACGTGCTCAGGCTGGGCCATGGCCAGAAGTTTACTGAAAGGACCCAAGAGGGTGACCATTAGTACAAGTAAGTCCCTGTGCTTACCACATTCAAAAAGACCAAGAAACTTTTTTTTTTTTTTTTTTGAGACAAGGTCTCTGTCACCCAGGTTGGAGTGCAGTGGTGTAATCATAGCTGACTGCAGCCTCAAACTCCTGGGCTCAAGTGACCCTCCTGCCTCAGCCTCCCAAAGCACTGGGATTGGAAACACTGGGACTGCCAAAATGTGCAACCACACTCAGCCAGGAAATTATCTTTGAAGCTACCAGCCACACCTCTGCCCCTTGTCTGATTCTCCCACCTCACTCAATAAACGCAAATTTCAGCAGTTCTTATCAAATGTCCAAAGGAAATGGTTCTTTGTTGGGGAGTGTTTCCTGTCTTGTAAATGTTGCAATAAGATTGTTTTCTTGTTCTAAAAGGCAAGATTATCTAAACTACAAGGATGAAAATTAATGGAGAGACGAATAGTGATTGCAAACACCAACAATAGTCTTCCACCCTCCTTTACTCATTCTTATTACAGGAGGGTTCATCTCTCCCATCAGACTATGCACAAGTCTGGTGAGAGCATGAAGAAAATGCAGCAGGTGCTTCTAGTCTGTCTTAGTTATAATTACATTGTAAGCTCCATTTGTTTTAAGAGCAAAATTCTGTGGTCATTTAAAATTATTTCTTTAGATACATGAAAAGTTTTGAATTTTATATTCAATATGTGTGCCTAAATCCAGAAGCAATGGAAATTAGATACTTAATTTTTAGAAAAAACCTGATCAATCATATAAAGAAATCTTACTTTTAAATGAAGTTGCCCTTGTTAACATTCATTTAACAATACTGGACACCTGCCTTCCATGTGTCAGCCTCAACACAGTCAAGGGTGTAATGGACACTTCCAGGCTAGCAAGGAGAGAAATGAAGCCTGCTGGACTAGGAGGGAAAGAGGAATTCAAGAGACTTGAGGTTTCATAAAGCTGAAGGTGAACCCCACAAAAAAATAAGGGGGAGAGAAAGCTTTATGGATAGGAGGCCCATGACAAGAGAGTTGGAGAGTGGAGACAGGGAAATACTAGGTAGAAAAGGGTGGGGTCCCTGGCAATGGATCCACCCTCAAGCCTGGACCCATGGCCCAAAGTGAGAACTTAACCTCCCTGTTTTCCAGCCTGAATGTTGCCTTTTCCAAAACCACCCTGGCCTGTCCTGCCCCATATCGTGTACCCATAAAAACCGCAGAATCCACTGGCAGTGGAATGGCAGAGAAGGAGACAAGAGAAGCAGTAGCTTGACATTTGTGAGTAGCAGCTTGACTTCAGAGGGATGGCTTGACAGTGGGACCTCAGAGAAGAATTCAGCTGGGGATGGTCTAACTCCAGGGTAAGACACGTTCCACCCACCTTCTAGCTCCCCATCCCACTAAAAGCCACTTTCACCAGCAATAAAATCCTCTACATATACCATCTTCAATTCATTTGTACAGGCTGATTCTTCCTGGATGCTGAACAAGAGCTCAGGATACAGAGGGCTGTCACACTCAGCTGTTAAACACTTAAGCTGTCCACGGACAGCAAAGCTAAAAGAGCACATTGTAACACATGCCCTCTGGGGCTCCAGGGGTTGCAGCTACCCACCTAGATGCTGCTGCAGGGCTGCACAGAGTTCTACTCCTGCCAGCACCCAGAAGCACTTGTCCCAGGCTCTGCACCAGCTCACTTATGTGCTCCCCCTCGCGTGAGGGGCTGAGAGCTGCAAGATGAATAAACAAGCCAGCCCCTTTGTGGATACCATGAAGGGGTCAAGGGAACTGTCCCATTTCAGTTTTGGACATGGAACAATTCTGGAGATGATCAAGTCTCAGCCTGTGGCCCCAGAAGTAAAGTCGCTGAAATGGAGTGGAAGTGTCAGTCACTGAGTTGAGGAGATCAAGGGACTCTGAACCTTGGGTATTGGCTCAGCTACCCACGTGGACACCCTGTCATGTGAAGGCAGGAGCTGGAGTGGAGAAGAAGATAGGAAATTGTGTACTAAATTTTCAGTGATGTGGGACATTGTTTGGAGGTGATTAGCTGACAGTGATAAGGAGGGAGACAGATGGTCTCAAAGGAGTTAGAGGAATAATTGAGTTCATATCAGTAGCCTAAGGAAAGTATAAGGTAGTCTACCAATTTTTTATTTTTATTTCCCCAAATCCTGAAAAGCAAGCTGTCAGGCTCTATGCATGGATGACGTTCTAGTTAACAGGATGCTAGAAAGGGAGGGATGACAGAATTAACAATTTGAATCCATTTACCTTGCGACTACAGAAACTGGGGCTTACACTCACCCAAGGCCATAGCTAGCCAGATTGATCTGCAGAATCCAAACCTCAGTTAAAATATTGGGAGGCAAACAGAGAAACAGCATCTTTGGAGTCCCTTCAAGGACAGCACAGAGAACAGAGTCCCCTGGTGTACCTGCTGCAGGTTTCAACCTGCACTCATTTTACTACTTTTTTCTTTAAAGGAAGCAACATGGACCAGTTCATGACTCTAGAATTTAACTTCTTTAGAGAAAGCACTTGCATTTTAGCTCTTGTCTTTGTAACTTTATCATTTTGTAAGCCTCGTAGAGGGAAGTTCCCTTCTGGCAATGCTAGGGTTACCTGCATATGCACAGTAGTTGGAAAGGAAAGAAATGGGAATAACTTTCAATATTTGGAAGGGATCCATTCATGTACTGTTTTAGTCATGCCAACTTTGAAGCTGAGTTCTAAAGAAATATGAGCAAGCTACAATACAGTAAAATTAATGTAGTGGGTGGTAACAGCATTTAAAAAATCAAGTAACAGAACAGAAAATATGAGGGTACAATCCATGAGCTTTGGAAAGGTTTTCTTTCTGGTGTGTTTGTATATTGGACACTATGTGTGCTGAAATGATTCTTAGTAAGATTTAAAATTTCAAGGGATGTATTATTTTAACTGTGCTTTTATTAACTAATCATGTTTATCAGATTCATTATTTTAATGTCATTCTAATTCCATAAAATGATTTGGCAGAGTTTTTTTTTTTTTTTTTTTTTTTTTTTTTTGGCCAGGAAAGTTTATTTAAACAGGCAAATATTGACTCATCCCTATTGTGCCCTGGAATTACCTTAAATGGTTTTTTTTTCTTTTTTTTCGAGACAGAGGGTCTCACTCTCTCACTTAGACTGAAGTGCAGTGGAGTGATAGTGATCATAGCTCACTGCATCCTCAACCCCCCAGATTCAAGCAATTCTCCCACTTCAGCATCTTGAGTAGGTGAGACTACCGGCATGTGCCCCTACACCTGGCTAATTTTTAAAAATGTTTTTGTAGATATGGATATGGGGTCTCCCTATGTTGTCCAGGCTGATCTCAAACCCCTGGGCTCAAGTGATTCTTCTCCCTTAGCCTTCCAAAATTCTAGGATTATAAGCATGAGCTGCTGTGCCCAGCCACCTTTAATTGTTAAGTTTACTCCTCCAAATGATGAGTATGAAAAGTGAAGATTTTCATCAGAACAACTTTAATCTTGATAAGCAATCATGAAATGTGAAATAAATGACTAAGTCTTGGTTACCTCGGTTTTCTCAGAAACTGTAATTATCTACTTCAAGATTTATGGATAAGCAAACTCTAACTTTTATCCTGAAATCTTTCTTTGATCCAGTCATTTATCATTAATTAAATTTATCTACTTAGCAAATCTACTTACAGTTGGCTGTCTCTATCTGTGGGTTCTGCATTGTTGGATTCAGCCAACCATGAACAAAAAATATTTTCTAAAAAAGGATGGTTTTATCTGTACTAAACATATACAGATATTTTTTCTTGTCACTATTCCCTAAACAATACAGTATGACAGCTATTTGTATGTCATTTACATTGTATCAAGTATTGTAAGTAATCTAGAGATGACTTAAAGTATATGTGAGGATGTGCACAGGTCATATGCAAATACTACACCATTTATTTGAGGGACTTGAGTATCCATGGATTTTGATATCCACAGAGAGTCCTAGAACCAACCCCCACAGATACTAAGGCATGACTGTACTGTTAGGGGAATAAAGGACAGGCTGCAGATATAATGGGAAGCTGGGTGTGGTCACCCAATCTTTTCAGGTCTATCAGGATATACTCACTGGTGGGCATGCACCACAGGCTATCAATGACCAGTTGTTTTAAGACAGCATTGATTAAGATGGTGTAAAGACAGGCCAAGAGGAACATAGCAATGTTCACATCTGAATGAAGGGGTGAAACTCCTTTGAGCGTTCATGCATTATTTTGGCCATGTCTCATTTAAAGCTGAGTTTTTAGAAACATGGATTAGCTACAGTATAAGAAAATCAATTTAATGAGTGGTAACTGGCATTAAAAGAAGGAAACAGTAAAACGCAAAAGTCAGGGTGCATTCCAGGTGCTTTGTGAAAGTTTTCTTTCACTTGTATGTGTGTATGCTTTTGTGTGTTTGTATGGGAATGCACACACACATATATGTTTCTGTGTTTGGGCTCCCTGTCTAAAGTGTTCTTCTTACTACGGGTCACAGTTTACACATTTTGAAACCATTATTCTAAAGGAAGAAGGGGGCAGGAGACATATCTAGCTCCCACTGTGTGTCCAAGGGTGCTGACCTGCCTCAGAGAAAAGCTAAGGTTTGGGGAAAGGTTTTACACAGGTCTTATCCACTGAGTCAGCACATAACTAAAATAAGAACAGCTAACATACGAGGCCCTGTGCTAAGGCCATTTACCTATACATTCATATGTCACAGTGATCCTTTATAATAGTTACTCTTGTTATCACCTTCATTCCACAGATGAGGGAAATCAGGCTTAGAAAGGACCCCATCATAGTTAGTGGTAGAGTCAGAAGGACTTCATTGAGTCTTCACCTCTACCCAGAACTTCCCAATGACCTGCTCCAATGCAGTGTTGCCTCTTTCACTTCATTTAACCCTCATGGAGTTGCTGAAGCTGTTTGATTGCAATGTTATCTATACTAACACTGTCCAGTGCTCATCGTCATCCTCATCACACTTATGGATTGTCTGCTATGTACCTGCGGCTGTTTTCAACATCTTATATGCATCTTTTTTCATGGAACAATATTTATCATTCTTATGACTAATCTAAGTGCCTAATCTATTTTAGTCTTATCTGTCAAAAAAAAAAAAAAAAAAAAAAGAGGCGCTTCTGGTCATAACACCCATGAATTGATTTTACAACCTCTCAGTTTAACTTGGTTTGAAATTATTCTTTAGCATTTGTTTATCAGGAAGTAAAATATCTGTGAAGGAATTGAATCAGCACACATTTATACTGGTATTTTCTTAAGTGAAGGCCAATTTTAGTTTGTGAGTTATGATTCTGATTGACTTTTGATTGCCCATTTTTATGGGCAAGCAACCTCCATAACACTGCATACCAGAATATAGCTATTTATAGTTTATAAAATGCTGTCACATATTTTTACATCTCATACAATTTTCACAGTAATGTGGCACTTTGAGTATGATCATCCCCCATTTTGAAGCTAAGATAACAGGTTCAGAGAGGCTAAGTGACCTGCTCAAAGTCATTCAAGTGAATTAGGTATGAGGACTTTTGACCCCATATTGTGTTTCTTTTCTTTTTATAACTTATATCTTGTTTTCTGATTGCAAAAGTATGATGCATTCATTATTTGACAATACTTCAAAGTAATAGAAAGAAAATAAAAATACTTTCTTAGTGATAATCCCCTTTTACATTTTTGGGTATTTCCTACTTACTGTTTGGGGCATTTTTGAGTTTTGCTTTTATAAAAATGCATGGCCTTTGACAGCCCACATAAGGATGCTAGAAGCAGAAGCCTCTTCAAGGGGCGGGCTCTTCCCACACCAAAACCTTCTTTGCAAATGCTGATAGAGGAGCTAATTACCAGCCTCTTCTTCCTTTCCTTGGGCATACTTCAAAGATCTATGCAGTGCAAGGTGGGGAAAGTGGGAAACATGGAACCAGATTCAAAAGTCTGGGGACATTATAGGTTTAAAGTGAAAAAAATCACAAAACAGTTATTCTAATGAAAACTACCTAACACCAAGCTAAGGGAGAAAAATAAGAGTAGGGGCAGTCAGGTAGGAGGTAGGGAGATGGCATGCTCTCCTGAGGACCCAGAATCATGTGGCTTCCAGGATACTTATATTCCTAGCCTGCAGCTGAGTTAGGACTCCGAGTTCCAGCTTCTGCTACCTGTGCAACCTACAAATGAAATCCACCTTGAGTTATAAAGGCTCTATTTACATTATTTTGTGAATGCTTAAAATTTTTATATGCCATGTTGCTTTTTGATAAGAATCTATCATAAATGACTTTTGGTTGGGGCTCAATAGTCTTTTGTTTTACATATATATATGTTTTATACATGTTTTATGTCGCATATTATATACATAAATACATGGAATTGACTTATAGTCATGAAATCAAATAAATAGTAATGTTTCTGAGTAAGATTTACACATGTTCCCATTTAATATCTATTACATATACATTATAGATCATATAATGTACATTACATATTAAATAGCAGTACAAAGAATAATAACAGTTACAAAGGCAAAAGAGACAAAGTAGTTATCTGGACATACTAGCCCGTGCAGTCCTTTTGAAACAATTACCTGTGTAAAGAAATGTGTTGGAGTGTCCTCCCACTACGACGTCCACACCCCTCACTTTCTGCGCGATGAGTTTATCCATTTCGAAACCTGAATGTCCCAGTGCAATAATTTTGTTCACATTTAGAGCTTTTAACTTATCTACTTCAGGTTGTAATGCAGTGATTTCATCTTCAAACACTAAATTTGTTCCTAAGGAACAAAATAAATAAAATTGATATTTATTAACAAGTTTTATTATATTACTTATATATACTAACATGCAAAGGTTAAACACCTTAATTTACTAAAGCTCAAAAATTAGTATAACCAAAATACATATAATAAATATAAAACCCCTAAGAAGTAAATAAAAATTCAAATCAATATCCTCATTACATTCACTTTATGTTGTATTAGTTTAAGGTTGTGGATATTGTTTTGCTCAAACTCGGCTGCAAACTGTGAGGAAGCTTCAGATATTGTTTGTTTTTATATAGTTGTAAATCTCAACTTCCACAATACCAGTGCAGAAAACACCTGGGCACATAAACATGATATACAAAACAGTATTAGTAACTCCAAAACATTGGGTGGAGACTTCGGATAATCAGTGTTCAAACTTAAAACTGTCAGGAAGTAGTCCTTGAATGCCTATTTTAATGTGGCAGTTGATAACCTATCTTGTTCACTTTAATGTCAGCAGGCCAGGCACACTGGCTCGTGCTTATAATATCAGCACTTTGGGAGACTGAAGCAGGCAGATTACTTGCTTCCAGGAGTTTGAGACCAGCCCAGGCAAGATGGCGAAACCCTGTCTCTACTAAAAATATAAAAATCAGGCATGGTGGCACATACCAGCTACTTGGGAGACTGAGGAAGGAGAATCTCTTGAACCTTCGAGGCAGAGGCTGCAGTGAGCCGAGATAGCACTACTGCACTCCAGCCTGGGCAACAAGAGTGAGACTCTGTCTCAAAAAATATATACAGTATTGCAATCAGTCAACTTGAAACAACTTTTCTGTTTCAGTGCAGAAAAGTTAGGTTGAAAAGAGAATTCTTTGTCTTAGTAGAGCAAACATATGATCATCATCACCATGAGAAGGGTTCTTTTTCACATGACAGTTTCCAAACATAATTCCCACCATAAAATCTACCTCATTCTTTTCAGGTTGGGATGTACAATACACCCTACTGAAAAGAAACCCTGGAAACCAGGAGACAGAAACTTTTCTCTATGGCATTTCATTCCAAGCCTCAGTTTCTCTGAAGCACCCCTTCTTTACACAACTTTAGCTTTAGAGAAACAGTAGATTTTTTTGGAGGCAGAGTATGTTTTGTGGTATGAGAAGGGGATGGTAGAAGCCAGTAGGATTTCCCAGGAAAGAAAGCAGGTTTTATGTACAGGTTATCTGGCCAGTAACTCTGCTGCTGTCCACCATTTCCTGTTTTGTACGTGAGACACGCTAAAGAATAACTCCAATTTGTCCACCCAGACTGGTTCAGAACAAGGAGACTGTGCTGATCAGTGTCCAGGTTATCACCCTCAACCTTTATTAGAGGGCTACTTCTCATGGACCTATTCCCCCAGTGTGGAAGTACCTCTGCTGATCCAAATAAATAAATAATGCCAGCATTAGAGCATTATTAAGCTGTGTTAAGCAGGGGCCTCATCTAAATGTTGCTGGCACTGGGAGTATGTACATTTTTCCCTGGGTGCTTATTCCTGCACAAAGAGGTAATAAATGATCGCCTTTTGGTATCCACTGTCAAGTGTGGGTCTGGTTGCACAATCTGGGTGCTCTGCATACAGCAAGACAACTGGTTCCTCCCACCGGCTCTGCAGCCACACTTCGGCAAGCTTTGAAGTTTTACGGCTGTGACTGGCATGAAGGTGACTGCAAATACAGATATGCTGCCCTGAAGTCATGTCTGTGTTGGGGGGCGGTGGGAAGAATGACATCTCATTAAAAACTTTCAAAATGCAGGACTCTGCAAACTCCAGTTTGAAAAGTACTAATGCAAAGAGTAACAAGATTATTATAAGTGCATCTTTTGTTCCACCATGGTGTTTAGGAATGTCTCTGTGCTTCAGCAAGGAACTCCTGAATCCTTAAGATTACCCAACTCCACCAGTGCAAATGATCATGGAAGATAATTCATGGCTATCATAGCCAGGGAGGCCCCAGACTGACAGCCTGATAATTAGCAGCTCACAAATGTGTTGGACTGGCAAGGTTGTCAGTAACTCATAGGCAATGTTGAAAAATCAAGATTTGTAGTTTTGCCAACACTGTCTATCACGAGAACATCAAGGACAATCTGCTTCTTGTTGGTTGCCCCAAAGCCCAGGGCTCCCTGTTACCCTCAGTGCTATGTTGTCGTCTACGTGAGCCTTCCTTTCCTTGAGCATCCCTTTGAAACAACAAGGTGCATCTTCTCGCATGCTGCACTTGCTATTCCCCTCCTGCTTAATTCTTCTCCACAGCCTTACCACCTTCTGACACACCAAACCATTTACTCTTTTACTGATTTTCCCCACTGAACATGTAAGCTCCAGTGAGCAACATTTTTTGTTGTTGTTTGTTTTTGAGGGGCCAGAATCCCTGGTGCTTAAAACAATGCCTGGCACATAGGTAATCAGGGGAATGATGGAATGTCAAGAGCATCCTACCATCTTCTGCTTGAGGTCTGGCTCCCAAGAAGAAACAAAAAATTTAGAGAAATGCCTCTGAGGACAAAGGAATGTATTCCTATTATATCAGAAACCTAACAGGACTTGGCATCCCATATATATAAAGCATGGATTATATTTCAAGATGTCATGAAGAAAATTATAATACAGGTATTTCATGATCTAGCTAAAATAAATTAGATTAAATGTGCTAGGAATACAAGTTATACCCCTGTGGGTGCCCAGGCCACTAGGATGGAGAGAACTGGGCTGGATTAGGGCCAAAGAACTGTAGGAAGAACCTACACCAGGCTGCTGGGTCTGTGGTCTTGTAAGCAGCAGTGCTCCTGGAAACATTTTTTTTTTTTTGAGATGGAGTCTCCCTCTGTGCCCAGGTTGGAGTGCAGTTGCACAATCTCCTCAGCTCACTGCAACCTCTGCCTCCTGGGTTCAAGTGATTCTCCTGCCTCAGCCTCCCGAGTAGCTGGGACTACAGGCGCCCATCACCACACCTGGCTAATTTTTGTATTTTTAGTAGAGACAAGGATTCACCATATTGGCCAGGATGGTCTCAATCTCTTGACCTCGTGATCCGCCCTCTTGGCCTCCCAAAGTGCTGGAATTACAGATGTGAGCCACCATACCGGGCTGCTCCTGGAAACATTCTATTCCACCTCACCCCTTTCCCCCACATTGGTCCCTGCAAAATGCAGCCCCCTCTTCCAGCAGCTGCTGAAAACATCATTGTCACTTTGGATCCCCTCTCTGTTACAGCATGGTAAAGGGCTGGTCAGAGTTCCAGCTGGGGCAGTTTGATATCTGGAGCTGCTATGCCTTTCCACCAACACCCCCATCTCCTACCTCCTTATGGGTGCCTTTTAAAGAAGAGATGGTGTTTTCCTCCAAATCACACCTGAACTTATCAGCCCTACAATCAAGCCCTGACCCAACTTTCTAGCTTTTCCTAGTCAGAACCCATGCTCCAGGAAATGGAACTATCTGCTATTCTGTGACTGTGGCCCCTATACCTTCCTGCTCTCAGGTATTCATCCCAGCAATGCTTCCTGAGTATTTATCATATGCAGGCACTGTGCACAGCACATCGGGCAGTAGTGAGACAGCAGAGGTCCCTGCCCTTATAGAGCCTACATCCTAGCATGATCTCATTTCTGGAATGTCCTGTGCCCCAGGATGTTTTACACAGCTCTCAAGGAATCAAGGAGGTTCTTTAGCAAGTCAACCTGACCCCAGAGTGCATTGGGTGGTTCTTTAGCAAGTCCTCTCACTCTTCTCACTGACTACACCAGCCCCAGCCCCTCCACCCTTCCTCCATCTCTGCCTCTATGCCAGCTGAAGGATCTGCTCGCTACTCTCAGCAAGCACAGCTGACTTCTCTGTTGTTATTCCCAATGGCCTGGACCTATTTTATAATAACAACAACAATAAACATATATTTTTGAATGGTCAATTACATGTCCTTTATCAGTTAGTTCTTAATGAAAACTCATGTTTCTGGATAATGCTAGCTCCTAGTTTCCCTTTTTTTCTTCAAATATGGTAAGACATTTAATTTGGATAATTTAAAGAAAATGTCATTTTGTTCCCATTGCCAAAGTATTTCAAAAAGTGTTCTTATAAAAGTGCCTCAAAATGGTTTATTGAATGGTCTTAAGATTATATATGTGTGTGTGTCTTATATGTATGTATGTGTATGTGTCATATGCATATGTGTGTGTCTTATATGTATGTATGTGTATGTGTCATATATGCATATGTGTGTGTCTTAAGATTATATATATTTATATGCACATGTGTGTATATGTCTATAAATGTGTATACATACATTTATATATGTACATATATATCATAAGACCACTATATATATTTCCCAGAAAGTCAGATATAAGAATGTCATTAAAATGAGATAAATAATGAAAAGCGAGAAAGGAGAGTTGGCTGGACATGAAATAATCATCCTAGAAAAGGAGCGATAAGGTAAATTGAGGTAAAACCCCGGCTCTGGGCTCATGACTCCACAGGAGAAGGGCAGTGAGTTCTGAGGCTCTCATTCTCTAGTAAATGAATCTGTACTGTTTAGCACTGGCTATAAATGGTCTCCTCTTTCCATTTTGAAAGCACTGATTTAGACAAAGGTACTGTTTTTGTCAACAAAGAAGTTCATTGAGCAGAAGAGGAAATCTCTTTAAGAAGTACCTTGGAACAACAGCCTAGAATTTACCAGATTGCTTTTATCAGTGTTATTCTAAGTGCACTGTTTACACAGTTGTTCCGATTTTTATCTACAGTCCATAATTATAATGCCAAGCTGTGATTTGGCACATCTGTTTTCAAGCAATCAGTGTTATAAAAGTAGAAAATACCTGGATTTGAGAGAAAAGGGGTTTCTTTGGAAGTGTATCCAACAATTCCCACAACTTCATCACCAACAGAAAGAACTTTATATGGCAAATAAAGTCCTGATATTTGAGATGCTAGTGGCCCCTTTGCTTTAATGTTTGCACTCAGAATTGAAAATTTGGCCTCTTTGAGGAGTGGCTCAATCAGTCCTTCTACACCATTATCAAATTCATGATTTCCCAGTGCCTAGATAAGAGGGAAAAGAGAAAAAGAATTAGGTACTTTGGAATTTTCAATGAAAGTATACTTCAAAAACATTACACTAGTCCAGTGTCTCCTGAAACTGACCAAGCTTATGAGACATATTCCATGATCTTGCGTCCTCCTCACCTGGGTCAGGCCCAGGGACATTCAGATCATCATCTGGTTGAGAATTGCTACACAGGTGTCACACCACCTAATGAAGGTGGTTCGCCAATGCACGTATGGATCACCTGGAGAGCTGGTCAGGGGCCCACTGTCCCACCATCCCAGATCAGGGGCAAGTTCAAATATTCACATTTATCAGCCTCTGTCTGATTTTTCCATATTGTTTTTCTCTCATAAACCCACATTTCAGACCCTACCATTCAAGCCGCGATCTGCTGGAGAGAATGAGTAACATCAACAGGACTTTAGCAAAAGGCAACCTGAAATGTACAGTTGGCAGAGACCAGAGGCCTCCTTCCTCATTTCATCTCCTCGGTCATCATTCACCTAGGTTCCCACAATTGCTTCTTCCCAAGCACTCCCGTGGTCCTCTAATTCTTCTGGGAAGATGAAGATCCTCAATAGCAGGCAGGAGCTAGCATCTCCACATGTCCCAGTGTGGCTCTGGCTTTCTCCTCTGGTCAGCTCTGGGCACCCCTTTGCTCCAGTCCCAGCAGTTTCACATCTGGGAAAGAACTCCATGGTGCAATGATTACACGACCTTCAGTGGGATCTGAACCTGCTCCCAGCACGGGACTTCAGGAGGAGCAGG
Source organism: Cebus imitator (assembly GCF_001604975.1). Lineage (NCBI taxonomy): Eukaryota > Metazoa > Chordata > Mammalia > Primates > Cebidae > Cebus > Cebus imitator. Next base: position 1,486,264 of record NW_016107733.1, on the reverse strand, counting down.
GATAGTGACAAACAATCCTTGTTTCCCACCTTCTTAGCTCTCTCCTATTTCTCACTGGTTGAGGAGTGGCTGCTGGGTACAAAACCACCCACTGTCTGTCATCATGCAGCTCCCCGGAGTGATTCCAGGGCGGGGGGCGTTCGGGGTCTACGCAGAGGCCCCACAGACAAATTGGCCTTCTAGATACACCCATCTCCTCTGGGCCCCTACCTACCTGCTCTGGCTGCCAAGGCTGGTTTGCTAAATTAGTACTTAAACCAGCAAATCTCAAACTTTCTAAATACTACATCCAGTTTCGCTTCACTTTGTGAGTCATCTAGGAACAGGCATGAAGTGCTGGCTGGTGACTCCTCCACCTAAATGAGGGCCCCATGTACTCTCTTCCAGCCCCACCCTCTTCCTTCCTTGCTCATTCCACGCTCTGTAATGGCATGCTAGCAGGGTCTTTCTTTTAGCTCAGTCTCCTGACTATATAGTGCTCCTGGGCCATCAGGCCCTGCCACCTCTCCTGCTCAGTGCTATCCCTCTGCCTGGCACACAGGCATTCACTGAGTACCTATGCCTCCAAGGGTTGTGTATACATCCTCATATGTATGTGTTTATGTAGAGAAAGCAGCACAATGTGTTTACATTCCTACATGCTTGTCTCCCCTACTAAATTCAGAATTTCTAAATCTACCTTTTTCCCCATCTCTGACGACCTACCCATTTTAACCTCTTCCTGTTATCTAATTAACTTTCTTCTTAAAAGGTGATCTGGTCTTAAAGGTTCTCGCAGGCTTGGGTAATTATTATTTTTTCCTTCTATCATTAGAACGTTATGATTTTTCACTATGTGAAACAAGTCTCCCTTGTTACGGTACAATAACTATCTTGCTTAACGGTAAAGTCCTTTTGTTTTTAACTAATGTTTCTACAGTTCTTCAAGAAAGACTATCCAACTTTTTAGCCACTTTGCAGTTTAACAGCAACATTATATTCCTAGCACTTGGCAATAACTGAAGTTATAATTTTCACTTATTTGTTTAATGCCTTCTCCACCTCCCCATCCTAACTTGAGCCTGATCCCCCTGAAAGTAGTGACTCTGACTGTCTTTTCAGCTCTCTTGCCCCATGGGGAGAGGAGCCCCTGATTCATGGTGCTCAGTGTGGTGTGATGGACTAAGTAAATGATCTCATTCCCACTCATACGTTCAACTCTAAAATAAAAATCTCCAGCCCTGACTATCTCCTGACCTCTAGATCTACGTGTCAACTGCCATGTGTCATTTCCTCCCAGTGTCTCAAAAATGCCCCAAGCTTACCAGGCTCAAAGCCTCTTCCCTGTGACTCACTGTTTTGGCCCAAGGTGCCACCATACACCTGGTCAATAAAGTCAGAAACCCCGGTGCAGTGGAGTCCTGCCCTCTCCCTTCTCCCTCACCCTAACTTCCTCTGGCATCCCTCTCTCTTACCTAAATGCCCTAGTTTCCGTCCACCTATTGTTGCTGGCTTAGTGTGCTCCTGGACTACCACAGTCTCCTAACTGGGCTTCCAGCTAGCCTTGTTTCTTTCGCCAAACCATTCTTTATGTTGTTGCCAGAATGATCTTTCTCAACTGCAAGCCAGACCTTGGCACTCTCCACTGTAAGTCCCTACAGAGCACAGCCTTCATGATAGAAGCAAACACCCTAAGCAGGGCCCACGAGGCTCTTGGGGATCTGGTTTTGCCTTCCCCTCCAGCCTCATTCCTGACACGCATCCCATAAAGTGTGAGGAAACAAGGCAGGGCTAGCTCCCTCCCTGGTTCCTCCTGCTCCACAATAGTGACCCAGGGCACATTTTGAAACTTCAGCTTCCTCTGGAAGGGCAGTGAATAAATAATAAAATAAAAGCAGTTAAGGAAATGAACCAACATTGAGTCAGCACTTGCCACATGCCCGCGTCATGGAAAGTGAGTATGTATAGAGTACAGAAAATCTGATTTCATGCTGTGAGGATGGTACTATCACTGCACTCATTTTACTGATGAGAAAATCTGAGATCTAGAGAAGTTAAATGAATTGTTCAAGTTTACGCAATTTGTAAGTGGGAGCTAGGACTAGAACCACCTCTGTTTGATTCCAAAGTTCTTAACCTCCATGCCTGGCTGTACCTTTGCATAAAGCCTAGCACACACAAAGCACCCTGACCCCCCAAAAAATTCCTAACACTTGCACAGCAAATGCATCCCTTGCACTACCACAGTGCGAGTAGTTAGCACTCCTACGGCAGGGATTCATTGTTGAATGAATAAATGAATGAATGGAAGAATTACTAACAAGTTTCTTTTTTCTATACATAGTTCACTTTTCCACAGAAATTAATGCAGACAAATTCCTTTGTAAATACTTATTTTCTATAGACACTCGTATTTTCATTTTCCAACCGTGACTTCCTTCTACCGGTTTTTCTTCTATTGCACTTATGAGAACTCAGTGATTCCTAAGATCTTCAGGATCGTGCTACTCACCTCAGTACACCAAGTTCCCACCACACCCAGGCATACTGCAGGCACTCAAAAAACCTTGTAAATACATTGATCTAGTTTATTCATTTCTGTTATTTTTGATTAATAACATGAAAATGTCTCAGGAAAAGACTGCCCAAGAGAAGAACGTAGAGCAGTGAAATACAGGGCAACATAACAGAGCAGGTAATCTTATTCCGCCTTTTTTTGGTCTTCCCTGAACGTTCCCATGTAACTTTCCTTATGTGTTCCTGTACATTTTTTGTAGCGAAACTGTTACTTGCCATTTATTATTTAACCATGAGTTTAGGGATGTGACTTCCATGACCCTAAATCATATCTTGTTTTTATTTGTATAAATGTATGGGGTACCTAAATCATGTTCTGATGCTCTTTCTCTCTTGTTCTTTTGCTTTCCAAACATTTCATTACTAAGATTGAGCTCATTCATTCACAAACCCTATTCCTTCACCAATTCTAGCCCTATGACATCTTGTACATGTTTACTAAAAACACTAAACTTCACCAAATGCACTTTTCTATAATTTAAGAGAGCAAACCCCAGCAAAATGACCTTCAGTATCTCCAACACCAAAATCATAGAAATATAATGTGAGCATCTGGTCCACCCCCAGCTCCCTATCCCCCACCATTTTCTTTATGTAGGAGAAAGCCTAAAACACTATTTTTTAAAAAAGAATTGATGATCTGATATGATAGAAACTTGCCACACTCACACAGAACAATTAACAAACTCTCAAAAAAACTGTTTCATTCACAAGTGCTAGTAAGATATTAGAAATATAAAAGTGACTGGTAAATTAAAACACAGAAATGAAAACAAGAAAACCTGGGCAATTGTCCAGAAACAGGTACCAGAGTGGCAGACTGTGAATGTGAAGCTGTTGGCGAAGCTTTTCACCTGCTGCCAAGCAACTTGCTTTCTCTCACTTTGTAACGAAGACATTGCTTAATTACTTTTTACCAAGTTTGTTTCAAATCCTGACTTCTTCTGAAAAGTTTAAATGGTTTCCACACCAAATTACTAAAATGGAACCCATTTAAAAGCAGGTGGAGTGAGTAGCTTTATTAATCATTCAGTGAACATCTGCTGGGCATTGGTGCCAGAGCTCACCTGGTATCACAGAGAACATAGGGTCAATCTTATGTGTAAACAGACAGTCACAGTAGACAGATGCTTAGAGATGTGTGTGCAAGGTACAGCTGATACACCAGAGACAGACGTCTGCAGTAGAGGTGTCATGGAGAGGCCTCAACGATGTCACACCTTGAACTGCGTCATAAGCAGCTCATAGGAGCGGGGTGATTTGGTGCTTCTGGAACTGAGGGCACCTGAAAATTTGGCAGAAAAAAAAAGATGCAGCTAAGAGCATCACTGGGAGATCAGGGAGGGTCTGTATGGTGTCCAAGGAGTCAGGGCTTTCATTTTGAGGGAAGTGGGAAGCCTTGAAGAGAAAGCAGAACTGGAAGCATTCTGGGGATGCTAGAAAGCTCTGTCTGGCAGCCTGTGGTGAGTGGACAGGAGCTGTGTGAGCCTGGTGGTCAAGAGACTGGCAGGAAGCTCTGGAATGGTGCAGGGGAGACGTAATGCGGCAAGCGGGGCAGTGGGAATGTGGTGGGGAGGTGACACTGGGGATAATGCAGGAGTGGAAGTCACAGGAATTCAGCTGGCGGGGCGTGAGGGCAGGGGCAGGAGAGAGGATGGGGTTCCTGGTGTTTCACTGCTCCTCCGTGCATTCCAGCAGAAACCTTATGCATCCTCACAAGTGTCTCACTCACAGCGTCCCCGTTCCCGGGGCTAAGAGCCCTTCTCTGCTGGTGGTTGACCTGGCAGGATAGGGAGGAGTGGGGAGTTAAGGGGAGATTGGGGCAGGAGGAGTTACCCCTAAATCTCTCTAGACAACTCCACAGAGTGTCTCTTGAAACAAGAGAAGAGAGGGACGCCAGGCCTCTACCCCACCTGTCCCCTCCCATCTTCCAGGATTTTAACCCACTTTGCCTGGTTTCAATCTGGGCAGGACCGAAATGGGGGTGGGGGGTGGAGGTGTTATCTCAACCTTTAGAAAAAGTCTAAATAACTGTTAACGCTTGGAATAAAAATTCTGCTGCTGGTTGAGGCAAACTAACCAAAGATGCTATACCAGAGGCTCGTCAGAGCTGGGCGGTAGTGACCTCCTCACAGCTTTATATATCTGGAGACTCTCATTTCACAGTTGAGAAAGCAGCCTCTGTCCCAGGTGCAGCCTAACTGCCTCTTGGCCTGTGAGGCTTTTTCAGCCTTCAGGGCTTTGTGGCTTGCTTGCTTTCTGTGGCTCAATTTCCTGCTAAAGTTATCACTGTGGCTATTGTGTTCATTTGTCAGAGGCTTTCAAAACAGAACTCTTTACTCTTTTGGTACCTCAGGCCCAAAAGACTGTGTTTTGTAACCTTTTTTTCTATTACAACACACATAGAAAATGAGGAGACTTGTACAGAATTCAAGGTCACATGAATGGGGCTGCCACGGGCAACTGGACTGAAGGACCAAAACTCCAGCCTCAGGATTTAACTCTCTGTTTCTTTCCCCCTCCCCCAAATTATTCAGTTTTCATTCGTTCGGTAAATATTTACCAAAGATTTCTCCTGTGTTAGATACATTTTAAATGATTATAGGACTCAATTAATGCATATTGTTTAATTATTTAATAACAGGGAGAGGGACTGCTTTGATCAATCAATTCTAACTGGGGAGATCAGGAAGTGGGAGATTTCTCTACAAAAACAAAATGTTCCAGAATAGTGAGAGGCCTTCATGGAAGACTGCTGGATGTTCACTGACCTCCGTGTTTTCTCCTGCAGACAATGCAGACCATGGTCCTGCAGGCCAGAGTCAAGTCTCAGGCCTCCATCCTGGTTCTGGGATAAGTCACCATCTCTGACCTGCTCTCACGCCGCATGTTTACAGACCTCTTTCTCTCACCGCAGGAGTATTCTCATGATTTCTTTCATTCACCCATTTACTCAATACCAACGGGAGCATTCATTTACAGGTGGCAAGAGTAAATGGAGAAGTGGCAGCTCTTTCCAGGCAGAGCTTTGGGAAAAAAGCATAGAAGTTGATACATGGCCTCAGGACAGTGTAGTCAAGCAGCAGAGTTTCAGTGCGATTGCTAAATTCAGTTGCAGTTTCCATCCATACTGTTTGTGAGTAAAATGTGATAAAGAGGAAAATCAGAAGGATTGTTCCCTCTTTATTTAAAAGTATTACTTTTACCATTTGTTACTTGCTAAAGATGTTATGTTACTGTTATGCTTATTACATTAGTGCAAGATGGAAAATAATTTTATCTTGAATGCTGTCTCTGTTGATTGACAGTAACTCCTTGTCGTTTGGGGATAAGGAGAATTCTGAGGCTCAGTCCAATCACAGTGGGAAAGGCTGACTAAATCAATTGACTTCTGTCTTCCTAGGGACAAGTTTTTTAGCATCTGCCTTGGGTAGGGTAAGGGCTTGGGGAGGGACACATAATGATATCATGCACTTGTTTACATTTCAAGTTGGGTGGGTACCCATTTAATTTGGTTTCCAAATTAAAGAGATGATAATTGAAAGTTATTCTGAATTCTTTTTAGCATATAGTGCATTAGATAAATAAATGAATAAAGATATTATTACTTCATAATTACTTGAAATAATTTCCAAATAAGGACATTGTATATCCCCAAAGGGAAGGTAGTTTTTGGCCTGTATACAGAATTCAGGTGACTTACAAGCCAAACTTTATACACAGCTTTCTCTCATGCGTAACTAATTGCAAAGTATTTTTAATAACCAAAAACAGAAACTTGGCATCAGAAGTCTTAGAATATCTTCATTCTTCGATCATTGATTCATTTGACTTTCTGGGTCTTATTCTCAGTGAACAGGATTTCTCCAAAGCCACTGGACTTTCATAAGCTATCCACATCAAATGTAAATATTGACAAATACCCACAGAAGGTGTTAAAAATACCAGACTGTAACCTTCAGGGTTCATTTAACAACAACAACAACAATAACAACAGGATTTTGAGTCACAGAAGAATAACATCTCCTTTTGTTCTTTATATTTTCATTTGGTTTTGGCTTTAAACATCAGGCAAAATTCCAGGTATTTAGGTGTCAAAGTACTGGGCTGGGCTAGGCTAGGAAATGGAAACTAGACGGGTGAGGCAGTAACAAATGTTCCAAGTGACGACAAGAGACTGAAACATGTTAGAAGGGAAACAAAGAAATGTTAGATGGAAAAACAAAGAAAGGAGAGTTTTTTGAAAGCAGTTCAGGATGTGTGATGCAGAAGAATTTTTTTAATCCACAGAAATAAACTGTAATAATGTCAAGAAGCCATTTGTCAGAAGTTTGCAGCACATTTATTTAGCTAGTCACTTACACACTAGCTCATTCATTAAGGGCTGAGGTTGCAGACGCCCTATAATTGAAGAGCTAAAGAGACAGCTTGCGCTGGGCATGGTGGCTCATGCCTGTAATTCCAGCATTTTGGGAGGCTGAAAAGGGATGATTGCTTGAGCCCAGGAGTTTGAGACCAGCTTAGGCAACATATGGAGACTCTCTCTCGCTCTCTCTCTTTTTTTTTTTTTAAAGAGAGACAGCCTGGTTTATTATACAATGGGGCTCAGTTGTCAATCACTCAGCATCATCCAGGGAGGATTACAAATTACATTTGGTTTGGTTGATAGGGTTCTGGCATTGTTGCCCACTTCTGATGTTGGGTTGGCTTCCATCCCTGCAGTTCTGGGCCAGGGAATGCGGGCCACAGCAGGTGAATGTGGCATCCCACTGAATGGGAGAAAACACCTTGGGGCTCAACCCAGAATGCACCTCGTTTGTTGAAAGAATGACTGAATGGGCAAGTACCAAATAGACAGTATTCTACCTTTTTTCTATGGGGAGGGGGGATGTACAAACTCTCCATGCATGCAAAATGAGCACATCAACTTTCAAAATTAACTGCCCAACTAATTGAGGTCCAAAAACTGTTTCTCTGAGAGGCTACAGGGCTCCAGCTAATGTTTGGATTATATATAGAACTAATTATTCAAGTGAGAGAAAATAAGTGTCAAAAGAATGTTCAAATTCTGGTTATGCGGCTGAGGAAAATAAACACTGGATAGGACAGAGCATTCAGATGTATTTGTGCAGAAAGCTGCCAATATGGTGTGTGAGTTGTTTGGTTCTTTCCAATTTTCAGTTAAGAAAATATGCTATTAATAGTACAAGGACAAGATGAGCTGAGAAGCTACTTTTGCTTCCTTCCTCCCCTCCCGGAGGCTGGTCTCATCCATACCCTCTCTGCTCTGGAATTTAGGCTGGAAGGGAGGAAGGAGAGGCCTGGGGCCATAGCCCCAGAATGGAGTGGGGCTGTTCCTGTCTCCGAGGCTTGGAAATCCACAACCCCCTACACATTCACAACTTCAGACACCTGAGCTTTAGGAATAATTACCTTTTTGCTGTTGCCTTTTCAAAAGTGTCATTACAAACAGGATCTCTCTTTCAAGTTTCCCAAACTAGTATTGCTCATTTATCTTTCCCCAAGCAAGTCTTTATGATTGAAGCTAAAGTAATTCTGACACTTTCCTTTAACCTGAAAGTCCCTGTAAGCACTTGTCTCTCTTTTTAGGGACAAGTTCTTTGGGGAGGAGAAGAAGCATGCTCAGTGCTGATTTGGGCATAGATGCTAAATATGAGGGTCTGATATGTCTTCTTCTACAGACCAGATCTTTCACTCAAGAATCCCCATGCACGGGTGTTAGAATTTCAGTCACTTTTGCATTGCTCTGTTTAACCTCTCTCCTTTATAGATCTTGCCCAGCCCCTCTATGTGGTTAAGAGGAACGCGAATGGCCATTACGCTCTCTGCTATATTCTGAACAGTAATTTTCATTCCAGCAGGTCCTGATCACTGTCCTCAGCACTTGGCAGAGAGCCTGGCATGTGGCAATGAAGAATAAATATTTGCAGACTGAATGAATAAATGAGTCTTAAAGACTCAGGCTCAATACTGGGCTCATGCTCCTTACATTCCCCATCCTATCATTTCTCCAGAGTGACATCCCACCAGCATCCTGGAAACCTCTTCATCTGGAAACAGTAGCCAACTGGAAGCACCTGAAGGACCTACACTGTCTCTCTACAAGGAAAAAGCCGCAATCAATCAATCAATCAATCAGTAAAGGTGAATGGAGACATTAGAGAGTTGTTATGCAAACTTAGACTTGTCCAGAGACAAACCAAGTGATGTGGGCAGATTAGAAGCAAGAGGGAGGGCTGGGCAGAGGCTGAGGTGCTGAGAAGTGACATGCGATAGACCACCTTCTCCAACTCCCCCATTTTGTAGATAAGGAACCCTCTGCCAAACTCACACAGCGAATAAGTGGAAGAGTCGAGAAGTAAAACCTGGGTGTTCTGAAGTCCCATCCAAATCTCTTTCCACTGCTCCTGTTGGCCACAGCCTCGCACATTCCAATGGTGTGCAGTAAGTCCAGGAAAAATCTTCAGATTGCATTTCAGGGCTAAGGTAGCAGGCCTCAGCTGTCAGTGGTAAGCTTAAGTAGAAGAATCCAGTCACTATATGGGAGCAGTAAAATCTGCTGACTCTCCCATTGCCTGGTACTTGAACTCTCATAATCATCTTTTGAGTGCACCCTTTCCTGAGTCACCCCTGCCAAGCGGTGAGTACAGCCAGCACTTACTGTGGGCTGGCCCTGTGCTAAGCACGTTACGTGCACTACTAACTCTTCTAAACCCCACAACACCCTTGGGGTGGAGATAACCATCATATACCTCATACATGTGGAAATGGAGACTTCATGAGATTAAATAACCTGCTCACAGTCCACAGATTCTAAGTGGTAGGAAGGGGACTTGATCCCAGTCTCACCCCCACGTTTTCTCTCTTAGCCCTGTACCTCCAGACTGCCTGCCTTTTGCAACTGGTTCCGTGGATTTGGCTTCCTCAATTACCAGAGTTCAGGCTTCATCATCCCACAACTGGACTGCTGCCTGGCCTCTTTCATCACCCTCGTCTCTCGTGTCCTCTCCCTCTCCATCCAATTCTGCTCATCTTCCAAAACGATGATGTCCCTATGTAGCTGGGAGAGGTTTTCCTCACATCAATCAATTCCCCAATTCTGTGTGGTCACCGATTTGATGTCCAACAATTCAATTCAATTCTGACACTCTCTACCTGGACTGCATCAGATCCCACAAGTTGGAGGGCTCAAATGCACAAGACTGCCCTCACTTCAGACACCAGTCGAGAGTCCTGGGTCACCTGTATTCCCAACCAACTAGTTATAAATGGGAGGTACCCATGACCCTACCCTCAGGATTGACAATTTGCTAGAATGATTAACAGAACTTGGAAAACACTTTACTCGCCATTACTGGCTTATTATAAAGGATACAGCTCAGGAACAAGCAAGTAAAGAGATGTACAGGGCAAGGCATGGGAGTGGATGGGCTGCGCTTCCATGCCCACTCTGTGTGCATCGCCTATCCAGTACCTCCATATGTTCACCAACTTGGAAGCTCTCTGCATTGGGTTGATGAGGGGTATTCATGAAGGTTTATCATAAAGGCATGAGTAATGAATTCATTGGCCATTGGAGACTGAACTCAATCTCTAGCTCATCTCTCCTCTCTAGAGGTGAGGGAGGTAGGGCTCAAAGTTCTAATCCTCTAGTCACGAATTAGTCTTTCTGGTGACCAGCCCCTTTCCTGAAGCTATCTAGGGGTCCCCAGCCATCAGTCATCTCATTAGCATACAAAGCCCCCCCACACAAAACAAACTGCTTTTTCTCTCTACTGTCACATTTAACACAGTAACACTTCTGTGACCAGATGTGTGTGGGATTTCCCCCACACACCAAGCAATTCTCCAGAAAACACAAACTTAGTGTCTTATAATTGAATTTAATTCTGATACTTTCTCAAGACACTGTCAAATCCCATAGGTTAAGGGCTCAGTCCTACAAGACTGCCCCCACTTCAGACTGATTGGCAGCCTGAGGTTGTGCTTCTGGCTGAGCAGCTATAAATCAGGTATATATATATATATACTCCCTCCTTGGCTTCAAATTACTTGCTAGGATAGCTCACAGAACTCACTCATTAGTTTATTGTAAAGGCTATTACAAAGGATACAGATGAATAGCTAAGTGAAGAATGGATAGGACAAGATATGGGGGCACGTGGAGCTTTCATGCCCTCCCTGGGTATGCACCCTCCAGGAACCCCCACGTGCTCAGCAACCAAAAAGCTCCTCACATCTTGTTGAGTTTTTCGGAGCCTTATCTCCAGTCCCACCCTCCTTTCCTGGGTGGGACTGAAAGTTCCAACTCTTTGATCCTTTGACTCTTGGACTTGCTGGTGACTGGCTCTATCCTGAAACTCTCTAGGGGCTTCACCCTAAGTTGCAGGAACATAGACCCAGGTATTATCACAAGGTTTATTATGAATCACAAAGGACGCTTCTATTAGGAAATGTCTCGGGGTTTAGGAGCTCTGTGACAAGTACTGGGGCAAAGACCAAATATTTATTTTTTATTATAACACAGTCATCTTCTACTCAGAAACCACATGGCAGCTGATGGCAACAGAGCTCAAACTTCTCAGGGGGCCGTTAGAGCTTATACAACCTCTTCTGCCATGATTCCTGGTACCTCACTAATCCAACCTGGTCCACTGTATAGATTCCTGCCTCTACACTTTTGCCCCATCCTCCTGTCCCTTCACCAAATGATGACATTTCACTGCAGGGCTCCAAATATGTATGGGGCCTCAGAGGTACGCTGGTTCAAACTCCTATGTTACAGATGAGGAACTGGTGATGCTGAGAAGTGAGGAGCATGGCCACAGATTATAGATTTATCTCTTTTTTTTTTTGAGACGGAGTTTCACTCATGTTACCCAGGCTGGAGTGCAATGGCGCGATCTCGGCTCACCGCAACCTCCGCCTCCTGGGTTCAGGCAATTCTCCTGTCTCAGCCTCCTGAGTAGCTGGGATTACAGGCACGCACCACCATGCCCAGCTAATTTTTTGTATTTTTAGTAGAGACGGGGTTTCACCATGTTGACCAGGATGGTCTCGATCTCTTGACCTCGTGATCCACCCGCCTCGGCCTCCCAAAGTGCTGGGATTACAGTCTTGAGCCACCGCGCCCGGCCACATTTATCTCTTAAAAGGCAGAGAGAACCATAGTGATCTCTGAATTTCCGCTAAGGAGTGTTAAAAGTGATAAGCTTTAAATGAGCAAACTATGAGGCAAGCTTCTGAAAGCACAAACCACAAGGAAAAAAAAGATTAATTCAACTACATCAAATGAATAATTTCTGTTCAATGAAAGATACCATAGACAAAATTGATAGGCCTAATATCATCATAATACATTTTCAATGTCTAAATTGATCACAGATCAAAACCTAGAACTCCTGAAAGTAAAAAAAAATATATAAAGCTAACCCAATTTTAAAAATACCAAATAATAGGAAGATACAATTAGGGAGAGGAAACATAAAAGTTTACAAACATATCAAAAAATGTCCAAACTCACTAGTATTAGAAATATACATGATAAAGCAGCAATGTGCATTTTACACCTACTAGAAAGCTGGATACTGCCATGGCATAGAGATAAAATACAGAAATTTACATGTCCTGTTTGGGGATGGGAGTAGGTGGAAGAGAATGGAGGGTGCAAATCATTGAGGAAAGCAATCTGGTAGTACTCAGTCAAACTGTGCCCTGTGGCCAGCAATTCTGCCCCTGGGTAGAAATCCTCTGGTGAGACCACACAGGAAGGTACTTGGAGCAGCATTACGTGTGGAGGCGGCGTGTCAGATGCCATTTCCAAACACATCAGCCAGGGAGCAGATGAGTAAAATACATGGAGCACAATTCACAGTGATGTATAGGTACAAGCGCATCTAGAGCAACATGGACAAATCACAAAAACAACAAGTTCAGGACAAAAGTAAGAAACAGAATGGGCTGAATAACAGGACTAGTTATGCAATTTTAAAATATAAGCACATCCCAGCTACTCGGGATTGCTTGAGCCCGGGGCAGGGGTCGGGGGGGGAGGCAGGGCGGAAGTTACAGTGAGCCAAGATCATGCCACTGCACTCCAGCCTGGGCAACAAAGCAAGACTCCGTCTCAAGAAAAAGAAAAAATCTAAAATGTAAGTACATAAAGGTTTTGGAAGTACATGTAGAAACAAAATTATATATATAAACACATTAGAATGTTGTCTATGTGGGAGGTGGAGGGGTGGCGAACAAAAGGCCATTCTGACTAACCTGTCCCCTGGCTGCTGCCTCCCCCATTGAGGAGCAACTGGCTAAGGCTAATGCTGCAGTCTTATGGGCAGGAAGTAGGCTCGGCAGCCAGGGCCTCAGAAGCAGCAGCCACGTGGAGAAAAGACACTCTTCTGGGGGACCCTAGAGACCTGCTCAAAGCTACCTTCCCCACAGCCTGGTTTGATGGTGAGAACCCCACCTCCGGAGGTTGATACCTTTGGTTTTGTGCTGTGGGGAGATTTCTTAAGTCTGCTCAGTAAGTAAATATAGCAAAAATAGCCTAGGCAATGGTACTTAGATAAGATGGTAGAAGGGAGGCAGGTGGTAGGTAGACTGTGCCAGGCTGCAAGAATCAGATAACCTGATACAAAACACAAACTTTCCCTTCCTCACAATTCCCCTCCTCCCCACCCATAGCACGTGAAACTCTCAGTGAGCACTACTATTAATACAAACCAGCAGGGCTTATCTCATGTATTGCTCACAAAACCTCTGCAAAGTGGGGGTCATCACTCCTGTTTTATAGCTAAGGAACACGAGGCTCAGAGAAAGTAACAAGGCCGAGCGCACGCCGTCAGTGCTTCCATGTTGTCTTCCTTGTGCCTCAGGGACAACAGTCCTTCCACTGAAATAGCTACACTAACTGACAGTTTTTGCTATGCTCTTCCCAGTTTTCTGTCTAGTAGTGGGTCCAGGGGGTCTCCAGGATTGCCCTGGGGCCCTACTGCAATCAGGATTACTCCAGTAGGTCTAGAAAGTCTACACCTCTTTGGAAGGTCCTGCTCTCGGGGACTCCTGTGTTTAAGCTGCATTCCAGGAAATCCTTCTTTGTCCTCCAAATGCTTCAGTCCTTCTATGTGGCTGCTGTGAAATAGGTCCAGTCTCCTGGAAACTGGAGCTGCCCCTCCACAACTGTTTTCCACCCTGATTTGAATCCGCAGTGTCCTAGGCATTAAGATGTGGTGAGTGGCTATGGTGGAGGAACATTTATATCACAACAGCAATAAATTCTCTGAGGGTTGGTATAATATAAACAAATGACAGTGAAACGTCTGTGCAATATAGGAGTACAGCAGGGCTTTAGCATATGCTTTAGCACTGCAAGAACTAGGATTTTATGCAGGTGAAATTATGTTTGACAAACCCCCAGGCTGTACAGAGTAAGTCCTGAGTACACAACCATCCAACATTGCCATTTGATCCCCTCCCCATCTTTACCCTCTGCCAACATTATGTAAGTGGCCTATTTTTCCTCAGCACCCAAATCAATTGTTTTGAGCAAAATTTGAAAGAACTTAATTTCATCCAACAAAAAGGATTCTGAACATCCACGGAAGAGATAAGCTGTAAATAGTAGTTTACTCAGGCCTCACCTAGATGTCCTGTCATAAACATTTGGGACCTTGAACTAAAGTTTTGCACATGTTTTAAGAGTCCATTATCTCTGAACTTGGACTCTTCCTAAATGTCTGCTGCCAAACTAACTTTATTGAAATCCTTTCAAACCCAAATGTTTCAGCATTTTGGCTCTCTCTAACGTCTCTCTCTCTCTCTTTCTTTCTCTTTTTCTCTTTCTTTTCTTTCCTTACTTTCTTTCTCTCTCCTTCCTTCCCTCCCTCTTTCCTTCCTTCTTTATTTTTTCTTTCTTTCTTTTCTTTCTATCTTTCCTTTCTTCTCTTTTTTAAATCCTATATTATAATGTCTGGTAATAGTAATAACATCTATAGAGACCACACTATATGCAGGCAATGTTTGCAGTAAGTAAAATTACTATCCTTATTTTATAGAGGATAGAACTGAGGCAAGAAAGAGTTAATAACTTGTTCAAGGTCACGTAGAAGGTAGTTGAGCAGGGAATCTACCGTGAAGCTGTGAGCTTAGGTATGCTCAAGCTCCAGGGTCAAAGGGATCTGGTGTCCATTCTTATCACGTCTCCCTTTTTGGGGGGATGGCGATCTGATAATTTATTCAGCTTCTTTGACGCTGTTTCTCATAATTAACACCAGGAGTTCAACTGGACTTACAACAGAGAAATATTATTGGGGAAAACTAGGAATTCTTCTTCTTTTTTTTTTTTTTTTTCATGAAAAAGGGTTCACACAATTGTGGAGAAAAGAGTGTCACAAAAAGTAGTTTACAAAGTCGTGGCTTATATGCAAAATAAAACAAACACATATAAGTTTATTCTACCCTTCTCAAAGGAAGTGGCGACATAGGGTAGTAACAATCCAGTTCTATAAATATTTATTTTGTCATTACTGGGTGCAAAGTATCAGGGAAGTGTAGCTGTGGAATACCAATGCTTAAGAGACCACAGAGTTCTTGAGACCCACGATTTTTCTTAAAATCCAGATGTGAGTGAGCCCCACCCCACAAACTCTGAAGGCTGAAGGTCTGCTGAAATGTCTGCTGCTGTGTGTCCCAGATAAGTTCAAAAGCATCAGAATGCAGGGAGCTTTCTCCCTGTCTTTCATCTCTTTAAAATGAGTTTTCTCGTTGTAGGGAGTAGGGGGTCCTTAAAACCAAACAATGGTGCCCTCTTATCATCTTTTCCTGTCCTCCTTTCTCCAAGTTTCCGGAGAGGAAAATAAAACCAAACAAACCCCTCAGCACTGTGCTCTCCTGACCGCTAAGCTCTTCTTATACAAAGTGTGCTACGAGCCTTCTGTGTCCCAGCCTCATCACACTGCGCTTTCCCTTCCACACTTGTGGACTTCACAGATTTCTCTGGATCCTTCTCTGGAGATATCTCTGTTCCTCCTTTTCCACAGCTCTTAAGTTTTCTTCTCCCAAGTTTCTCCACACTCTTGTCGAATCCCTTTACTCAGGACTTTTACACAGGATTAAATTTGGGTGGTGTTTTGATTTGTTTTATAACCACCATATGTGCATATTGGTTGTGCTTATTTATTACTATGTAACCCCCTCTGCTCCTTTTCTATAATTTAGTGCAACAAACAAGGCATTACCTTTAACTGAACATTTGGGACCTTGAACTGAACTTTTGCACATGTTTTAAGAGCCCATTATTTCTTAAGTTGGACTCTTCCAAAATCTCTGGTACCAAACTGACTTTATTAAAATCCTTTGAAACACAAGTGTTTCAGCATTTTGGCTCTCTCGGAAGATTCTTTCTTTCTTTCTTTTCATTTTCCTTCCTTCCTTCCTTTCCTTCTTTTCTTTTCTTTCCCTATATTATAGTGTCTGGTATTAATAATAACGTCTATAGAGATCACACTATTTGCAGGCAATGTTTGCAGTAAGTAAAATTTCGATCCTTATTTTACAGAGGAGAGAACTGAGGCAAGAAAGAGTAAATAACTTGCTCAAGGTCACATAGAAGGTAGTTGAGCAGGGAATCTACCGCAAAGCTGTGAGCTTAGTTATGCTCAGGCTCCAGGGTCAAAGGGATCTGGTGTCCATTCTTATCACGTCTCCCTTTTTGGGGGGATGGTAACCTGATAATTTATTCAGCTTCTTTGACGCTGTTTACCTTTCAATAAGATTGACATAAGCATTTTCCGAAAGAGCTAGATTGAGATAAAGCATTCTTTGAAAGATCTAACAGTAAATGAGAGCTGCCTGAGGGATCTGCTTCAGTCCCTAGCACTGGGTAACTGTCAATGCTTCTACGCACCCCACCTGAACCCCCTCGCAGACAGGACTGGGTCCTGCTCCTCTAAATACTCCCATCTCATAGTGGGAGCCCAATAACATCCACTTAAGACGAATCGTCCAAAGGACTTCTATGTCTGCAACCAGCTGGCACACTGGCCGGAGTCTACTTTATCCCCACATCTCTCCGCGCCCTGGTCCTAGGCTTGCCATCCTCTGCCACTCGCTGCTTCTCCAGTCCGACTCCTAACCCTGGCGCGGGCTCGGGTCTTACCATGACATCGTAGCGTAGGGCGTTCATGAAGTGCGCCACCTCGGCGCCCTTGTACACTGTGAACCAGATGGTGCCCTGGTACTGGTCGCCGGCGTCCAGCAGCAGCACGTTGGGTTCGGCGCGGCGGATCTGCTGCACCTTGGTGAAGAGCCGGGCCACGCCACCCACGCAGCGGCTGGCGTTGACGCATTTGCTGGAGTCCTCGCTGGTCTGCTCCAGCCGGCTGTGCACGTCGTTGGTGTGCAGAATCGTGAGCTCCCAGGCGCCGGCCGCGGGCCACAACAGCGCGCCCAGGACGAGGAGCAGCTTGGCGGGCGCCCGCGCGGCTCGGGGACACATAGCGGCGGCGCGTGAACTGGGTGCAAAAGCTGGCGAGCCGGACGAGCGGCTGGGCCCGGGGCTCCGCGCCCTGGCTGGAGGGGCGGGGCCCGGGTCGGGTCGGGTCGGGGCCGGGGCGGGCCCTAGTTCAGCCCCGAGGCCGGGTGGCGGCCAGTCAGTCGCACGCCCGCGACGTCACGGATCCGACCCGGGTACCCGGAGCGCCCGGGCGCGGCTGTCGGCTGGCACCGGCTCCCCGCGGGAAGAGCCGGGAGGTTGTTCCCGGCGGCGAGCGGGCCCCGGCCGCATCCCGGCCCGACTGGGGAGCCTGGGCGCCCGCAGTTCGGCTGATGCTGCGCTGCTCCTTCCGGGGCGCGAGGAAGGAATTGGAGGGGTCCGCCCTGAGTGTGGGTCCTCGCTGAGTCTCTCCTCTTCCGAGGCGCGGGTTTTTCTGCAAGAGAAATGTATGGTTTGCGTCGGGCTTGTGGTTGCGCGAGCTCCACAAAGAGCAAAGGAGGGAAAGGAGACGGGGCGGGAAGAAAGATGAGCGCGCGGGGGGAAAGAGAGGAGGAGGGAAGAGAGGCCGGGCCGAGGAGCTCCTTGCAGTTTCGGGCTGTGAGAGCTGAAGCGCACTGAGATGGGACGCTTCCTATGGTGTTGAGAACGCACGAAGTCCACAGTGCTTAGACAGACAATCTCAGAAAGCAAGAAATCATTCGAATCCAGTTCCTCGTTTATTCACGATTAAAACCTTAGTGATAAAACAGTGGCGACGCGTGGACAGCTCCTGAAAGCTGAAACACCACTGGGGTAAAATCTGACAACTATAAGGAAGGGATGCTGCCCTTCGTTGCTTTTCTGTTTTTTTTTTTTTTTTTTTTTTTTTTTTTTTTTTTTTTTTTTTTTTTTTTTTTTTTTTTTTTTTTTTTTTTTCTTTTTGTTGCGTGTGCTTTCAGTGTCATAATGAAGTCATAGCCAAATACAATATTAGGAAGCTTTCCCTCTATGTTTTCTCCAAAGAGTTTTATAATTTAAACTCTTACACTTAGATCTTTAATCCATTTTAATTTTCATATGTAATGTAAGAGTCCAAATTTGTTCTTCTGCATGTGGATATCCAATTTTCTTAGTACCATTTGTTGAAAAGACATCTTGTGCTGTACCGTTTTTAAGACACTGGCTGGAAGCTCGGAAATTGTAAATCGTTTGCCAAGAAAGGCCATGCAGTTTGGGAGCAGCAGAGCCTGCGCCACACAAGACCCTTGCTTCTGAGACACCTCTAATGTCATACTTCGCAAGGTTTTGCTTTGTCCCTCTTTGTCACCTGCTAGAAGCAGGTAAAAGAACTGGTAGTTTTACTGATTTAACTTAAAATGATTTTAGACTTACAGAAAAGTTGCAAAGGTAATAAAGGGAGTTCCCACATAATCACCTATATTACCCTATGTTGGCAGCTTATATAACCAATGAAACTAAAAAATTAACATTGATACAAAACTATTAACTATACTACTGATTTTATTTGAATTTCACCAACTGTTCCACTAATGTCCTTTTTCTGTTCCAGGATCCAATCTGGGATACCATATTGCAGTTAGTTTTCATGTGTTCTTAGCCTCCTCTAATTTGTGACGGTTTCTCAGTCTTTTGTCTTCAAAAACCTCGACCCTTTTGAACAGTACTGTTTTCTGTATACTGCCCCTCAGTTTGGGTTTCTCTGATGTTTTCTCATGATTGGACTGAAGCTGAGGATGTTTAGGAAGAATGCCACAAAGATTATGTGCCTTTCTCATTGCCTGGCATCTGGGGGTAGATGATGTCAACATGACCTATTGCTGATCACTGGTGAACCGATCATTTGTTGTTTCTTGTCTCTTAAACCTGAGCCACTGCAATAGTTTCTGAAATTCCTGTCCCGGGGATGCTACCAGACTTCTGCTTCAATATAATTCCCGTGTGATTTGTTTTCATATAGATCTAAAATGTCCTTTGATTGTTTATTGCACCACGTTCAAGCTTTGCAGACTGGCCTTTTGAAGTCTAATTTTATCCAGCCAACTTTACCTTCCACTGTTCCTCACACATTCCCTTTGTCCTCATTTCTCTCCAAACCACCATTCCCATTCTGCCCTCAAGCCAAAGTCCAGGGTTCCTTTAATTTCTTGTTCAGGTCAACGTGAAATTTCTTTGGCTCCTTCACACAGCAGTGAGCTGTTCTCTTTTCTAAATTTCTTGTTAGTTCCTATAATCTCACTTTAATGTGTTTTTTTTTTTTTCTCTCTCTCTAGGTGTTTAATATATGTTTTTGGTCTTCTCTCCAAGTGGTGGAAACAGAGTCACTGCTTCAATAGTAGTAGTACTTGCAATTCAAGTAACACTAACCTAAAATCTACTTTAGACATAGTGGGCCATAGTATGAAAGAACCAAGAAGGATTTTGACTCTCCTAGAGCTGATACTGCTGCAAACAATGTGAGGGTGCATACACTAGGTGCAAAGCCATGAGGATCATAGAAATTTTCCCAAGTCCATGAGGAAAGTAAAAGCAGGCAAAGCTCCACATACAAATCAAGGCTTTATGTATTGTTTCATCAGCTGATTAGACTTAAGAAAGTATTGAAGAAAATGTCAAATAATGCAGAATAAATATAAAAGTGTGTAGTGCTAATATCCATTACATTGGGAATAGCCCCTTAAATTGAGGAAATATTATTTCAGTACATATTACAAAACTATTATCTGAGTCACGAAAAATCTCACATCATTGATGAACAACGTATTTAGTGCTAAACTAGATTTAAATTAAAGCTAATTTAAATTTAGTTTTAAATTAAAACTAGGTTTTAATTTAATGTGTATAGTCTGTACTATATTTATTAAACATATAGTAGAGTGACAAATACTTTAATAATAGATTACATATTGGATCTAATAACAATACATTATTGATTTATTAGAAAATAAATGGGTATATAACTCCATTTGTCAGATCACAGTTCAGTCAGAACAATAGGTTGGCTATGGATTACAAAAGTTCTGCAAAAATAAATGAAAGCAATCTGTAGGAACCAATAGCAAAATTTACAAATAGTAAATTGTGTGTAACAATCTTTGATAACAGAAAAGTTTATAATAAATATGTGTGTGTATAAATGCATACGTAAATGCATACATTTTTCTTTGAGAGTCAGTTGTTGAACATTTACCAGCACACCAGTGGAACTATCTAATGGATAATATATGTTTAAGTTTCTTTTGTGATGAGAACCTATTTTATAACTTATCACAAAGTCTTTAGTAAAATATCCATTTTTTTTTTTTTTTGAGACTTACAGTGGTGCAATCTCAGCTCACTGCAGCCTCCACATCCCGGGTTCAAGTGATTCTCCTGCCTCAGCCTCCGGAGTAGCTGGGATTACAGGTGCTTGCTACCACGCCTGGCTAATTTTTTGTATTTTTAGTAGAGTTGGGGTTTCATCACCTTGACCAGGATGGTCTCGATCTCTTGACCTGGTGATCCACCTGCCTCAGCCTCCCAAAGTGCTGGGATTACAGGCGTGTGAATAAAATATCCATTTTTAAAAATTTGTTGAGATAGATTTATTAGGTAAGCTGAATTAAAAATCTGAGACCTGCTTTGAGATGGATGCAGGGTAAAAACAGAGGGACCTTGTCATAGGCATCCTGGCACATTCGGATTATACAGTTAAAGGGCTGATATTAATATTTCATCTTATTGGTAAGAAAACTTAATGTGATATTTAACCTGGCTAAATAATTTGCTTAAGATCATTCATGTCCAAGTAGGTGGCAGGCAGGTTTTGAGCACAGTTGAATTCCAATACTCAGGTTCCATTGTTAAGTCTTCACAAAAGTATGAAGGGTAGGTATTATTATCTGCTCCCCATCCCTACTTTTCTGTGGAGAGAACACAAAATCTACTCACACAGTGATTTTCAAGTATACAATACATTGTTATTAACTATAGTCACCAAGTTATACAGTAGATCTCTTGAACTTATTACTCCAATCTAGCTGAAGTTTTGTATTTTGTGACCAGCATCTCCAATAACCCTTAAGGCAGCCCCTGGTAACCACCATGCTACCCTCTGCTTCTGCGAGTTAATCTTTTTCAGATTACATAGTGTCCTCCAGTTTCATCCATGTTATTGCAAATGATAGGATTTCCTTCTATTTTAAGGCTAAATGGTATTCCACTGTGTATATATTCCACATTTTCTTTGTCCATTCATCCACTGATGGACAGTTAGGTTGATTCCAAAGCTTGACTATTGTGATAATGCTGCAATATTATTCTCCTTTTATGGGTAATAAAATGGAGTTTCAACATGTTAAATTGCTCAAAGTTTCACAAGCAGACAGGGTTTATTTTTTTCCTTTTATATTTGTAACTCTATTTCACATAAAGGCCCTCTGTCCACTCAGAATGTTTATCTCCTGCTGTCTGTCATCTCTTATGCTCAGGGAGCAGTTCTTGGTCTGGGGACTTCTGAGAAGGCTACAAAAGCTCAGGATCCTTTCTTGCAACGGTGCCACAGTCCTTGTGGCCATAGGAGGATGATCAATGTTTACTGGCCTCTTTCATAAGTCACAAATAATAGAGTGGGTTAGATTTGAGTCAATCCAGGACATAGAATGTGTATTTTCAGAGGCAGGTAGGTCACCTGAGGTCAGAAGTTCGAGACCAACCTGCCTGATATGGTGAAACCCCATCTCTACTAAAACTACAAAAATTAGCTGGGCGTGGTGGTGTGCACCTGTAATCTCAGGATTGGCGCATTTTGATCCACTTCCCTGCAGCTGCTAACTAACTTGAGAGTCATGTAGCAAACTGACCACCTGCTCCTCCATTGTTCCTATAGATAGAATCTCTGACATTGGACTTTTTGAGATGGAGTCTCACCCTGTCACCCAGGCTGAAGTGCAGTGGTGCAATTTCTGCTCACTGCAACCTTGGCCTCCTGGGTTCAAGCGATTCTCCTGCCTCAGTCTCCCAAGTAGCTGGGATTACAGGTGCGTGCCTTGGCTTTCCAAAGTGCTGGGATGATAGGCATGAACCACCACGCTTGGCCAGCACTGGACCTTTTAACCTAATAATTACTTAAGGTGTTTTTTCAGATCCTGAATTCTAGCAGAATGGCTGATGCCGGCTGGTCTGAAGACCCCCAGAGAGGAACTGACTCAGCACAGGAATGTAGTCTCTTCATCTACCTGCCCCATGACTTCACCTCTCACTTCTTGACCAATTAGCAATCACTACATTTTAGCCCATCACTTGTCCAGATCCCTTAAAAGTCCCATATCCAAGTCTTTTGGAGATGTGGATTTGAGGTTTCCTCCTGTCTGCTTATTTGGCTGTTTTATGATTATTAAACTCTTTGCTGCAACTCCTGCTGTTTTGGCATATTGGTCTTGTCACTGTGCAATAAGCAGTCAAATGTAGTGGTCCTGTAACACCTTTGCCGAGTTAGGGAAGTTCTCTTCTGTTTCCAGCTTGCAGAGAGGTTTTGATAATGTTTATTTCCTAGCAAAGAGAAATCTGAAAATACCCAGAACATTTCATAAGTCTGTCAAAAGTTCTGTCTACCTAGAGGACATTAAAGTTGAACTATGGATTTATAATCATTTTTCTTTCTGATATAAACTGTATCTTCTGGCATTGGTAAGATAAAAGGATCAATAAAATATTAGCAAATTAAATAAAAAATGTTTAAAAAGAATCATAGTGTATGACCAAGTGAGATTTAGCACAGCTATTCAAGGCTGGTTTAACATTTACTCAAAAATCAATTAATGTAGTCCATATCAACAAGCTAAAGAATGCAAATTTTTATTTTATTTATATTAATTTTTTATCCTTATTTTCAGAGACTGTGTACTACACAAAGAATATGAATTATATGATCATAACAATAGATGCAGAAAAAGCATTTGCCAAAACCCCGTACCTATTCATAATAAATAATCTCAGCCAATTAGGAATAGAGAACTTCCTTAACTTGTTGAAAGCATCTATGTGTAATCCCAGCACTTTGAGAGGTAGAGGCGGGTGGGTCACTTGAGGTCAGGAGTTCGAGACCAGCCTGACCTATATGGTGAAACCCCATCTCTACTAAAAACTACAAAAATCAGCTGGGCATGGTGGTGCATGCCTGTAATCCCATACACTTGGGAGGCTGAGGCCAGAGAATCTCTTGAACCCAGGAGGCAGAGGTTACAGTGAGCCAAGATCGTGCCATTGCACTCCAGCCTGAGCAACAAGAACAAAGGTCAAAAAAAAAAAAAAAAGATCAAAAAAAAAAAAAAAAAAGAAAAGACATGGAAGAAACTTAAATGCATATTACTAGTGAAAGAAGCTAATCTGAAAAGGGTACCTGCTGTATGATTTATATGACATTCTGAAAAAGGCAAACTTGGAGACAGTAAAAGTGTTGAAAAACACGTACTTGGAATGAAGAGACCTTCCAAACAGGCTTTGTGTGAGCAACATGGCTGTTTATTCACCTGGGTGCAAGTGGGCTAAGGCCGAAAAGGGCATTAGCAAAGGGCAGTGGGATAGGAGTTGGTTTTATAGGTTTTGGTAGTTTTTTGGGGGGGGGTGTTGCAGAGTAAGTTTAGTTACAGTGGTGGGGGATGGGGACAATGGGGAATGCAAGCAGGGGGTGGGAGACATCAGCCAAGGCAAGTAGGACTTCAGACTTTCAGGCTCCAGGCCTGCATATGGAGACCTGACATACCTGTGTTTTTATATAGAGAGAAAGAATTGGAGAAGACAGGGTGATAACAGGTTTTAGTGGGTGGGAGCGAAGTTTTTTAAGGCTTCTTCCAGTGGGATTGGGGGTGGGGTGGGAACCTAAAAATGAGAAAGAGTTTAGACTGTTGGGAGATTTTGGGGAAAGGAGTAATTTTGTGGGGTTGTTAGAAGGAGTATTTGTCATATTGACTGATTGGTTATTGCTTGTATATGATTTTGTAGGAATTGAGAAATTAATTGGAAAAACACAGGGTTTAAATAAGAGAAGGAGAAAGAGAAGGTTATGTGGAGGGAGAGCTTTTGTTTTTATGGTGTATGAGGAAGGTTGTGGTATCTATAAGCAACCACTGACTTTTATTAACAAGATTGGGTTTGAGCAGAGTTGAAGCCAGATTAAGAGTGAAATATTAGCTGTAATTGCCGGGAGGAAATGTGTAAACTGGCAACTTAAACAAAAGCAGGGCATGTAAAAGTCAATGAGTATAGTGAATCTAAGCACAGTTAGATAGAAAATAATAGAAACAGACTTTCTGAGGTGTGGTTTAAGTAGTAGGGGCGACTGCTTAAAGGTGGAGAAGGTGAGGGGCTGAAAGTAAGTGTGTGAGGTGTAAAGAGAAAGCTTTGGAGGCTGTGAGATCTAGAGGGTAAATGGGGCATAGCTTGTGATTTTGAGGGATTTTAAGAGTATTAGGGCGGCAGCCGCTGCTGTGCGTTGTCATGAGGGCCAGCCCAGGACTGTTAGGTTAAGTTGTTCGGATAAAAAGGCTACAGGCGGTGGGCCTGGCTCCTGTGTAAGAATTTTGACTGTATAGCCCTGGATTTTAGCAGTATATAATGAAAAAGTGCTGGGACAGGTTGAGAAGAACTAGGGAGGAGTAGTTTTTAGAGCTGTTTTTTAAGGAGCGAAAGGAGGAATGAGGAAATAATTTAGGATTAATAGGCTGTATAAATCATCTTTAGTGAGTTTATAAAATGGCTTAGTTAGAATAGCAAAACCCATTATCCAGAGGTGAAAGTAGCCAACTACACCTGGTTGGGGTTTGGGAAATTAACTGGATATGGTTGACAGGGGGAGCACGTGTATGGTGGCGAAAGATTATAACAGATGGGGAAGAAATTTGGGCTTTGGAAGTGGATACACGATACCTCTTTGAGTATAGATGCTGAAGAAGCCGGAGGGTGAATTAAAAGGCTATGTTGCAATAGACAGGTGATAATAGGCTTTACACCTTTTAAAGCCTGTTGTGGGATGGGGGACTGGCGCTGGGCAGGGTACGGGTGGTTAGGTTTAAAGGGGTTGATGAGGGGTGAGTGACTTGTAGCAATGGAAGGGAAGGCAGTGTTCCACACCCTAGGATTAAGGTAAGGGACATAAGGGGAGCATGGAGGGAGGTACGGATTCAAGGAGGAGGGTGGCAATGAGATGTGGCTGTAGCCCAGGAATACTGAAGGAGACAGACAATTTTACTAGGATATCCCGGCCTAACAGGGGAACTGGATAAGTGGGGATGATTATGAAAGAATGTGGAAAGGAGTGCTGGCCTAATTGACACCAGACCTGGGGAGTTTTGAGAGGTCTGGAGGCCTCGCCCTTAATTCCCACAACAGTTATGGAGGCCAAGGAGACAGGTCCTTGAAAAGAAGGCAGTGTGGGGTGGGTGGCCTCCATGTTGATTAAGAAGGGGATGGACTTGCCCTCCACCGTAAGAGTCACCCGAAGTTTGGCCTCTGTGATGGTCCAGGGGGCTTCCGAGATGCTCGGGCAGCGTTAGTCTTTAGCTGCCAAGCCGAGGATTGGAGCTTTAGGAGCTCTAGGAGCAGCAACGGGAGTCAGACAGTTGACTTTCTCTGGGGGCCCCGCACAGATGGGGCAGGGCTTAGGAGAAATCCCGGGCGGTGGGCATTCCTTGACCCAGTGGCCAGGTTTCTGACACTTGAAGCAAGGTCCGGGAGGGGCAGCTGGACATGCTGCAGTCTGGGCGCTTTGAAGTCTTTGTGAGCTGACGGTGTGGCTGGGGTTTGTGTTACGGCAGAGACAAGCATCTGTAGTTCTGAGATGCACTGCCACTGGGCAGATTTTTCCCTATTATTGAACACCTTGAAGGTGAGGTTGCTTAATTCCTGTTGTGGGGTTTGAGGGCCAGATTTTAATTTTTGTGGCTTTTTGTAATGTTACGGGCTGATTGGGTGATAAAATGCATATTAAGCGGT
The DNA here is from genome assembly GCF_001604975.1 of Cebus imitator. Taxonomy (NCBI): domain Eukaryota; kingdom Metazoa; phylum Chordata; class Mammalia; order Primates; family Cebidae; genus Cebus; species Cebus imitator. Next base: position 1,460,226 of record NW_016107733.1, on the reverse strand, counting down.
TTTCAGGCGTGAGAGTAGAAGTAAGGACGACATTTAAGTTATTCCAGGTGAGATTAAAGGACTGGGTTAAGTATTGGAGGATTTGATGAAAAGGAGCCTAACCAGTGGCTAATTTGGGAAAGGTTGGATAAGGGAAAAGGAATATGCACCCTAACTATGCCTTTGGCTCCAGCCACCTCTGGAAGGGGGAATTGTTGGGCAGGGGCAGAGGAGGTAGCCATGGGACTAAACTGTAAGCTGGGCCACCTATGAAGTGGGGAGGTGACGGGAGAGGCATAAGGAGGTGGGTTGTGGACAGAGGAAGAGAAGGTAGATATGTGGAAAAACTTCAACATAACAGGAGTCTTTCTTATCAGGGCTTGTCTGTGCAGGGAGCAATGAAATATAATGACCTGAGGAGGTTCTTTTTTCATGAAAGTAGCAAAATGGGATATGTGAAAAACCTCACAAAAGCTCCATTTGCACAGAGTACAAAGTATTTCTTTCCAGGCAAAATTGTGTTTGGCATTTCTTTATTCTTTCTTTCTGAAAAACCATTTCTGGGCTGGGTGTGATGGCTCACACCTGTAATTCCAGCACTTTGGGAGGCCGAGGCGGGTGGATCACAAGGTAAGGAGTTCAAGACCAGCCTGGTCAAGATGGTGAAACCCTGTCTCTACTAAAATTAGAAAACAAAACAAAAAAATTAGCCAAGCATGGTAGCAGGTGCTTGTAATCCCAGCTACCTGGGAGGCTGAAGCAGGAGAATCACTTGAACCTGGGAGGTGGAGGTTGCAGTGAGCTGAGGTCACACCTCTGCATTCCAGCCTGGGCATACAGTGAGACTCTGTCTCAAAAAACAAAACCAAACAAAACACCATTTCCAACGTAAGGCACACAAACATACAGTTAGATAGAGGTGTTATAGGACAGGGGTCCCAATCCAGATCCCAAGAGAGGGTTCTTGGATCTTGTGCAACAAAGAATTCAGGGCGACTCTGCAGTGCAAAGTGAAAGCAAGTTTACTAACAAAGTAAAGTAATAAAAGAATGGCTATGTTAAAACACATGCTCTGAATGAAGAGACCCCCCAAGCAGACTTTCTGTGAGCAACATGGCTGTTTATTCACCCAGGTGTGGGTGGGCTGAGTCCAAAATTAAGTCAGCAGAGGGTGGAGAGACAGGAGTTGGTTTTATAAGTTTGGAGTAGGCAGTGGAAAGTTACAAAAATTACAGTTCAGGGCAGTTTTTCAAGCTGGGAGGGGGTTATAGGGTCTGGAGTCACAGGGTTGACCAAGGTTGGTTACAAAGTCTAGTTGCCTTATCAGTTGAGGTGGGAATAAGGAACAATAGAATAATGTTTCAAAGTTAATTAGGCACTGCAGGGATTGACCATTTCTTCTTCTTTTGTGGTTTTCCAGTTACTTCAGACATGCTAGTTCCAGGAACTCATCTGCAGTGTACATGCAGTCACAGAGGTTACCATACCATCCATGGTAACAGTCAGTCAGTCAGCCTAAAAGACCTTACAGGCTACTCCATAGACAAAGCAGCCCTGAGCGCTGCTGGTTGCCCATTTTTATGGTTTTATTTTTTGATGATATGCTAAAGAAGGAGTGGATTATTCATGCCTTCTCTTTTTAGACCATATTGAATAACTTCCTGACATTGCCACAGTATCTGTAAACTGTCATGGTGCTGGTGGGAGTGTTGCAGTGAGGACAAACAAAGGTCACTCTTGTCACCATTTTGTTTTTGGTGAGTTTTGGCTGGCTCCTTTAATGCAACCTGTTTTATCAGCAAGGTCCTTATGACCTGTATTTTGTGCTGACCTCCTATCTCATCCTGTGACTTAGAAAGCCTTAACTGTCTGGGAGTGCATCCCAGTAGTTTCAGTGTCATTTTACCCAACTCCTATTTAACATGGATTTGCTTTGGTTCAAATGCTTCTTACAGAGCTATAAGTTATAGCATTTCATAGTACAGTAGAGAAATTATAGTTAATAATTTATTGTATATTTCAAAAAAGCAAGAAGAGAAGATTTAAGTGTTCTCAACACAAGTACAATGTTTCAGGTGATGGATATTCCAATTACCCTGATTTGATCATTACACACTGTACGTAAGTATCAAAATATGACATGTGCCCCCAAAATATGTATAAATCAATAAAAGAGGTAATACATTTTCAAAATGTTGACAGTATTTGTAATTTCTAAAAAGAACTCAAAAATATAAGAATTATTTTTTTGATGGCAACAGCAAAAACATTGTGAACAAAACGAGGAGCTGGCTATTTAAGGAGATGGCCTGTAATTTCAGTCAGTTGTGGAGTAAAGGGGAACCTCTACATCGCCAATTTTTTAATGATTTTCTTCAAAATGTTAAAAAGAAATATCATTTCTTCAGAGAAGACACACATAAATGGAAAAACATCCCATTCTCATGGATAGGAAGAGTCAGTATCATTAAAGTGTCTATACTGCCCAATGCAATTTATAGATTCAATGCCATTCTTATCAAACTACCAATGATGTTCTTCACAGAACAAGAAAACACTATTTAAAAATTCATATGGAACCAAAAAGAGCCTGAATAGCCAAAGCAACCATAAGCAAAAATAATAAAGCTGGAGGCATCATGTTACTCAACTTCAAACTATATTATAAAGTTACAGTAACCAAAACAGCATGGAACTAGTACAAAAACAGGCACATAGAACAATGGAACATAACAAAGAGTCCCAAAATAAGGCCACACATCTGATTTTCAACAAAGCTGACAAAAATAAGCAGTGGAGAAAAGACTCCCTATACAATAAATGATCACTGGCTATCCATATGTAGAAGATTGAAGAGGGACCCATTCCTTATACCATATGCAAAAATCAACTCAAGATGGATTAAAGACTCAAATGTAAAACCTAAAACTATAAAAACCCCAGAAGACAACCTAGGCATTAACAGTCCTGAACATAGGTACAGGCAAAGATTTCATGACAAAGACACCAAAAGCAATAGAAACAAAAGTAGGCCGGGCGCGGTGGCTCACGCTTGTAATCCCAGCACTTTGGGAGGCCGAGGCGGGTGGATCACGAGGTCAAGAGATCGAGACCATCCTGGTCAACAT
>NW_016107733.1:1454717-1456704 GCF_001604975.1 Cebus imitator | reverse complement strand
AAGAGACATGAACAGACACTTCAAAAGAAGTCAACAAACATATGAAAAAAAGCTCAATATCACTGTTCATTAGAGAAATGAAAATCAAAATGATAATGAGATACCATCTCACACCAGACAGAATGGCCATTATTATTATTATTTTTTATTTATTTTTTCAGAATGGCCACTATTAAAAAGCCAAAAACTAACAGATGCTGGCAAGGTTGCAGAGAAAATGGAACACTTACACACTGTTGGTGGGAGTGTAAATTAGTTCCAACATTGTGGAAAGCAGTATAATGATTCTTCAAAGAGCTAAAAGCAGAACTACCACTCAACTCAGCAATTCCACTGCTGGGTATATACCCAGAAGAATATGAATCATTCTATCATAAAGACTCATATAGGCAAATGTTCACTGCAGCACTATTCCCAATGGGAAATACATGGAATCAACCTAAATGTCCATCAGTGACAGATTGGATGAAGAAAATGTGGTACATGTATACAATGGAATACTCCACAGCCATAAAAAAGAATGAGATCATGTCTTTTATGGGAACATGGATGGAGCTTGAGGCCATTATCCTTAGCAAACTAACAGTGGAGTTGAAAACGAGATATTGCATGTCCTCACTTGTAAGTGGGAGCTAAATGATGGACATATAAACACATAGAAGGGAACAACATACACTAGGGTCTACTTGAGGGTGGAGGGTGGGAGGAGGGATATGATCAGGAAAGATAACTAACAGGTGCTAGGCTTACCTGGGTGATGAAATAACATGTATAGTATACTCCCAAGACATGAGTTTACCTATATAACAAACCTTCACATGTATTCCTGAACTGAAATAAAAGTTAAAACAATTATTTCTGAAACTTACCATATAATTGGCAAACAGCCATTTCTAGCCTTTTTCCCAATAAAAATAGGGGGATTTCAGAAAACTTACATCATTTTTCTGGTACATTGTATGAGAGGTTAGAGGCCAGAGAATCATAGTGTGCATTCCTATCCCAAGGATGTATGTGGGCCACACTGCCTATCAAATTTAAAACTCTTTGGAATAGACTCAACAGTTATTTAAAGAAATTTATAAGTTAGCCTGCCCTAAAACTATTTCAGAAAAATGAGGATTTCACTTATTCTAGAAACAATCACCAGGAATACTGTGCTCCAAAGATGAAACATTTTTCCTCATATTTTTATATTAATAATCATAACAGTCCAATTGCCATTTTAAGCAAGCTACCTTTTATTCTGTAACACCTCCCTTTTTCCATCAAAAAACTAGAAATTTGAAAGAGTATAATCATTTGTGGGAAAAACATAGTTATATATTTGTATCTACTATGTTTTAAAGAAAACATAACTGCCCCATGGGTTCTTTCTGCACGCTGCACAAATGGGAGTAATTCACTGCGACCATGACATTGCAATAGAGTTTAACTGAAGTGAGGCCAGCCATGCCACATGGTAGAGAGAGTTGTTACTCAAATCAATCCCCCAGAAAATTTGGAGGCTAGGGCTTTTCAAGGATAGTTTATCGGGCCAGGGAGTTGGCCTCTGGGTGAGGCTACAGGACCAACTGGCAGGAGTCAGTGTGTCCGAGTGGACACATAGGTCATCAGAAATGCAAACACCTGAAAAGACATCTCAAAAGGCCAATCTTATGATCTACAATAGTGATGTTTTCTCCAAGAGTTGCAAATGTTGTGGCCTTGGAATAATGGCTGGTAATTGTTTATATCTACTCCTTAGCAGAATTCAGGTCCCTCATATCCTAACTTGGTGGCCTTTCATTGGCTTTACATAGGCAGTTTAGCTTTGGGGAAGGGCTATTATCGTCTAAACTATAAAGGTTTCTCAGATTAGCTTGGTTTAAGCCTAGGAATGACCAACAGCTGTTTGGAGGTTAAAGGCAAATGGCGGTTGGTTAGGTTAGATCTCTTTCACTGTCATAATCTTCTCACTGTTACAATTTTTTTGGAAAGGCAGTTT
>NW_016107733.1:1420679-1454541 GCF_001604975.1 Cebus imitator | reverse complement strand
AGGCACGCGCCACCATGCCCAGCTGATTTTTTGTATTTTTAGTAGAGACGGGGTTTCACCATGTTGACCAGGATGGTCTTGATCTCTTGACCTCGTGATCCACCCGCGTCAACCTCCCAAAGTGCAGGGATTACAGGCGTGAGCCACCGCGCCGGGCCCACATACTGTTTTTTAAACTATAGGAAATAGGAGAGGTAAGCCCTATGGTCAACACTTTACTTTCATTGTTTTATTTAATTCTCACAGCAGCCTTTTCAAAGATGCAGAGAGAGAAAACCCTTTGCCTAGTTCAACATAACCAGATCCTTCTGACTGTCTAATCTCATTGACTCAAAATTGAATACATTTTTATCTCTTTTGATTGGGAGGAAGCACGTATTAGAAAGAGCACACTGAGACCTTGGGCAAGAGTCTTGGTTCCTCTGTGGCATAATTTCTCATTCTATGTCAGAAGAGACAGTGTAATAATCTACTCTCCCAAACTTGCAAAACAGGTTCCAAAAATATTGCTCTCTGGTGATATGGTGGTAAGTTGGGCAGGCCTGGAAAAGGTGCTTCATTGAATGACAGTGGGAGAGCTGGATAGGCTGATGCCCCTGTTTATAGAATGATGGGCCAAAAGTACTGGAGATAGTGGTAGGTACTAATTGCACTCAAGGGACATTTTTTTGTGGGGAGCTGAGCAGCCTATTCACTCCCATTAAAGGAAAGGAAGGAAGGCAATGTTGGTAAGGAAGACTGACGTTACCATGCCTGAGTTTCCCCCTTCCCTTTGCAGAATAATTCACATATATCTCTAAGGGCAGCCAGCATCCATCATATCTTTTCTACGTAGCTGGCATTGTATGTCTATTAAATCTCGTTTAATTATCTCAACAATCCTATGAAGTACAGTCAGTACTTTTTAAATCTCTATTTTACAGAAGGTACAATTAAAGATTTGAGTGTGTGTCTTGCTCAGATTCACAGAACTCGTAAGTGAATACATCACCTTGCTTTAATTGTGAACCCATCTGTACCACTTCTATAGGCTTCTGTATACTCTTAAAAAATTGTGGTGCCCTGGATTTCCCTTAGCTAAGAGAAGCCAAAGGACAAACTATAAAATAGGTCAGCAACATAATCCCATTTTCATGAGAATTACTAATATAAGATTAACCTGATTTTATTGTCTTAGCCCCATAACCCTCAACCTGTCCCAGACCATTGTGCCTGTTAACCCAGGCCTTCAAAAGAGATAGGAAGGTTACTCAGCACTCAACAGTAACTGTATTTTTAAATAATAGCTTTATTGAGTTGTAATTTAAATACTATAAAATTTACCCTTTTTAAGTGTACAATTTCCAATTGTTTTTACTATATCCACAAAGGTGTACAACCATCATGAAGTCAATTTTATAACATTTTTGTCACCTCCAAAAGAAACTGCCATTAATGGTCACTCTCTATTTCTCCCCATATTTGCCAAACCTAGGAAATCACCAATCTATTTTCTGCCTTTATGCATTTCCCTATTTTGGAAATTGAATATAAGTAGATTCATACTATATGCAGTCCTTTGTGACTGGCTTCTTTCACTTAGCACAATATTTTCAGGGTTCATCTGGGTTATAGTGTGTATCAGTACTGCATTCCTTCTTACGGCTGCATAGTATTCTATTGTATAAATATAAAAGATTGTATTTATTTTCCATCAATTCATTGACATTTAGATTATTTTCACTTCTTGCCTGTTATGAATAATGCTATTATGAAATTCTAGGAAAGGTTTCTGAGTGAACATATGTTTTCAGTTCTGTGCAGAATGACTTATCTATGTAGAAACTCAATGTTTCTACATCTTAAGGAATGGCCAAATTGTTTTTCAAAGTACTAGTGAGTATGAAGCAATATCTCATTGGTTATGAATCAATATCTCATCGGTTATGATTTGTATTTCTCTAACAGCTAATTATTTTGAGCACCTTTTTATGTACTTTTTAGCTATTTGTATATCTTAGTTGGAGAAATGGCTACTAAATCCTTTCCATATTTCTAAAACTGAGTTTTTTGTCTTTTTGTTGTTGAGTGGTAAGAGTTGTTTATGTATTCTGGATACAAACTCCTTATAAGATATACGATTTGCAAATATTTTCTCTCGTTATGTGGATTTTCTTTGCACTTTTTTGATAGTGTTTCTTAAGCACAAACACTTTTAATACTATAAAAAGTGGTGTCATATCCAGGAAACCATTGCTTGGTCCTAAGACATAAATATTTACTTGTATATTTTCTTTTGAGAGTTTCATAACACTTATTTTTCTTGTGTTTAATAACAGCCATTCTGATAGGTATGAGATGATGTATCATTGTAATCTTAATTTGTATTTCTCTGATATTGAACATTTTTTCATATTTCTGTTGGCTGTTTGTATAACTTCTTTTGAGAAATGTCTTATTACTCAAAATGCCCATATTTTAAAAAATAAGAAACTCAATAGCAAAAAGTAGAAATAACCCTATTAAAAATGGGCAAAGAATTTAAATAATTTCTCTCTAAACACTGCCTTCAGTGTATCCCATAAGTCATGGTGTTTTTTTGTTTTTTTCATTTTCATTCATCTCAAAGAACTTTCTAATTTCCTTGTGATTTATTCTTTAATCCATTGTGAATTTCCTAAATTTTGTTCATTTATTAATTTCTAATTTTATCCCATTGTGTTTGGAGGACATTCAACCTTTTGCATGATGTAAATCCTTTTTAATTTAGGGAGGCTGGTTTTGTGGACCAACATATTGTCTATCCTGAAGAATATTTCATTCGCCCTTGGAAAGACTGTATTTTCTGTTGTCGAGTGGAGTGTTATTTAGATGTCTGCTAGGTTTACTTATAAAGTGTAGTTTAAGCCTTTTATTTTTTTCTTGATCTTCTGGCTCCTTGTTCTATCCATTATTGAAAGTCAGGTATTGAAGTTTCCAAATGTTATTGAATTACCTATTTATTTCTATTCTGTTTTTACTTCATGTATTTTTAGATTTTGTTGTTATATGTATACATGTTTATAATTGTTGTTCTTATTTCTGATAAATTTATTCTTTTGTCATTATAAAATGTTCTTCTTAAAGTCTACTTTGTACGATATTAATACAGTAACTCCAGCTTTCTTTTGGTTACTTTATGCATTATATCCCCGTTACCATTCTTTTATTTTCTTGCTTTTGTTTTTGAAATTTGTTTTTCTTTTCCACCTGCTACCCTCTCCCTCGGAGCACTGCTCAGGCTGCACCGTGCTGGCTCTGAGCTCTGGGCTCTGGCTAAGCTAGTGCCACCGTTTTCTCCCTTTAGCAAATGCCTATAATTAGACAATACCACCTATGGAGAAAACACTTGTGAAAACAGACATTCAGATAACTCTTCCTTCTCTGGGTGTTATGGAAGAGTAGTTCCACAGTCTGGCTTGGCTGCAAAACACTTTATTGATGTAGGAACTGGTGTCATAAATGAAAATTATAGAGGAAATGTTGGTGTTGTACTGTTTAATTTTGGCAAAATTTGAAGTCAAAAACAGTGATTAAATTGCACAGTTCATTTGTGAATGGATTTTTAAAATCTAGAAATAGAAGAAGTTCTAGCTTTGGATGACACTGAAAAGGGTTCAGGAGGTTTTGGTTACACAGGAAAGAATTAAAATTTATGCCAAGAATAGAAAATGCAAATTCATACATTTTTCTTAAAAACAGAGAATTTTTGCTTAAAAAAGTATGTATTTTGGCCAGGTGTGGTGGCTTATGCCTGTAATCCCAACACTTTGGGAAGCCGAGGTGGGTGGATCACCTGAGGTCGGGAGTTTGAGACCAGCCTGACCAACATGGAAAAACACCATCTCTACTAAAAATGCAAAATTAGCCAGATGTGATGGCACATGCCTGTAATCGGGCAGGAGAATTGCTTGAACCTGGGAGGCGGAGGTTGCAGTGTGCTGAGATTGTGCCATTGCATTCTAGCCTGGGCAACAAGAGTGAAACTCTATCTCCAAAAAAAAAAAAAAAAGTATGTATTTTGCAGACAGTATATGGCTGAATCATGTTTTATAATCTATTCTTCCAATCTCTGCCTTTTGATTGGAATTTTAATCCATTTACATTTAATGTTATAACCAATTTGAAAATATTTATATGTCATTTTCCAATTTGTGTTATATATTTCTCTTATGTCCTTTTTTTGCTCCTCTAGCCCTTCACTATTGCCTTTTTTGTTACGTATATACCTTTTATTGTATCATTTTAATTCCTCTTCTTTTTTTTTTAACTATATTTTTTACTTATTTTCTTAGCAGGTGCCCTGGAGATTATAATTCACAATTATAACAAGCTCTTTGGCTTAATAGCAATTTAATGTCAATAATATAAAAAAGTTGCTCTTATATGTTCGTTCTAGCACCCCATTTTTTTGTTTCCATTGTTATATAAATTACATCTTTATACATTATAGGCTCATCTAATTATTACTTTTTATGTAGTCACATTTTATTTTTATTTCATTTGTTTATTTATTTTTATTTCCATTTTATTTTAGATTCAAGAGGCACATGTACGAGTTTGTGACACGGGTATATTGTATGATGCTGAGGCTTGGGCTTCCACTGATCCCAACACTCAGATAGTGACCCCAACTTCCAATGGGAAGTTTTTCACCTCTCTCCCTCTCTCTCCCTTATAGTAGTCCCTGGTGTCTATTGTTCCAAACTCTATGTCCACATGTACCCAAAATTTAGCTCCCATCCCATGTGAGAGTGAGAACATGTGATATTTGGCTTTCCATTCCTGTGTTAATTTGCTTAGGACAATGGCCTCCTACTGCATCCACGTTGCTACAAAGAACATGATTTCATTCTTTTTTATGGCTACATGGTATTCCATAGTGCATATGCAGGATACTTTCTTTATCCAATCCACAGTTGGTGAGCACCTAGGTTGTTTTCATGTCTTTGCTATTTTGAATAGTGCTACAAGGAACACAGAAGTATATGTGACTTTTTGATAGAACAATGTGTTTTTATTTGGGTATATACATAGGAATGGGATTGCTAGGTCAAATGGTCACTCTGTTTTAGCTTTTTGAGAAATTCCCAGAGTGCTTTTCATAGTGGTTGACCTAATTTACATTCCCACCAACAATGTATAAGTGTTCTCTTTTCTCTACAGCCTTACCAATGTCTGTTTGAATTTTTAGTAATAGCCATTCTGACTAGTGTGAGATAGTATCTTATGGTTTTGACTTGCATTACTCTCATGATTAGCAATGTTAAACATTTTTTAATATGTTTGTTGGCCACTTTTATGTCTTTTTTGAGAAGTACCTGTCCTCTGCTTACTTTTTAATGGGGTTATTCATTTTTTTTCTTGTTGATTTATTTGTTTCTTATAGATTCTGGATATTAGACCTTTGTTGGATACATAGTTTACAAACATTTTCTCCCATTCTGTAGGTTGTCTTTTTACTCTGTTGAGAGTTCCTTTTGCTGTGCAGAAGCTTTTTGGTTTAATTTGTTCCCACCAATCAGTTTTTGTTTTTCTTGTAATTGCTTTTGAAGATTTGGTCATAAATTCTTTGCCAAGGCTGTTGTTGAGAGGGGCAATTCCTAGGTTTTTTTCTAGGATTTGTAAAATTTGTGGTCTAACATTTGATTATTTCATCCATCTTGAGTTAATTTTTGTACATGGTGATAGGTATGGGCCCAGTTTTCTTTCTGCATATGGTTAGCCAGTTTTCTCAGCATCACTGATTGTATAGGAAGTCCTTTTCCCATTGCATATTTTTGTGAACTTTGATGAACATCTGTTGGTTATAGGTATGCTGCTTATTTCTTATTTCTGTCTTTCTTCTATTAGCCTTTGTGTCTGTTTTTCTAGAAGTGCCACACTGTTTTGGTTACTTGTAATATAGTTTGAAGTTGTATAATTGATGTAGCTTTGTTCTTTTTGCTTAGAATTTCTTTGGCCATTTAGGTTCTCTTTTGGTTCCATATAAATTTTAGAATGGATTTTTTTCTAATTCTGTGAACAACAATGTTGTTAATTTGGTAGGAATTGTGTTGAATCTATAGATTGCTTTGGATAGTATGGTCATTTTAATGATGTTGATTCTTCCAATCCATGAGCATGGAATGCTTTCCCATTTATTTTTGTTGTCCCTGATTTCTTTCAGTAGTGTGTGTGGTTTTTTAAAATTTTTATTTATTTTTTATAATTGTATTTGGGCCCTAGGGTACATGTACACATCCTGCATCCTGCAGGATTGTTACATAGGTACATACATGCCATGGTCGTCTGCTGTCTCCATCTCTCCCCCACCCCCTTTTGCCTGCATTAGGCATTTCTCCCTGTGTTATCCATCCCCATTTTCCTCGCAACCCCCTTACTGTCTCTTCTTTCCCCTCCACACCCCAAACCTAGCCCTGTGAGTGTTGTTTCCTTCCCTGTGCCCAAGTGTTCTCATTGTTAGTCACCTGCCTATGAGTGAAAACACGTGGGGTTTGGTTTTATGTTCTTGAGAATTTTGGTTTTGCTGAGAATGATGGTTTCTAGATTCATCCATGTCTCTACAAAGAACACAAACTCATCGTTTTTTTGTGGCTGCATAGTACTCCATGGTGTATATGTGCCACATTTTTTTGCCCAGTCTATCATCAATGGGCATTTGGGTTGGTTCCAGGTCTTTGCTATCATAAACAGTGCCACAATGAACATACTTGTGCGTGTGTCTTTATAATAGAACAATTTATAATCCTTTGGATATATACCCAGTAATGGGATTGCTGGATCAAATAGAATTTCTATTTCTTGATCCCTGAGGAATCGTCACGTTGTCTTCCACAGTGGTTGAACTAATTTACACTCCCAACAACAGTGTAAAAGTGTTCCTATTTCTCCATATCCTCTCCAGCATTTGTAGTCTCCAGATTTTTTAATGATTACAATTCTAACTGGTGTGAGATGGTATCTCAATGTGGTTTTGTTTGGTGTATGTTGTTTGTTGTATGTTATTGTTATTGTTATTGTTATTGGTGTATGTTATTGGTGTATAGGAATGCTTGAGATTTCTGCACATTGATTTTGTATCTGAGCCTTTGCTGAAGTTGCTTATCAGTTAAAGGGAGATTTTTGACTGAGAAGATGGAGTCTTCTAAATACGCAAGGCTGGCAAATCCCACCCCGCCCCCTTGTGGGGACCGCTGGGCACCGGGGGCCTCCCATTTATTTTACATCTCTCATGTCTCTTTACTGTGCTAGAGTCAAGCTCAACAGGGTCTTCTCTCCCTGCTGATTTGGCCAAGGCTGTTCCCTTGGCTGTGGTTTTGTTGGTTAGTAGGTGGGGACAGTGATTCATGAGCATCACTAATTAGATGATGAGGCATTTGGCTACCTTGAGAGAGTCATAGTTACTCCTGCCATTTACCCACACTTCACCGAATTTCTTCACTTTGACATTCAGAGCACTGGGCAGAAATCACATCATGTCAACACCCGCCGTGGGTCTTCACGGACATTTTACTTTCTACTTATATGAGATCAAGCTTTTTTAGCTTCCATATACGAGTGAGAACATGTGACATTTACCTTTCTGTACCTGACTTATTTCACTTAACATAACATCCTCCAGGCTCATCCATATACATAAAATCTATCTGAAAATTAAAAAAATCTTTGTCTCCTCCTTTCCCATATTAATAATCATATTTTATAATATTAATAATCATTTTATCTAATATTAATTACTCTTGAAGAATATTAAATGATAGGGGTGACAATAAGCATCATCAGTTCAATGTAAATCTTACAATTTCAGTCTCATGCATGCTGTTAGTTTATTTGACCAACGTATTTGATTATGATAAGTGAGTACCCTCTGATTCCTGCTTTTTTAATTAAAAAAAGAATCAGCTGGGCACTGTGGCTCAGGTGTGTAATCCTAGTACTTTGGGAGGCTGAGGTAGGTGGATTACTTGAAACCAGGAGTTTGAGACCAGCCTGGGTAACATAATAACACTCTGTGTCTACCAAAAAAAAAAAATTAATTACATGTGGTGGTACCTGTGTATAGTCCCAGTTATTCAGGAGAAGTACTCAAGAGAAGCTGAGTAGCTGAGACTATAAGGTCCCAGCTGAGATGGGACCTTGAGCCTGGGAGCTCAAGGCTGCAGTGAGCTGTGATCCTGCCACTGCATTCCAGTGTGGACAACAGAGCAAGACCCTGTCCCTGCTCTTCAACCCCAAAATAACTGATGTTTGATTTTTAAAGAAAATCATTTATTGAGGTGATTATTATTATTTTTTATATTTTAACTTGATGTTTTAGTAATATTGAACAAGCTTTGCACTCCTAGACTAAACTGTCTTTAGTCATTGGATTGAAAATATTGTTTGCTTGACTTTATTTTCCAATATTTTATTTAGGATTTTTGCATCAATATTTATGAGTGAACTTGGGATATAGTTTTCTGTTAAGTTTTAGAATCAGTTTTATGAATAATTTGTACACATAATTGGAAAGCTTTCCACTTTCTTCCTCTGGAAAATTTAACAAACATTTAAATATTTATTCCTTGAAGATTTGAAACACTTCATCTGCAAAAAGCTCGAATCCTTGTACTTTGGAGGATATTTATTCTTAGGTAACTTGAAAAATATTTTCCAGCGTTATAAATTCCTGTAGATTGTCTGTCTACTCTTGAGCTTTTTTTTCTGGATTTTCAACTTGCTGACAAGGAGTTTAAATTACCTCACAATTGGCAGTCATTTTCACTCTCTCATTCTATTGTTATTTTATTTTACGATTTTGTCACAGTGATATCAGAGGATATGATTTAAACTATTTGCTGTAGGATGTTCCTTTACTTTTCTTTTCTTTTTCTTCTTCTTTATTTTTTGTTTTGAGACAGGTTCTCCTTCTGTTTCCCAGGCTAGAGTGCAGTGGCGAAACTTCTGCCTCCCAAGCTCAAGGGATCCTCTCACCTCAGCCTCCCAGGTAGCCGGGACTACAGGCTTGCGCCAGAACACCCAGCTAATTTTTTTGTATTTTTGGTAGAGGTGGGGTTTCATCACATTGGCCATTGGTTCGTGAACTCCTAAGCTCAAGAGATCCACCTTCCTTGACCTCCCAAAGTGTTGGGCTTACAGGTAGGAGCCACCACACCCAGCCCAGAATGTTCCTTTTTGACATTAAGTTAGCTGAATGGCTTGGGAAGCAGGCCATGTTCTTTCAACTATGTACTCTTTCTTAACCAATGCAGTCTAGAGGTTTGCTTGAAAATTTGATCCCAAGATCACCAGCACTGACCTGGCCAGGGAGCTTGTTAGAAATATAGAATCTCAGGTCCCACCCCAGACTTACAGTCACAACTTACGTATTTAGCAAGAGCTACTAGTGATCCCTGTGTATATTAAAATTCTGGAGAATTTCATACTTTAAATCATAACATTTAATTTGATTGTGAATGTCTTCCATATCATATGTTATTTCTTAATGTTGCACCTTTAAAATGAAATCCATCTTTCATTATAATCTAGCAAAAAGCAAGTTTTTAAAGCTAAGACACTGAATACACTGTAAAATTGCCACCACTTTTCTGAGGACCTAATTACAGCTGGGACTGGCTCCTAACCACATTCTGATGTCATCCTTTCTTCCATATACCCTCCCTTCTACTGCTTGGGAACTTTTAGAATTAGGACCCAAGGATCTTGGCTCTGCAGACTAGGCAGACACCCCCACTGAACAGCAAATCAAGTGTAATAACAATTTTTTTGTCTGTATGTTCTTCTGTGATGCTCTGGCTTGAGCTCAAGCCACCAGGCAGTGATGCCAGCCCTTGTACTGAACATAAACTGCAATAAACAAGCAGTGCATTCTTTCTTCCTTGCAGCGCAGCAACTCCAGGAAACCATAGGAAAGGGAGGGCAAGGAAAGACCAGCAAGCTGGTAGCCACAGAGGAGCTTAAAAGGTTAGGATTGAACACAAGTCAACCTAGTGTATGCATCTCAGGAATTAGGGCTTTGCAGAGGTAATTCATCAAAATATATTACATTCTCATCGTGCCAGACAACTGACTTTTCTCAGGGAAATTGTCTTACATCTAAAAACATGACAAGTGTTCTGGGTTTCTTGGCTGTTGCATTTCATTTTTGTGCAACTAATAACTCTGGAAATATCTCTGGCAGAGGAGAGTTTCCAAACAAGCAAGAAGTAGATAAACCACGGCAGCTCATTCTTGCAGGGCCTATCAAGTTACCCAGGCAGGCAGCTTTATCATCTCCAGGATCAGGAGCACCTTCCGCAAAGGTAAAGCTCACTTAGCTCAGAAAAAAAATGCTGCTTCTTGGTCCAGCTGATACCCTGGATGAGACTGAATCATCATATTGATGAAGCTTGTCACAGACAATCTACTCAATTGGCACGTGTGTGAGAAATTGGCAATGCCTGTTCCACAAACATCTGAAAAATTTTGAAAGTAGGTTTTGAATAACTTAACTCCTTTAAGTTCTTATCAATTAGGTATTTTTTAGGTTGTTTTATGATCAGACCTTCTGGAATCAGGGGATTGCTTTTGTTTGGATTAGATCTCCTGTACCACAGATGCCACTAAATGGACCCCGAGACAACATTTCAGATCCTGCATCAGACCCTACCAGATGTAGCTTTCGTCTTCCTCTCTCCCCTTCTTTTGTTCTTTTCCTCTTTCGTCTTCCACCTCTCTCTCCATTTCATTTCCCTCAGGCTTATGAGTGGGATCTCCAGAGCATTGCATCAATCAATTATCCAGTAGACATCTATGATGTATCAGACACAATGCCGGATCACTGTTATCTTGGATGGTCAGAGGAAAAAACTTTCCAAGGCAGGTGAGACTTGAAAAATAATAAGCTAAGACAGTCTTATTGAGTTTTCTTGAAGCAAAACAAACAAATGTTGCTGAGGCCTGGACTAATTCCTCCTGGACTTATTGTTCCTTCTTCTTTTACATTCTTTCTAGTCCAAAGTGGAATATTTGATTTGTAGGACAGATTTTGATTGCATGCAGAAGTTTTTCTCAATATATATAGAATAAACAGTTATAAATTTTTTTCTTTTAAGTATTAGTAATTTTCACTGCAAACCGAAGATCTAAACTTAAATTTCCAAGCATGTATTAATTCATTTGAACTTCTCATATTGGCTCACAAAAGAAAGCATCCTCTCTAAAATTCCAGCTATGCAATTGACCCTACTGTTTCCTCTTATCTAAATAAAATGTACTGAAGTTGTGAGCTGTTTGCTACATTAAAATATTGAAGGTAAATGACTATGTTTTAGTTGAATATTCTTATTAGGACCTGGAACTAGTGTCAAATTAGAGCCGTTATGCTCTTCTCTAAGGACCTTCCAGAAACAAGAGTAAATATTGTAGGGGAACCAGTGCAACATTGGCTAATGATTTCTTTATCAGTAGGAGCTGGGAAGAGTTTTCCCAAAAGTCAGTAACCAGTTTAGGCCTTTCTGCGTAAGTCTTGGCACAGCCTCTGTATCCTAGAAATTGGAGTCAAGTTGGAAAGCTTTCTTTCTCCTTGTCCTTGCTTCTTTTGACCCTTGCTTTTATGGCTTACTCTTTGTCAGTTGATTTGCTTCTGTATGTACAGACCTCACTTCACCTTCCTGAGAAGGGACGAAGGCCAGAAGTTCCAACCTTTTTGTCTTAGGTTCACAGCTGTTTTTCCTATCCTTGTTCTCTCACCAGGTTATCTCACTACTGACACAGTTGGATGTGGTTAAGTTAATGTCCACTAATACCATCACTATAACTATTTTGATTGCATTTAGTATTCTTTCTGTCTCTGAGGTAATCAAGAGAACCAACAATCTTTTGTAAGTCATTTCATTTTTCTTATTTTATTGGCATCACAATAAAATCAGAAAAATCCTTTCTGATGACAAGTTCAGTTGGCGATAAATTTTTGAGCCATGGAATAGATCACTGCTATCATCTGAATGCTTGTGTCCTTCCCCACCTCCAAAGTCCTATGTTAAAATCTAATCTCCAATGCAATAGTATCAAGAGGTGGGGCCTTTAAGAGCTGATTCAGTCAGGAGGGCTCCACGAGGGATTTGTGCTCATATAAAAGACATCTGAGAGCACTTATTTGCCTTTTCCTCTACTCTACGTGAGGATGCATCGAGAAGGTGCCATCTGTGAAGTAAAGGGTGAGTTTTCACCACAGACTGAATCTTCTGCTGCCTGGATCTTAGATGGACATCCTAGCCTCCAGAACCGTGAGAAATAAATTTCTATTGTTTATAACTTACCCAGACAGTGCTATTTGGTTATGGTAGCAGGAATGAACTAAGACAGTCACAAAAGTTAACTTTTTCACTTGGGCAGTTTTGGAGGTCTCTGATTATGTGGGTTTGTCTTCTGTCTGGTGACCCTGTGGTTGGATGTCCCCACCTAGAATTTGCAAGAATATTTTCACCTCTTGGCCAGATAGATCATTCTCTGTTTAGTTAACCTATTCTCTCACTGTGTCTGGATTTTAATTTACTCATTAGTGAGTAACAAAGGAAAAATCCTTGTTAATTCTAATTGGAAAACATGATTAAACCTGTCTCTCAAAATTGAGTCTCTTTTTCCCTTAGGTCCCACAGTGCTGCTGTGCTCATGGCAGCTGCTGACCGAGGGATGAGGTGACAGGGTTAGTCAGGGTGACCGCTACTGACCCAGGACAGTTTTAGGGCCCAAGGGCTTGGAATTTTTTTTTTTTTTACATAGCTCAGAAGTGAAAGTTCCACTCTCCCAGGCCTCTTTGTTCCTCCATGCCTATCTTGCCCAGTGTTGCTTTTTCCTCTTTTGAGTTTTCCTGAATAATATTGTTGCTTTTCATTAGTACTTCCTGCTGTACTTTGACCAGCTCCTCCCCACTGGCTGAATAAAGTTTCACATTTTCCTGAAGCCAGCTCCTGGCTGACTGGCAAGGAACCTTAACAGCGGAAAGCACCAAAACAACCCTTTCGTTAAGTGAAAACATTACCTTAGAGCGACTGAACTTTCAAGGCTGAGTGCAAATAGAGGTTGATCACAAAATTCTTATTGCTGTAGGTGTGGCACTTCACTTGTTTTCCTGAGCGTGTGTGTGCATGAGAGGGAGAAATGGAGGGAGAGAATCTAATGTATCTGTGTTTAGTATCATTTATGCTCTATTTGTATTCATTTACTCATTCATTCTCATCCTTTCTCTTTTACATGGCTTCAAAGTAATTTTTTCCTCTTATTTTCACCATTAAAACACAATCACAACTGATGGTTAGGTGGACCTCAGTGGCACAGCTATCATGATTGTCATATATAGAAATACCTCTGTACCTGATGGCAAGTAACTGTTGCCACAAGACCCACATGAATGCTCCTCTGATGCCAGCAGATATCCCAGCCCTCCTCACAGTCCAGCTCCTGAAGGGCTCATACGCAGCATAGTGAGAGGGGCATCCTCCAGGATCCTGCTTTGGCTCACCATCTGCCTGCACCCACCCACTCTTAGTGTTGCCTCTGTGCTGTATTAGTTATCACATATTTTGATCTTCACTTTCTGCAAATAACAATGTTAACCCAGCCTGTAGGGCTATTTAATGAATCTTAGTTCTGGAATTCAGCCAAGATTCAGGAAGAAAACAGAAGAAATTCCTGAACCATAGAATAGATTCCACAAAGTCCAGGCATTGTGCTCATACATGTTCCTTATAAGGAAGGACACTGGGACAACTTAGAGATGGAATTCTTTCTTCTGAAGGAGACCAAATATAGCATGAACCTGTAATTATGAAACATTATCTTAAAGCACTGCTCATCCACAGCAACCAAAGAGGGCGTGG
Organism: Cebus imitator; assembly: GCF_001604975.1. Classification (NCBI taxonomy): domain Eukaryota; kingdom Metazoa; phylum Chordata; class Mammalia; order Primates; family Cebidae; genus Cebus; species Cebus imitator. The sequence continues at coordinate 1,440,661 of NW_016107733.1, read as the reverse complement.
GAGGCAATGACAAGCATGTATGTGAGGTATCAGGATTTTGGGGAGGAAAGTGGTTTAATTTGGGAAATAATAACTGATCAATGGAGGGAGGATTTATTTTCTGGGACTGCACTGAAATGGAAGAAATTCCTGAGACAGACGAGGCAGTCATTACTGTGGGTGTCTCTAGAAGGACGTAAGTCCTTAGCGCTTCTGGTTCTCCTGAATTTGGAGTCTGGATGAAGTGGCTCCAGCATACCAGGGGTTAGTCCTCCGCTTGTGAGGGCTGTTGGAAGTGAAGGATACAGTAGCTACAAGATGAGTACAGAGAACTAGTCAAAGGGACTCAGGGGAATCTGAAAATCAGTGTGGCTCCTGCAGGGGTCTCCGGCAAGTTAACTAACTTAAGTGTGTTTTGGTTTCCTTCTCTGTAAATGGAGAATAAAATATGTCCCTACTGCAGTAACTGTATCCACTGCTACCCCCTACCCCTTTTTTATAGCAATTTAAAGCTTTGTGATTGGCCCAGACAAGTGTCAGTAATGATTTTTGCTAGAACTAGAAAGAAAGTGGTACCTGGGAAACAGAAACATCCTAAAGGTTTATAGCCATGAGATTCCCTCTAACCCCACGTGTTCTCTGACCAAGCCTGGCTGAATTGTATATCTTTCTTAATTTTTTCAAATTAAAAAAATGTTTGTAAATGCTTGAAAAAAAACCACCCAGAAAAATTAATACCCATATACTGCCCTCCTAGATTTAAAGCTATCAGCATCTTCACACACACACACACATACACACACACACACACACACACTTCCTTTCGTAAGCCATCTGAAAGTAGTATGCAGGCATCATGACACATCACCCCCATATAATTTTCCTATTCAGTAATCACAATTGAATAGGGACATTTCACATCTAAGGAACATTAATTCAATAATACTCAACACATAGTCAATAACTAAATTTCCTAAATTGTTTTTAGAATATCAATAGAGTCAAAGTTAATGCATTATATTTGCCTGTCAGAGCCTTTAGTCTAGAGCAGCTTTCCCTTCTCTCTGTTCTTTCTCATGGAATCTTTGAAGTGTCCATGCCAGATATCTTGCAAAGCACTCCATGGAGTCCAGCCACTGTTTCTTTGTTAGATTGCATTTCTGAGCCAGCTTTTCTCTCTGTGGTCTTGTAGGTCATGGGGTTGGCTTTGATGCTGTGGCCTGAAGACCTTGCTAGGTGTTTGGGGTTGGCACTTAGAGAACAAAGAACAAAATTTTAAAACAGCTTTGAAGTCTCAAACTTATTAGTATGCCTCTGAAGGACTCTAGGTTTATTCAGTTCCTAGTTACCACCAACTTAACTTATATTTATTGCAAAGTTAGTCAGACTCACTGTAGAATGACCTCTGGGATCATTTCTAAAATTCACAACAAAAAAGAAACAGAAGTATTTGATTCATCTTTCTTCTGCACTGATGATATGGTCTCTCAAGTCACCAAAAGTAAAATAGAGGTTGATTGTAGACTTGGAAGAAGAGGATTTGTTGTTTCTGTCTTTGTGATTTGTGAAGAAATCTCCTCAGCCTCCAGCTTCCCCATAACAGACTGACCAGGCTATAAATTAGGCTAAGACTTTGAATGGGGTGGGGGTGGGTAGACAGAAAAAGTGGTTTATCATTGCCACAGGCCACCCAGCACTCAGACATCTCCTCTCATTTCTCTGGACATCTATAATCATAGAGGGAGAAGAGATCATTTTGCAGATGATGAAATGGAGGCCCATAGAGACAGATTTGTCTAATGCCACCCAGTTTGTTGGTGGGCATGAGATTAAAACCTGTGTCCTAAATCTAGCCCAGTGATTTGTCTATGATCCACAATTATGGAATCATTAGATTTAAATGCCTGAAGAAACAGTTTTGAAATTGCTAGTGCTGAGGAAGAAAACGCAATCAATCCAGCAGATACAAGAGACTCTTACGATAGTTCAAATCGAAGCAAAGAGTGTTCCATTGTCATATTCTTGAATCTGGAGGAATGGCAAACATGCTGCTCTCTGTGAAAGGGCAAAACACTTTGCTTCTTGGAAACTTTTTCCTTTCTGGTCTGACAAAAATCATAGTTTATTCTGACCTTCAGAGTTTGAGTCAAGATACTATGTGTGGGGGTGAGTAACGTTTTCTTGGTTTTTCATAATGGGTTGTTTAAGTTGCAAACAGTTCATTTTTTGAACTATAGCTGTTTTACAGGCATTTTTCCTTCTGAAGTAATTTTGCAAAAATCTCTTTCTTCCTCCTCCACAGGCATATAAATAAATACACTTTGCAGTTACCAGGTGTCTGACTTCACCTGCTTATTACAGAGGGAGCTTTCAGAAGTTCCTATTATATATCAAATCATGGCTTAGATTGTACTTTGATTCTAAAAGTAGAATTTAGATAATTTTTGTCAAACAGTTACACATATCACTGTGGTCTTATTATTATTTTTTTTACATAAAATATATTTGTTTAGCTAGGTCCCCTTTTTAAGAAAATGTATTATTGGTGTCCCATAGAGGAAAGAAAGGGAAGAAAGGAAGAAGAAAGGAAAAGAAAACTTACCAGCAGCAACCTGCTCTTAGTTACAGTTAATTTTTGTCTAAATTTCTCAATCTTTTTGAATGTTTATAAAAATTTTCAGAAGCAGTATAGGAAGGAAGAGTCAGTGAGATGCACACCTGTATCAGTCAGATGTTTTGGATGCAAGTGGCAGAAACGGACAAAAAAGAGACCCCCAGGTTGCTTCAAATAATAAATAAATTTATTGGCTTACATAATGGGAAGTCTAAAAATGGGGTGGCCTATAGGGTGCATTGATCTTGCAACCCAGCGTCATCACAAACTCAGATTTTTTCCATCTCTCCATTCTGCTAATCACAGTATAATCTTTGTTCTAAGACTCGTTGTTTTGGGGTCAAATATGTTTGTCGGCAGCAATGGAAGCTGCAGGAGTTCTTGTTCAGGTTTAACTTCAAAGAGATATCATCTCTTCCTATGGTTTTCTCTAGTATCAAGAAAATTTTCCAGGAGATCCCAAGACAAACCTCCTCATACTGTATTTACCTAAATCCAGTTATTTGCCCATTACTGAACTAATTCCTGTTATAATAAGTATATACCATGCTTAGACCTAGTATATAAGGTTGTCCCCAGGTAGCAAACTCTGGGACAATTTGTGCGCTGGAGGTTAATTGGCAAGTACTCTCCAGTCAACACTTGTGGAGGAGTAAAAATAGTGGAACTGGACAAAGGAAGGAGTTAAACAAAAGACTTGGCCAGCTCCACAGGGAATCCTGGCCTTTCAGAGTTGTCCCTCCTTACATTAATGCTGCCCCAGCTTTATGGTCTGCTTTGAATAGTCACTGAATGTGAGCTGACTCCAGGGATATGGTGTGGTCTTGAGTAAGGTACCCTTTGGCTTGCCTCTCCAGGGTAATGCCTAGAGAGAGGCTCAGCTAAGACCCATTAATTACCAATACTTTTGGCATGGAGGCATTGTTGGGGAATGAGTATTTCAGACCTAAGGTGAAGGCATCTGAGAGGTACACCATAGCAAACATTACATTTCACATATTGAATCATTTGGATCTTTGGTCTTTGTATGTGTTCTGGGAATCGCTCCTCTAGAATCCTTAGTGGTCTGTGCTCCTGGAGCTTACAAAAGTAAGGTTAGCAGTCAGAATGAATTACTACCCCTATGAGAGTTGAAGGATGAAACAAAGTCAGCCTGCTACCAAGTGGTTGGTTGATTTCTTCAGAGGGTGGTGATATTGCTCTTCTGCAGTCATAGGCAGATTGGGGAAGAATAGCAAAATTTCGTGTAACACCAAACTAGCAGTTAGTTTACAATATTTTTCCTCCAGGATCTCCAGCTGGCTCTCAACATAGTCAAAATCTAGAAGCACCACTGTGGAACAGAAAGAGAGCCATGGAAATCTGTTTAGCTCTGGCTTGAGGAAATCTTAAAGAAAACAGAACTCTTGGCTGGGCATGGTGGTTCTTGCTTGTAATCTCAGCATTTTGGGAAGTCAAGGTGTGCAGATCACATCAGCCTGGGCAACATGACAAAACGCTGTCTATACTAAAAATACAAAAAGTCAGCTGGACGTGGTGGGACATGCCTGTAATCCAAGCTAGTTGGGAGGCTGATGCAAGAGAATCGCTTGAACCCAGGATGTGGAGGTTGCAGTTAGCCAAGATCATGCCACTGCACTCCAGCCTGGGCAACAGAGCGAGACTTAGTCTCAAAAAAAAAGAACTTCTGGATATCAGAAAGAGTAAGAGATTCACTTGAGTTTCTTTCCCCCCTCTCCTTTTTCTTCATTCTCTTTTATCCCCAGCCCTAGACAATTTTATGTGGATGGCAATGTTTGTCATGAAAAACTACATGAATTAAAACTCTGAGGAACGGGAACCTTGATTTTTCATTTGGTGGAGCTGCAGTTCCAGCCCTCAACCCCCTTTATAACACCCCCTCTCTCCTTTGTCATTTGGGCCCCAAATGTAGCTCAACCACAGAAGAGAGATGATTTTGACTGATGGACTGAACACAGGAGGACCCAGGGAACCAGAAACGACTAGGAAGATAGCAGAGAGGGAAGTACACAGGAAATGGATCACATAAACCTGTTTATTAACATCTGTGCTGATCTTCAACCTGCCTATGGGTGGATTTCCTCCTAATTAGCATTCCACAAATGAGCCACCAGACAGACTTCTTCCTAGAGCCCAGACAGATCCCTGGGTAACATACTCACAAAACTGATCTGAATAGCACTTAAAGCCTTTGAAACCTGAACTGACATTGTAACCACAGTCCCCAGAAAATGGGCTAGAACTTATGATGAACCTAACCAAGTGCCTGCTAAAACCCAAACATCAACATTCTCTCCTAGAATTTAAACATGATTCACATAAAGTAATATTCAAAATATCCAGCATACATACTCTGGTTTCTCTTCCAATTGTATAAAGCTTTTGCTTTTTACAAAATACCCAGGGTACAATCCAAAGTTACTTGGCATACAAAGAACCATTAAATTATCGACTCTTACAAGAAAGGACAATCAATGGATGCTAACGATGAGACAATACAAATGTTGGAATTATTTGACAAAGACTTTAAAATGGCTACTATGCAAATGCTCAAAGAAGCAATTGTGAACACTTTTGGAATAAAGTTACAATAGAAATAGAAGATATAAGAAAGAATCAAATGGAAAGTTTAGAACTAAAAACAGGACCTAAAATTAAAAATTCACTGGGGAAGTTCAATGGCAGGATGAAGATAACATAGGAAAGAAATAGTGAACTTGATGATAGATCAATGAAAGATAATCCAATCTGAACAACAAAGAGAATACACACACACACACATACACACACACACACACACACACACACATATATAAACGTAGAATCTCATGGTCCTATGGAATAACAACAAAAGATCTAATATTTGTGTCATGAACTTTCTATAAGATGAGAAGAAAGAATGTGGTATTGAAAAAAAGATTTGAAGAAATAGTGGCTGAAAACTTCATTTGTTTTGAGAAGGACATATATGTACATATTCAAGAAGTGGAACAAACCACAAATAGGATAAAATCAAGGAAATGCATGCCCAACACGCCGTACTGAAGTTTCTGAAACACTAAAGACAAGGAAAAATTATTGACACATCCAAAGAGAAACAATACAAAATCTACAGGAGAACAATGGTTTGATGATAAGTAGCCCAACATTTTCAAGTACTGAAAAAAAGAAAAAAAGAACTCGGCCTCATCCACCAAGATGAGGTGATGACAGACTGGAATTCTGTGGTCAAATAGGAGGTCACCAAGGCAGGGAGAGAAAAGAACAGCATGGGCAGGGGAACACAGGAGCCACAGCTGCTGCGGCCTCAGGGATCATGTCAAGTTTGAAGAAGGGGAGCAAGTTCAGAATGGTTATGCTTTGCTAAGATTTTGGGGAGCAGTATGAGCAGAGGTAATTTTAGATACATTCTCTGATGGCAGGGTGGAGAATGATTTGAATTTCAGAGACACTGAAAACAGGAAGACCAGTTAGGAAACTGGAGGCAGTGGCGAGGAAGGGAGGAGATCCAGGAGGAAAAGATGAATGGAAGTAAATGGAGGATTTACGTCCCCATGTCTCTATGGGGTGGAAGGGAAGGTCCTATGGGAGTGAGAAAATGAGATGCATGAAAGTTACAGGTTTGCCGGAGTGGGGTATTGGGTATCTTATGGAAAACTCATGAGGAGGCAGAGTCCTTGGTGGTGGAAGAATGAAGATGTAGTTTTGAAGGTGGGAACCAAAGATGATGATGATATCACTTTCATCTCAACCAAAGATGATGATCAATTTACTATCCTCTATGTGCCAGATCATGTTCTAAGTGATGATCTCAACCAAAGAAGATCATTGCATCTTGGTGGTATTAAAAGCAAATGTGTGTAAGAGAGAGACACTTGCTTTTAGTACCACCAAGATGAAATGCATGCTGGAAAGTGAGATCATCACTTAGAACATGATCTGGCACATAGAGGATAGTAAATTGATAAATATTCAACAAACATTTGTCAAATGAGTAAATGAAGTACTGGATATCCTATATGTACCTTTGGTAGAAATTGTGCTGCCAGAACAGGCTGCAAGTTGCAAGTCGTGTCTGGTCTCATTTAATATAGGCAGGGAGGCTTCCTGATCTAGGTGGGGGCCGTGTCATGCCACTGAAATTGTCCCTACCCTCAGGGATGTGGCCTCAGGGCATCTATCTCTTGTGGAGTTCATCGGTTGCCTCTTGTCCTTCCCATGTGCTCATAGAGCACATCATTTACCCCACCCACACAATGTGTATCATGGGATGACACATTGTCTGACTTGTTTTTCCAGGACTCAAAGAGCTCGAAAAAAGCAAAATGGTCTGTGAAACCTGGGTTTTGCCCTACATGTAGGTGTATTACACAGTCCTGCTATCAACTTGCATTTGCACATTTCTGCTGTGTCAGTCAGGGCCCCAGACAGAAATAGAATAGGATAACTTAAGAAGGGTTTAATCACACCTTGCCTTTTCCTACAATGACTAAAAATCCAAATCACAGGCAATAATGGGTAATGCATAAATGAACATATGACAGGTTCAAGGGGACTCTTAAGGTATTTCTATGCAAGGGAATATTATGCTGTCATTATAATGTTTCAAAAAATTTTTAATGTCATGGGAAAATAAGTATGATCTATTGCACAAAAAAAAAACCCAAACCTTCTATTTCATTTTGATCCCAAACTAAAAAAAAAAAAAAAAAAAAAAAAAAAAAAAAAAAAAAAAAAAAAAAAAAAAAAAAAAAAAAAAAAAAAAAAAAAAAAAAAAAAAAAAGGGTGTAGGCTAGGCTTTGTGCTTTCAACAATAAACAGGCATTGTTCTAGAATTATAAAGGAACAACATAGAAAACAAGGTCTGAGCAAGAGGGGCCAGGGATTGGGTTTTCCCCTTTGCACATTTTTATCAGCATTCTAGCCAGGATGAGATTAGGAAATTGTCACTGGGGCTCTTTGGAAGTGATGAAGCTCCAATGACACAGGACATCCTGAAGGTGGCTCCCAGGCTGGGTTTTAAACTAGAAGAGGGGGAGAATGAGGACACGGCATGGGTCATGTCTATATAGCCTGTAACCCTCTAAGGGGAGAGGAACCCTGCCTGGCTCGCTACAGGCTGCTGCCTGCCTCTCAGAGGCATCCTGGGTCAGTGGAGCTATGTGATGTATTTTCATATTTCCCACAAAGGGGCTGAATTGGCCAGTGGTTTCTCTGTGAAGGAGCTTCTTGCTGAAGAGAACAAGTGGATAAGGCTGTGTTGGAGTGGGCAGTTCAGGTGGAAAAAGGCCAGAAAGCAGGGGGGATTTTGGAGGTTGTCTGCACAGGTCAGGGCTTCCCCAGATTTCCCCAAGTCAGAATCAGGGTTGCGCCACAGAGGAGACATTTTCTGGTTAGAGTTGAGGCAGCTGTCCATCCTGGACTTTGCACAGGCATATCAAGCATTAACTTATTAAGACAAACCCGCCCCTAGAAAAAGGAAGTTTTCAAATTTTAAACCACTTGGCTTATAGCCCCACCTTTCCTCTGATTTGAGGCAAAGATGTGTGTGGTTTTTCCCTGAACAATAACAAATGACCTTTTTCTCTGCAAAGTTTTGTGGCTTCCCAAATCAGCTCTGTTTATTTTGAATTCATAGCCACAAGCTTGAATTAGACTGAAAAAATATTGCGTACAATCACATTTTATAAATTAGGGTCTGGAGAGTTTTTTGTTTTGTTTTTTTTGAGAGAGTCTCGATCTGTCACCAGGTTGAAGTGCAGTGGCGCAATCTCAGCTCACCGCAATCTCCACCTCCTGTGTTCAAGCGATTCTCCTGCCTCAGCCTCCAGAGTAGCTGGGATTACAGGCACACACCACCACACCAATCTAATTTTTTTTTTTTTGTATTTTTAGTAGAGATGGGGTTTCACCATGTTGGCCAGGATGGTCTTGGTCTCCTGACCTCGTGATCCGCCCACCTTGGCCTCCCAAAGCGCTGGGGTTACAGGTGTGAGCCACAGTGCCCGGCCGGGGGGTTGTTTTATCTTAGAGAAACAAATGAAATTTCCCCTTGTAACTTGGTACGAGTTTTCTCTGTGCCCAATCAGGACTGACACCTGTGATTCCCTTCCATCAACTTGGAAGCACAGACGAGCTCTTACTTGTGTTCTGGGTTCGGAGGGTCCTTCAGGTGGGTTTGCAGTGAGATCTCTTTGGGCTGACACAAACAAAAGACAGAGGGAAGTAACTGGGTTTATAGGATTCGCTCAGATTATATTGTGACTCAGCTTCATTGCCCATCATTTTTAGGTCTAAGAATTCATACAAATTCTGGAAGATTAAATAAAAATCCTACCTCCATCTGGGAGTATTATTTATTTGCATATGAGCCAGAGAGGCCTCACACCCGATTTCCTGAAGAATCGCCAACCAGCTAACTCACCTCCCCTACGGTGATGCCCAATTCTTCCATCAAGGCTGGAACACAGGAGCAAATAGCTTGAACATACAAGGATTACATTGTTCCTTCTCTTAAAGTTACCTCCAGATTCAGTGTTTTTAATCTCCTTAATTTTTCTGATACATTGATAAAGTGCTCTAAAGATACATAGCCTCTCTTTGTTAGGTCCCTGTTATATTTCTTTTAAAAGAAAAGTGGCTAAAGGGTAACATAAGCCATGATATTTCCTAAAGCTGGGTTCCCACTGTCTGGTAGAGGACTTTTGGCCCTGTTCCCCAGCCATGTGGAAAGGGCCTAATTCCCGAAAAGGAAGGCCCTTCCTCCCCCACAGGGAGGGTCCCTTATCTCACTCTATCCTGGCCGGGCCCAAGACCAGCAACCTTCCCGCCCAGTGGCCCACTGAACCAATCACCATCCGCCCCACCAGCTCTCCCGTAACCTCCCGTCCCACAAGCTCCCGCCGGGCAGGCCTCCTGCCCAGCAATCAACCTAGCCAATTACTACCTGCCAGGTCAGCTCTCCTACCGCCCCAGGCCCTCTGTCCCTATAAAGTCAACCGAACAAAGAAAGCGCGCGCGATTCTTCCCTTCCCGCTTGAGTCGCCCGGAGATCCCAATAAAGTCGGTACCGGTCACCATGCGTCCTGCCTCGAGTCTATTGAGTGCCTGCCTCTGTGGGTCGGGGTCCCACAGCCAGGGTCGCACACCCACTTGCTTTGACTTCATTCACAAGCCTTAGAAGTGCTCCCCAAGATTCATTTATTTAGGCAACAGTAAGACTATCAAAACCATGGAGTAAGGGCGTTAAAGTGATTTGCCTTTTACCTGGACAAACACCTGGGCACCAACATTATCCACCTTGAATTAGTAACAGGGCATACCTGTTTCAAGGCTTTAAATGTTCATTTCAAAGCCACAGCCATCCAGGGAGTCAACTGAACTAACTTTATGTCTTAAAAGATTCCAGAGTGCTGATTTACATAGCCAGTTGTTTTTCCTGAGGGATGTGATTCACTCATACCCAGCAGAGAGGGAAAAAGCAACATTTGAAAACATATTTAATGAGGGGTGGGTAAAACTGTATTATTTCTGGCAAACAGCCTTGTGGTGTGAAGTGGATATTTTTACCATTTCTCCCTGGGCCAAGAATTGGAGATGATGTTTTTGAGCCTGCAGTTGGAAGTGTGAGAATAGCTTGTTCCTGCCCAGACCGAGACCTTGAGGAAAGCAGAGACCTGCTGTTCAGTGAAGTCAGGCAAGCAGGCCCTTTTTGGAGTTGGAGACGAACATTGCTTCATTGTGATGATTCACAGCTAAAGCCGCATCTCTGTGCCTTGCTATAAGGCGGCTGGCCATGGGGGTCTAGTGAAGCAGGAAGCGGACTTACTCCAGTGACAGGCATCTGGTCTGCTTACCGTCTCCTTCCTTGTCAAAGGCATGACACTCTAGTCTTCTTTACCAGAGGACCCTTCTGTGGCTCCTGGCTCTAGCTTTGCTTTTCCTTCACAGGCATGGTGTCTTATTCTTTTGTTTAGAAAACATTCCAGCCTGCAGGTAACCTCTGTGCCATAAAACCTTTTATTTCCTATGATCAGGAAGTTTGCTGAGGAGCCAGATATCTTGTGCTGACTTGTCCATTTTGATACATGCTGCAGAAACGCTGGATTCCACCTAAACCTAGAATTCATGTTTCTTAGATAATACACACAACAAGCCTCCATTTGTTTATGCATTCATTTGCTCCCTTGCATATTCCACCAATATTTGGTAAGTGCCAGCCATGTGCCAAGTGCTTACTGAATTAGTTATTTGTGTGGAGACATTTTATTCACTAGAATTCTGGAAAGGACTGGAAAGAACAAGAGTTGGCCCACAGGAGAGAAACAGGCAGAGGAGGACAGGGCTGGACAGGCCTTTCCAAAGTTGCTGTGTGCAGTGCACAGGGTGATGACTGGGCTGGGGCTTTTGGACACCACGGCCTGGATATGGGGCTGGCTCTGCAAGCAAAAGAGGAGGAGAGCTGGGCCCTGGGTTGTCCTGTGGGAAGTACCTTCACCCTCAGGGCCACTTCTCTTCGACCCAACAACCATGATCATGATGTGCTCATGAGACTGCCTTTCTTCTTGTGAGAAATAAGAGGGGTAGATTTTGCTTCTGGGTTGGCCTAGAATGGAACCCCTGTACAGAAGCTAGAGCAAATGAAGGTATCTGGAAGATGTCACATCTTTCACAGGGTGGACACAAGGCTCATTCAAGATGGTGCAATTGGGAGGCTCGAGCCAGGTTCACCTAATTCTCTGTACTTTCTCAGGACAGAGGAACCACAGAAAGTTCCACCCTGTAAGCAGCACAGCCTGGTGGATAATGGGCTTGGCCCCTAGAGGCTTTTTCATGCAAAGAAAACTAAGGCTGTGGTTGTAGTGACAGAGGCACTGCTTGGGGCAGTGTGGGGCGTGGGTTTCAGCCTCTGTTGTCTCCCCTCCTCTGGGTGATTTTGATCTGAGCACACGTTGCCTATTTCATCAATCTGCTTCCTATTAACCATTGGTAGACACTAGTAATCAAAGAGGTGGCTCCAAATGTTTCCTGTTTGTCTGCCAACCAGCTGTAAAGTTGACCTTGTTGGGAATTCTGGTTTCAGTGTCTCAAAGAATGTTATCTGTGATAGTTGTAGCCTGATGGCAAATAATAATATTTAATTTGTAGAGTATTCAGTATCCCTTGAGTTCTATTTACAAGAGTAGGAAAGTGCATTTCAGTTCTAGGAGGGAATTACAGGTCACTGTCCTATCCTGCAGGAAGTTCTTCTTCTAGGAAGATACTGCTAATGAAGGAAGTAAGTACAAATACTAACAATGAATAAAAGCAGTTGTTTATTTAGCACACTGCACTGTCAAAAGAAAACTCTCATGACGTACACACTAGGGTCCTCATTGGTAGAAAAATGGTTCTCAGTTAACTGGCAATTAAGGGGAGCCAGGCTTCCCCAGAGGTTGGAAAGTCTGGGTGAGCAGCTGACTCTGCCCCTCCCCTTCAGGTATGTCTAGTCTGGAAGTCCTGCAGGCTGGGATTGCTTGGAGGGGCTTTCTCTTCCTGTATGTTTCAGTTCAGTCCCCAGCTAGGCTGTAACCACTTTGAGAGCGAGGACAGAAATGACTTTCTGTTTGCCCCCCAGGAAATGGAAAAGGACCCACAAGGTAAAAGTCTGCTGTGTCTAAGGGTCCGAGTCTATTCCGTGCAATATACGCTATTTTCTCCCTGAAGCAGCTGTGAACACATTTCTTTTTAGTGGCCACAATTTCTATTTTTACGCCCTCCAAAGGTCCTCACAGTTGCTGAGAACCACTCTAAACTCTCACTTGGATAGCGCTCAGGCTTTTCTGAGTGTGCATCTGGTACACAATTTTTGTTTTTGTTTTTCTCTCTTTGTGCTCTCAGGTCCTTCTCCCTCTTCTGCTTCTTAAAAATGTAGATGGCAAGAAAGCACAGTCAGTAAGCTCGTTGCCTGCACTTCCTGGTTTTCCCATGGCTTTGAAAATTCTGTTCTTGGAAGGTAGTTGTAAAACTTGGGTACTGAGAATACTTGGCACTACTCAGGCAGTTTTATATTTGTGAATAAAATTGGTAGGAGATCACAGTTTACCTAAATAAAGCCTAGCACCCTAATCTAGTTTTATTTATTTATTTTTAAGAAAGAAACAGTTTAGGCAGGAACAATTAAAAATTTTAACCCCAAGGAAAGTTTTCACTCCTTTATTCTGTCCTGGAACAGTTGCTCATAGAGACGGTCATTTTTGGTTCAGATGTCAGTCTTGAGAACAACTATCTTCCCAGAGTTGTTCATATTTATTAAGGCCTCATTCTGAGCAGGGCTCTGCACTAAGCTCTGGCCAAATTTTAATGCTTCATTGAAGACCCTGAGCCAGATCTGGGAAACTTTGCTCTAATTTAAGGTGTTATATTAAACACTCTGCAAAACATGACTGCAATTGATAAGAATAAATAGGCAATCCGGGCTTTTATTACTTCTCTTACCTTTTTTATTCATGGATTTTAGGCTAATATTATCATTATTAATGTGCAAAAATGTAAGATGCAAAGGTTGCCAGTTCCCCCAAGAAATTCCTGTATGAATTGTGTAGCCAGATTAAAAAAATTACATATTAGCATTAAAATTATGAGCCTCTACTTTTACCATCCATGGTGTTTGGGAAAAGTAGTGAGGGATGACGAGAAGTTATTTAGAATCACAGAGTTGTTTGTACTACCCATGGTTCTCCTAGAATAATGGGTCTTTGGAAATGTAAAGTCATGGTATTTGTAGGAGTAAAGAAAACACGGTGGAAGCACGGTTGGAAATAGTTAGGTGGAGAGTCACGGATGTGGGTTGTGTGAGTGGTTAATTACCTGTCTCTTTGATTGGGCTTTTGGAAAACTCGACAAATTCCAAGTTGTTTTTCCAGCCTGAGGGTTGACTTACTTTTTAAACTTGGACAAGTTACTGTATGTTTTATAAAGAATATTTGAGAAATGTTTGAGAAAGCTTCTTGATAGTCATTTGCTACATTCCCTTTTGTCTTTTACAGAAATACCCAGGGACTTCAACAGTCTTCCAAACAGAACTGGGGAGCAAAATATCCATGATTCTAGAACATTCTAGAATTGGTCCTTAAACACTATGTAGTAAATGGGTTAAATAGAATAGTGGTATAAAAAGAAATAGGTGGCCGGGCGTGGTGGCTCACGCGTGTAAACCCAGCACTTTGGGAGGCTGAGGCGGGCAGATCATGAGGTCAAGAGATTGAGACCATCTTGCCCAACATGGTGAAACCCCCCCCCAAAAAAAGAAAGAAATAGGTGTAACTCTTCCAGATATGTGACTTTGTGTTGAAAAATAGGCAGTGTTTCTGCAATATTTATTTTTGTATTCATTCAATACTAACCAGATTTTTATTGAACTCCTCTGCAGCAGATGGCATGGATGACCAACCCTGAGTTCACCTGCAGCGACAGCAGAGAGCTCTAGGGTGCACTGGCAGATTCTTATCTTACCTCCACGGCTCTCTGTTTCTCTCCCTGCAACAAAAGAGCTCACTCAGCCATGTGGAGGGCTGCTGGCAGTGCTGGAAATGGATGTTCCAGGGACAACACTTAATCAATGAGGTATGAGAATTTGTGACTCAATACTGCAGCTTCTGCATCCCTTGATGGAACAGTTCTGAAGGGTGCTTCCCATAAGATCCTCAGCTGCCCACAGTGGCCATCAACTCACTGATGCACCCACTATTGGCATTCCTCTCTTCTTTGCCTTGATTTCCCCACTTGCACTTCCTGGGATCATCTTCCCAATAAACTACCTAACCCAGGGTTGCCTAGGGGTTCACTTTCAGAGGAACTCAAGAGGCAGACAGACTGTGACGAAGGCACCATGCTAGACCAGTGAAACTCTCAAAGATCTAGTAATAGAGACAGAAGAGACTAAGCAAAAATGGACAACTAGCAGAATGTGGCCTGTACTATGAATGGTACAAAAATGGCAGCTATAGAGGGATTCAGAGAAAGGGGAGATGGTTTCAGTTTGGAAAAAACAGGACAGTGGAGTAAGAAAATTTTTATCTGCAAAATGTGAGTCCATTGAAGTTATCAGGCTCAGAGAGGCATTATAATGGAAGAGCAATCACATCCTACTCTCCTCTTTTTTGAGCTGTGTTTTCATCTTTTGAGACTACTTGTTATTGCCACAAGTAACTAAAAATTAACCTAATAATGCCACACAGGACACTATAACCCACATTCTACAGCTTAACAATGTATAGCCAATCAATAGTTAATGTTATTTTAATGTAAATTCTTGGTAAACAACTCTGGAACTGCCTCTTCTTTCCCTTTAAAAATCCACTTGTAACTGCTGCTAATCAGAGTGTATACTCAGGGCAATTTGAAACTCTGCTCCTGGAGTGCAGTTGTCACGCTTTGCCCAAATAAACTCTCTATGTTTTTTTTTCCCTTTCCTTTTCTTTCGTTTTTTTTTTTTTTTTTTTTTTTTTTTTTTTTTTTTTTTTTTTTTATTTTAGATTTATGGGTACTTGTGCAGGGTTGTTATTTGGGTAAATTGTGCATCACAGGGGCTTGGTATACATACTATTTCATCACCCAGGTGATAAACATAGTACCTGATAGGTAGTTTTTAAATCTTCTCCCTCCTCTCACCCTTCCTTCACACTCCATCTGCAGGTAGGCCCTAGTGTCTGTTTGGCTCTTCTTTGTATTCCTGTTCTTAATGTTTAGATCCCACTTCTAAGTGACAGCATGTGGTATTTAGCTTTCATTTCTGCATTAGTTTGCTTAGGATAACAGCCTGCAGCTCTATCCATGTTGCTGTAAAGGACATGATCTTGTCCCTATTTATGGCTGCATAGCATTCCATAGTTTATATATACCACATTTTCTTTAATCTAGCATTGATAAGAATTTATGTTGATTTAACATCTTTGCTATTGTGAATAGTGCTGTGATGAACATTCATGTGCATGTGTCTTTATGGTAGAATGATTTATATTCTTTTGGATATATACTCATTAATGAAATTGTTGGTTGAATATTCCTTTGGATATATACTCATTAATGAAATTGTTGGGTTGAATGGTACTTCTGTTTTAAGTTCTTTGAGAAATTACCACATTGCTTTCCACAATGGCTGAACTAATTTACATTCCCACCAGCAATGTATAACAATTCCCTTTTCTATACAACCTTGCCAGTATATGTTATGTTTTTACTTTTTTTGAGACAGAGTGTTGCTCTGTTGCCCAGGCTGGCATGCAGTGGTAGAATCTCTGCTCACTGCAACCTCCGCCACCTGGATTCAAGCGATTCTCCTGCTTCAGCCTCTTGAGTAGCTGGTGTTACAGGTGCATGCCACCACACCTGGCTAATTTTTTATATATTTTTTAGTAGAGTTGGGGCTTCACCATGTTAGCCAGGATGGCCTAGATCTCCCGCTTGTGATCCACCTGCCTCAGCCTCCCAAAGTATTGGGATTACAGGTGTGAGCCACCATGCCCTGCCCTATTTTTTTTTTTTTTACTGTTTAATAATAGTCATTCTGACTAGTGTGAGATGGTATCTCATTGTGGTTTTGATTTGCATTCTCCAATATTTAGTTATTTTGAGAATCTTTTTCAAATGCTCATTGGCTGCGTGTATGTATTCCTTTGAAATCTGTTCATGTCCTTTGCCCACTTTTTAATGGGATTGTTTTCTGCTTATAAATTCATTTATATTCCTTATCTATTCTAGATATCAGACCTTTGTTGAATGCATAGTTTGCAAATATTTTCTTCCACTCTGTAGGTTGCCTGTTTACTTTGTTGATAGTTACTTTTGCTGTGCAGAAGCTCTTTAGTTTAGTTAGGTCTCGTTTGTCAATTTTGTTTTTGTTGGAATTGCTTTTTGTATCTTTTTTATGAAATTTTTGCCAGGGCCTATGTCCAGAATGATATTGCCTAGATTATCTTCTGGGGGGTTTTATGGTTTTGGGTTTTACATTTAAGTCTTTAATCTATCTTGAATTGATTTTTGTATATGATGTAAGGAAAGGGGTCCAGTTTCAATCTTCTGCATATGGCTATCCAGTTATCCAGCATCATTTATTGAATAGGGACTTTTTACCCATTGCTTGTTTTTGTCCACTGTCGAAGACAAGCGGGTTGTAGGTGTGCAGCATTATTTTTATGCTCTGTATTCTGTTCCATTTGTCTATGTATCTGTTTTTGTACCAGTACCATGCTGTTTCGGTTACTGTAGCCCTGTAATATTGTTTGAAGTTGAATAATGTGATATTTCCAACTTCATTCTTTTTGCTGAGGATTGCTTTGGCTATTTAGGCTCTTTTTTGGTTCCATACAAATTTTAAAATTGCTTTTTCTGACTGGGTATGGTGGCTCATGTCTGTAATTCCAACACTTTAGGAGGCTGAGGTAGGTGGATCACTTGAGCACAGGAGTTCGAGACCAGACTGGGCAACATGATAAAACCCCGTCTCCACAAAAAATACAGAAATTAGCTGGGCATGGTGGTATGTATGTGCTTGCAGTCTCAGCTATTCAGGAGGCTGAGGTAGGATCGATTGAGCTTGGGAGGTCCAGGCTGCAGTGAGCCAATTGTATCATTGTACTCCAGCTTGGGTGACAGAGTGAGAGCCTGTCTCAAAAAAATTTGCTTTTTCTAATTCTGTGAAGAATGTCATTGGTAGTTTGATAGAAATAACACTAAATCTATAAATTGCTTTGGGCGGTCTAGCCATTTGAACAATGTTGATTCTTTCTATTCATGAGCATGGCATATTTTTTCATTTGTTGGTGTCATCTCTGATTTCTTTGAGATGTGGTTTATAATTTTTATAGAGAACTTTCATCTCCCTGGTTAGCTGTATTCCTAGGTATTTTATTCTTTTTGTGGCTAGCATGAATGAGATTGTGTTCTTGATTTGGCTCTTAGCTTGGATGTTGTTGGTGTATGGAAATGCCACTGATTTTAAACTCTCTACCTGTATTAATTTTGCCTTAGCTTCTTTTTGGTTGACAGGAGGAAGTAGGATAAAGTGAGGACCCGAAGAATGAGTTGGAATTAAATTATTTTTCTACAGAATTGGGAAGATAGCTTTGGATCTGTGGTCTGGGGCTGACAAATAGAGCCTTTATCTGGAGGCAGCGGGAGAGGGAAGGGAACCAATGTTTGCTGAAGTGTGGCTGTGAGTCATACAGGTCATATAGGCCTAAAGTGGGCACAATGATTGGGAACACAGTTTACGAATACTGTGATATTGTGCTGGCCTAAAGCCAGAACCTGAGCAACGCCATCTTTACAAAATGCAAAACTGTTTTTTAAATAAGTTGCAACGGCTGCCCCATTCTCCTCACAATAACTGCTGGCCCTTGGAATGTCCAGAGACCCCCACCCTCGTCTCCACCCAGGAGGTGAATTACAGAGTCCCCTGGCCCTTGGAATGTCTGAAACCTTTTCATCCCCATCCCCGCTCCTCACCCCCACTCCCAAGGTGGTTTTTCGGGTATAAAAAGTCTTGGCACCCTCCTTTCGATGCCACAGGTTGGAGAGACGTGAGTCCTCTGTGATCGCCGGCATAATAAATGACGCTTCAATCTGGTGCACTTTTGTCTTGGTGCTAACTTTCTACGCTCGGTCCATTACAACAATACTACCATATTTAATCCCCCAAATAATAACCATCTGAGAAAGGTATCATCATCCATAGTTTGCAGAATAGAAATCTGAGTTCAGAAAGCTTAATTGGTTAGCTCAAATTGACACAGTTAGTAAATGGCAGATATAGGATCCAAATCTAGACGGGGCCAATCCTGGAAAGTGAGTATAAACACAGCTGGCTGAAAAGTGAAAGATTAAACTAAACAGTCTTCTGTTGGACTATAGTGCCAAAAATGATATTCATTATCCATCCGCTGCACCCTTTGCTGTGATCTGACTTATTGTTTACCCACATCAGATCTGGAGACAGTTTTAATCATGATGAAGTCTAGGATGCTGCATTATTTTGAGATGGAAAGACAGTTCATTTCTGTCTCAGTAGACACTATAAAAGGCATTAGAATTTTGATTTATATTTAGCTTAAACAAAGATAAATGGCTTGCATTTGATCAATCAATGTAGATCTTTAAAAATACTCTTTACTGAATATGGTAGTTTATTAGTTGTTAGAATTGACCTGAATAGGGTGATTTATTTAACTGAACTTTGTGCCCTATCTGATCTTAGCCTAGTAACAGAAAAGAATGATGAATGTTACACATTTGGAGAGCAATTAGAGTAACTCTCCTGCTGGGTTGTAGTTAGCTCTTAAAAGTCATGTAAATTGTTAAATAAGTATTGAATAGACATGAAAGGCTAAGCTTTTCTCTTTTAACTCAGAAACTGCCAAGAAAATAAAAAGATAAAGAGGGAAGACTCTAAGTTAAACAGGGATGAAAGCCAGAGGCCTTGTCTCTACTGCAATTTGGAATTTCCTGCTTCTTCAGGTTTTCAAATTATTTCCCTTTGCTTTTAAATGAATTTAACCTGGATAATAATTTGTCTACAGACCTTGCAAGTCAAAGGATTCTACTTAGTTTAAAAAAGTGAAATAAACAAATGAAAAGAGTTAGAATATAACTCTAATACCCTTTCTTCAATCTCCATTGGCAAAAGGGAGATGAAGGCAAAAATAATAAAATGGCCAACTTTTATTAAATTCTTATGTGGGCTAGCAATTCTTCTAAACAACTTTACTTAGAGGAAGCTAAGGAACAGGAAAAGTGATTTTGCCAAAAGGGGATCTGGGATGAAGGCCAGGCACTTGGGTTCAGAGTGTATGTGCCAAACCTCTTTACTTTCTTGCTTTAATAAAAGAAATAAGAGCACTTAACAACTCTTCGTCTGTGCTCTCTGTGGAAGATATTATCTCCCTTTTACAGACAAGGACATTGAGTCTTGAAAAAATTAATCAACCAATTAGCTCAAGATCAGACAACATAGATGAAGTAGTGTGAACTTTAGCATAGGGCTGTGCAATTTCAAAGTCTGTGCTTGGAGTGTTTTGCTGCTTAATGTTCAAGGTCAAAGGTTTACCAAATAGGTTTACAGAAAGAGGTTTTGGCCAGGCACAGTGGCTAATGCCTGTAATCCAGCACTTTGGGAGGCTGAGGCGGGTGGATCACCTGAGGTCAGGAGTTTGAGACCAGCCTGGCCAATATGGTGAAACCCCGTCTCTACTAAAAATACAAAAGTTAACCGGGCATGATGGTGTGCGCCTATAATTCCAGCTACTTGGGAGGCTGAGGCAGGAGAATTGCTTGAACCTGGGAGGTGGAGGTTGCAGTGAGCCGAGATTGCCTCATTGTAGTCTAACCTGGG